>NW_008237222.1:2137822-2268195 GCF_000691975.1 Corvus brachyrhynchos | reverse complement strand
TATATATATATATATACAGTGAATGTAACCCTAAAAATGGTTTGGATTATTACCTCTGATAAATAAAGCTAGTTTTCATGTTTTTGAGTCTCAAATTTGCACAGCTTCCATAAAAAATACTGAATAAACTCTACAAGGGTATTAATTTACTATTATTATTTCAATGCTTCTAAAATGAAACCTACTCTTTATTACACTTTTAGATCAAAAAAGTGAAAAGTTTACTCTTTTTAAGATTTGCAGCACCCAGCCTTGTAAGAGATAAACTACTACAAAGTCCTGATCTTCAGATATTTTACAGTTAATAAATATACTGATAAAAATGGTGTTCATGAAGCTAAGGCATGAATATTAGCACTATTGTGCAGACAGAGGTCATTCAGAGTTCTCAATAGCCTCTTTCACTGCACCTTAATCTGTACTTAATCCCCTGGCTATTATGGGCCCACAGTTTTCACACATTGCTTTGCCAACATACATCAATCCTGGTCTGTGAAGTGTGCCCTGTTATTCCTGTTCCACACCTTTCTTTAGGAGAAAAATATATGTCATTCTTAATGGTATAGTGAAATCTGTAATGTGGATAAACTGCACCCAGGGGATCAGATTGAAGCCATTAAAATTATTTTCTCTGTGGGTCCCGATGCAGAATTGGAGCACTAATCTCCAGAGATAAAGGGCATCTAGCTGGTTTACCACTTCAGTCCCCACTTTTAGCTTTGATTTTATTATTTGTTTGCTCTGTAACTTTCATCTATATTCTAGACCCTCGAGCATTCAGAAGATCTTGGCAACATAACTGTATCAAATGTACTGTGTCTGACTGATAGCTCTGAAGTGTTCAGAGAATACCTTCATTATCTGAACTGGAATTAGCTGACTCTTTGTAGCTCAGATTATATTGATATGGAATAGGCTATTATACAGTAGGAATGCAGCATTTTAAAAACTTGTGGAATGGACACAATGCTTACTAGATTTGTATTGATTTCTCCAAGCAGGAATTATGATCAAAAACTAATTTCAAGCTGGGTTAAGTTTCTCTAAGATTGAATAAAACTTTCTATTAGTTCAATTACTACACACCAAAGAGTGAGATAGCGTTCAAAGAATAGCAGCTTTTTCAGAGTGATTTCCAGATGACTGAGATTCTCTTAAGAACAGCTTCTAGGATTTACAACATGCATTCAAAGAAACCTCAAAGCTTGGTGCATCATTTTATAACTATTCCTCTGCTCCATTTAGTTAGTAACTTTGACTTTCATTTCTTCTTGTTAGTGGAATAGATGGAAGAATACAGATATTACGAGATTTCTTTGCATGTCTGTATGCTTTCTTCTACGTAGAAATAAAGAGATTTCAAATATTTGGAATATCTAAATTAGAGAGGCAATTAAAAGAGTAAAAGTGTCATTTTTCTTATGGTTGAAGTCAAGGAATTCAATGACTTCACTATAGCCTTAAGGGATACTGAGTGTGAAGAACAACACTTCTGGAGACAGGTTTTGAAACATTGCATAAATCATGGTCTCCTGAAACAGTGAATGTAAACTGTTTTAATGGTTCACTGAAAAATCTTTCAGTGGCCATTTGGTATAAGAAATGCTATTTTCCTCCCTTTCTATTTGTCTTGGATGAAACATGTAAGGACTGAGACATTGATTAGTGATTTGGGAGAACATACAAGAAGAAAGCAAAAAGGAGAAAAGGTATAGCAAAGGAACTGCAGTTTCTTACAGACATCTCAAGAGACAAGCTATGATCCATTTGTCTGTCATTTTTCCATCAGTTATTTCCAGATATCTGCAACAGCATGATCTTATTGTCAGTAAGTATCAGTACAAAAAGTATTGCATGTGGTTATGGGCACAAGCCCCTGTAATGACTAGAAGACTTGCTTTTGGTACAGAAATGTTTGGGGTAAATTCTATAATTATGTGATTGCAATTGTATCACAAAAGATGCACTGAATGTAAAATATTTCCTCAATAAATTTCTCCTCTGGACCGAATCAATTTATTCTTCTGAGGTATAGATATCATACCCAGAGTTTTGATTCCTACTGTAAACAAGGCTACTGCTAATTAGAACACGACAATCTTTTATCAATAGAATTGTAATTCCACAGGTTGCAGCAAGTCACAGCTCTTTTCCAGTCTTTGGATGAATTAGAGTTGCATCTACAGAAAGATAATTATACGCATCTAAATCCTACATATGAAAATACTCATGCTCTTAACTATGCTTAGGATCTCGTTGTTCCCTACAGTTTCCTGCAGAGGGGAAGTGAAGAGGGAGGTGCTGATTACCTCTCTGGGATCCAGTGATGGGAATGGTTCAAAGTGTCACCAGTAGAAATTCAAATTGGACATTAGGAAGCATTCCTTTACCAAGAGGGTGGTCGAGCCCTGCAACAGGATTCCTAGAGGGGTGACAAGCCTGTCAGAGTTTAAGAGACACTTGGACAATGCCCTTAACACACTTTTAACTTTTGGTAAGCCCTGAATTAGTCAGGCAGTTTGACTCGATGATGGTTACAAGTCCCTTTCAACTGAAATAATCTAGTCTATTCTAGTCTAGTTTAGTCTTTTCTATAGATCTGTTGGAAATGTTCATAATTAATCCATATTTCTTTAAGTATTAAAAACATGTTCACGTGAAAGAAATTCTTTATGTATATTATTGACTGAAGCCCTCTGGTTTACTCACGTACATAAAAGTTAAAGACTCAAGAGGAATCAAAGCAAGTTTTTTTATGTTGCCTGTCAAACAAAACATTCTTTCTTTCCTAGGGACATAAGATGCATCTTCAGCTGGGAAATGGCTGATTTTTTATTGTGGTTTTTTTAATGAAAACTTATTGGATGAAAGCTGAACAAGAGAAATAAATTACTTAAAAAACCCAAGCCAAATAACCTACAACCATCCCCAACTAACAAAAAAAAAACCCACCAAGAAAGCTCCACCCCACAACAAGCCAAGAAACCAAATGTCAGTTTATAAAAATCACTGTGATGGGGGAAAGGTATTGAGCAAGTTAACTGTGAAATTGTTATCACAGCTCCTTGTGCTATTGCAAGTCTACTTTCTGTATGATTGCTGCTATTGAACTGATCCATGGGAAGAGTGAAAACAGGCCAGAAGAGACCACTGCAGAATATAATCGGATTACCTCTGCACTCAGTATGCAGTTCTACATTGACATTCCTTGACACAGACCCTTGTGCACTGTTACTGAACTGAGAGGAAAGTAGCATTACTCTGATGACCTGGAAATTTTAGGAGGGACTGAAATTAACATATTTAAGATGCTAGTTAGGACATGTTTGTAGTCACAAAACAATAGGAAAGAATAGAGGAAACCCCTCCTCCAAGCCATCTGTAGGCAGCGTAATGTGACATTATGAATTACATGTATAAGGCACCATGAAATAATTACCTGCTTTTATGAGAATTAAATTTTCTGACCTTGGAAGTCCTTGTGAGGCTGTATTTAGTGTCTGTCTTTTTGATCGCAACAGTGGGAAGGGTGCTCCTGCCTTCAGCCCTTGTCTGGGACTGAAACTCAGTTTGTCTTCATTACACAATCATATAACCCTATAATTTAATTTTTTTCTTTTTTTTCTTCCCTCTTTTAAATAAATTGTTATTTTTAAAAGGTTAATAACAATTCCATGTTTTTCACACAAGATTTTCATGTTTTTAACATCCAAAGTAAAATTTAATTTTATTTGTGCCAAGTCTAAACTCACATAGAACAAGGAGGTTCAGAATCAGACATAAGATATTTCTTCATCCCTGTTTTAACACAGTATCACAGTATTATCACAGTATTGTGATAATAGGTGGGCACTTGGAAAATCAGAAATTTTGTTGTACAACTCTGCATTTCAACCAAGTCTGAGACACAAAAGTAATACAATATGACAGAAGGGTTTCACATAATAACTTTGCTATGTCATGTTGGTAGCACTGTAGCAGCTAAGTAAATATGGATGCTTAATGGAGTATACTGCTAGAGCATTGTATATCAAATTAATGGCCCTATTTATAACTTGCATTAAATTTTCCATCATCTTGTCTTAAGACCAGAGGCTATTTTTTTAAGTTGATACGGAGTGTTCTTTTTTTCACCTTCCTCTCTCAGTACCAAGATTAAGCACCACATTCTGAACTGGCATAAATTGCTACCACCCTTCTGAAGGCAATGAAGCAATTCAAATTTACACTAACTGAAGATTTGTCCAAATAAAATGAAGACCCTAATCTCTAAAGAGAAGTAGGTACACAATTTCTCCGACTACAGCTATAATTGGGAGTGTGAGAACATTTTAGGATTTAGGCAAAGGTGACTTATTTGTACAAGTAACTTCTGTAATTGTGAAATTTTATTTCCATGTTAGGGAAAGCAATTCTTGTTGGATCATACAAAGATTGCCAGGCTGTAAAAGATAGGATACTAGTAATTATAAATGAGCCACTTTTGTATAGTGGCAGTAAAAAGGAAAGAAAAGCAAAACCAAAAAACAACCAACCAAAAAAACCCCAAAGAAACCCCCACAAAACCCCAAAAGAACATCACACAAAAATCGTGAGTTTTAAACTCAAGAAAAGGGTCTAGTCATGCTCAGTACTCACATTATGTATCAACTTGAATAGCCATGACTAGAACAAATACAATTTGATAATTCATTATATCATACTATGACATTGCTATGCAAAATTCTGCATCGTTCCCAACTGCAGAGTTCTGGGCATCAGCACTGGAAATACAATGCACTATCAATGATCAACAATATTTCTGAAGTAAAAAAAAAAAAACATATGAGAGCAGTTCTGGACCATAACTTGACTTCATATAGTTTCTCCCTTCACAGAACTGCTTTGCTAAATAATCAAAATGATTTTATAATCCCTGAATCATGAAATCCCAGAGTCATTTGTCTACAATCAAACAATGTGACCTTTACATAAACTTGAAGTCCTGACAGTCACAATGACTGCAGATCAGTTTACGGCATCACTGTGCTGCAGTAGCAGATGTTTGCAATTGTACTTGTTCCACCACCTCTCTAATGATGTGCAATTGTCTTGAGGGAAAAACGAAAAGCCAACTTAATTTAAAGATCGAAAAAGTGTTTGTTTGAACAAATTAAAAAAAGATAGACAAAGCAGACAGTATGAGATCTCTAAATAAGGCAAACCTTTAGGGATGAGTTAGTTTGACGATACCTTTCATTAAGCTTGCAGAAAAATAGAGCTGCCAAAAGTACATAATAATATGAATGAGCATATCTCTTCATGTTTTGGCTGTTTCATCTCAATCAATATTAACTTAATATTAGCTCAACATAAATCTAGCTATTCCTAAATGTGTTTCAGATTCACTTCCCTGCAATGAAGGATGCTTTCATTTTATGCTCCACATAGCACAAAGGGATGCATTTGCATCATACCTTCCTCATTTCACCTCACCTTCCAACACTGTTATTATTTTGGTGAAATCTTATCATGTTTCCAGTGATACACAGCCCATAATTGTGCTCATGGGCCAGAAGCAAAGGAAAATACATCAAGTTAACAACAATTTTGTTACTGACTTTGTTACTTGAAATGAAAGAAATGAGGGGAAAAGTAAAAAGAAAACCTTCTTAAAATACTTGCATTAGTATTTTTTGAATTTAATGTTATTGAAATGTTGTTCCATGAAGAAATCATTTACTGTATGGTGTAGTAAAATATCTCTTTATAGAGTTACATTTTAAAATAATTTAAATTTAGTGCTTTTAGATTTGTATTTCACTTCCCCCCTTTTCCCCCTTACCTCCTTCCACTCTGTTATATTAGGACTGTTTGGGAACCAGATTAACAACTTAATGCATCCTTGTATTTTCACCTCTTGTCAAGGTGCAACCCAGCATTTGTTAGTATCAATGTTAAAAAAACCCCAAAACTTTTTAAACACATATATTTCTTATTCTGAAAGTCTTAGAACCACAGCAGAAACAAAATCAGCTAACAAAAGAGAACATTAATACCAGAAAATCTATTTTGCCAAGCCTCACAAATCCAAGAGCCCTCTCTACCTTCTCTTCACTGTAGAGCATAAACCTGCAAAGCAGCAAATGCCGTAAATTCCACACAGCAGCATTTCACCTACTTGGGTCTCTGAGGACTGGAAACTCCACATGAATCTTTCCAGTACTCAGAAATATTTCCTTCTGCAATTTCTTGGTGGGAGTTTGCTGTCAACTTTTTTTTTTTTTTAATACTAAAAATTCAGACCAATATTTGAGAAAGAACAGGTGTTGACAAGATTTTCAAATACAAAAACTGTTGACACACTTTCTGAGCTTGTACCTCAAATATGAAACATCCTTCTACCAAGTAGTCTACTTAACTCCTTCCCACCCCTAACTCCAAGAAATGAATATACGTAAAAGTGTGTGCACACACACACTCACATACAAACCTATAATATTTCAATTACCATTCTTCAAGTCTCTTTTAGATGTTGTGTTCCAGGTAGAAAAAGCTGTGAAACAGAAGTCTAGCTAGGCCCCTCCAGACACTGAATTAGCACCAGTCCACCAAGTGAAAGCATCCACTCCTCTGTTTCACCTCCTCCTCTTTACAATAACTAAATCACTCCTTCAAAAGACTCTTTTACACTCAATATATTTAATACATGAGAGCAAGAAATTTGAATAACTTAATTTTAATGCCCCAGAAAATAATGTTGCCAATGGAATAGCCTCATGGAACTGCAGACACTGACAGAAAATGCCAGAGTTATCCTAGGAAGTGGACTTCACTGTCTACTACAGAGAAAAAGTCTGTAATATCATTGCCATTCTAACCAGGGAAAGGGAAAAGGGTAAGATGGGACTTTTTGCTAACTGAAAATCTGGAAATAGGTCTAACTCTGACATATTATTGGTTTAAGAAAATTAGACTTAACCATACTATAATATAACATAATGAACAAAGCACACCAATCAGTCCAGCTAAAATTTTTCATTACTAGTAGATTCACAGTAGATTACCTGTGGACTGACTGGGATTCTTGAAATACCTACAGCACAGTGTTCAGGACTCAGGGTAAACATTTCTTGCACTTTAGCTCATTCACAAAAACAGCCTTCTCCAACAATAAGTCATCAAGGACATCAGTTTCTTCTTTCAGTGGCAAAACAGAGTCCTTCTTCTAGTAACACATAATTCAGTACACTGATAAAGCTGATCCAATGCATTTGATTTTTGACTTGTGCCAGATTTGAACAGACCATTTATAAAGCAAGCATATGGGTATAGGAAAGGACACCACATTCTCATTTGTCTTTACACTGCTTGAACATTTGGGTGTTTTACTGAGTTCATGAACAGCCCAGCATTTCCTCACAATGTGCATTGTGTGTGTGTTAAGATACTAAACCACTACAATGCATAAATATGACTGAACATGTGAGTTGACTCTTTGACAGCATATTAAGCAGGACTGATCACAGAATAAAATTTTCTATGAAATTTACACCTCTAGTTACCATTGAACTACCAGACACATCAATAAGCAGAGAAGGCTGCACTGCTGCATGGAATACTGTTGTTCTTGATGAGTATTTAACTTTCTTCAAATTTAAGGGCAACAAATTACTCAAAGTCCATATTCTCATCAGACTGATCTAATCTCAGCAATTTAGACTTGTGGATACTGATCTGCAAAAAGAAAAAAAACCCTCTTTTGGCTCAAGGTGCTCATCTGCCATCTGGAACAGCTTCTCCAGTCTCATCCATTATGTAAATGAGATGTAGTATTCGTTATGTTTCATCTACTGATACTAATACATTAATGTGGATGTTACAGCTTAAACCCTTGAGAAGGAATTGGCTTCACATCACTCACTGGCTTGAGAGCACATCCCATTACTTTTAATGGCCCTGTGGCATTTAAGGTCAATTGATCTTTAATAAAGCACATTTCTGTGATGTCAGTAAAATGGTAGCTACCCCTCTTCCTTTCCTTATCTTTCCTTTTTTCTTCCCAAGAGATTATAGTATTTCAGACTATTGCATATATTATTTGTTCTATGAAACTAGTTTCTTTATTTACCTTCATGTCTTTTTACTGTTTTAGAATAAAGTAGATGAAACTTTTTTTCTCTATCCTTAGGATAAAGAAGGGGGTGAAAGTGTCAGGGAAATTGCTAACAGAATTAGTAAGGAGATATAGACTGGAGCTGAAAACCAGTTCTGTTCAATGTTTCATTTGTCTTTGATTTTTGATACGTTAAATGAGACAAATTCAATCTGGTACTGTGATACCTGTGTAAACAGCCCTTAGTCACTCAAGTGAGTAAGTTGAAATCAATGTGTAAATAAGCATTATGGCTATGTCCTTGAAAGACATAGTTTGAAAGTGCTGCCAACGCAGTCAGTCACATTTATAGCTATGAAATACCATCCAGGATTGAGCCCTGACAGAAAAGGACAGCATACTTTGATGGAAACAGGAAGCGTATTCCATTCCAATACTATTTACCTTTTAAATGAGTACTCACTACATGCCAGGGATTTAACATGCTTGCTCAACATTCCAAATCATTATAGTGTAAAAGAGGAAAGAAAAGTATGAAGTGCAATTAAAATCTGTCATTTAGCATGAGTAATTTAAATATGATTCTTCTGTATTAAAAAACTGCTTGCCAAAATCAGGGTGGAAATGAACTTTAAATGCTATATGAGCTTTCACTGAGCTTTATGAAGAGAACTATCTGACTAGAAAATATAATCAAATTGGTTTTTTAAGTTATGGAAATGCACTGAAATCAGTAAAAGTAATAGTAGTAAAAGTAAAAGATACAGCTGCATTGAATGAGGTAAACATGTATGTTAATAATAAATAATTTCAAAACTTTATTTTTTTCCTATTCAACCCTTGATTACTTAAGCAAACCCAGGGTCTCCAGCAGGACTGTTTAAATGAGAGAAGAAAACCAGGTGTGATTCCAGAAACTCTTCCTCTGAAGATGATGAGTTTGATAGAACATAACAGTTCACAATTTTTAGCATTGCATGAGGATGCAGCATTACATGAATTTAATAAAAATACACAAGTAGGTTTCAAAGCAAAGGAATTAGTTGGATCTCAATTTTTCCGTGTTGAGGTTGGTTCATCAGATAATGATAAGATGTAATAATATACATTTTGGTGTTAGGACAGATACTACCATATTATTTTCCTCTTTTGGACTATTCTTCCATTTTCTGTACTTGCCATCTTGAAACATATCATAATGTTTTGCCTAAAAATGAAATTGAGAGAAAAATATTTTTTTTGTATTTTCTGTTTTATTATGAAAAATGTTAGCAGATATTCATTTACATTTTAAGTCAAAATGTCAATGACACACAGAAATTATATTTCTGAAGAAATTATCACCTTTCACATCACTGAAGAGAACAAATTCTCTTCATTGGTATCAGGAATGGTAAACAAACTATGTTATACTATTCAGTAGGACTGCCTTTCATATGCCCTATAGCTGACTTAAGGATGGTTTAATACCGGAATTTTTTGCATATTCAGCACAACTGTTTTTCTTTACACCGTGCTTTAGTTTAGGAGAGAGAGGAAGATGTTAGCAAATGGTATTTTTTCTCATTTGGTAAAGACAGGTTTTCTTGAATTTTAGATCTGCTATTCTTTATCTGTTTTTCACATTTTGTTGCACTTTTTTTTTCATGCTTTCTGAATTCAGTCACAGCCACATTCAATCACATGAAGAATTTATGGCTAAACTATCAAATTCAGTATTGTTCTTTACTCCACATATTCTATTTGAATATTGTTTGTGTGGTAGTATATGATGTGCACTTGCTACCTTTAGCAATACCTAATTACAAACTCAGTTCTCCTCCAACAGAGAGCTGGAGACTTCTGAACAAATTATGATTTAATAATGTCATCAAATGAGCTTGCAAAATTTAAAGCAGAATTGGGTTCAGAGTTTTGCAAGGGAAAAATAATGCTGTTTCTATTGTTCCTGCTTACTATGTTGTTATTCATTGATGCTAAATGGCAGGTATGAAAAGTCACCAGTACCAATTAACAGAGTAATTAGAATTGCAAAGATATCTTATAATTGTGTTCTTATTTCAATCACCTGCAAAAGTCTGCTACAGATCCAAATAAAAGAAAAAATAAAGTAAAACCAAACTATTTGAAATACATCCTTTGAAGCTGTCATGTTGAAGTTAAAGTATACTGATTAATTCTTGACTGGAATATTTTACAGAACAATACGAGCATAGAAACAGAAGATTACCAAACATCACGGCACAGCTGGAAAGAAACAGGGTAGTAACACATTGGTTTCAAAACAGGCTAATTTGATCAGAACTAAACTAATAGCTTTGAATTTCTGCAGCAAGTGCAATTTGCAAAGTCAGATTAATCTCACTGAATTCAAGCTTGTATTGTACTTGTTCACAAAGAGACACATTCATTAACTCAGATTCAACTTGTAAAATAGGAATAGAACCAAATATTTGTTACCTGGGACATTATTTTAGTTTTGCAAAAGGAATTAGCTTTCCATTCTGCAATATACTGTAGATTGCACCCATGCCAATAAATATAGTGAACTCAGGAAATAAAACCTTCATTTTGTATATTTCAGTTTTGTATATCTCCCTGTTTTCCATCTGCTCACAGTGCAGGATGGGCTATTTTGGTCTATATTAACAGGGGATTGAGTATCAGCATCCTCCTAATCTTGAGCATTCTCCATGCCAAAAAGTGTTTTTTTCTCCAAGCATTGTGGGTACTGAACAAGTCCAGACTTGAGAATGGGCTTAGAGTTATGCTCGAAAGTCATGTAGGCAATCAGAAGTGGGCTGCTTAGGTTCCTCAGGTAAGTGAATTAGTATTATATATTTTCTATTGTTTATATATTTTTATTTGTTCTGTTGGGTTATAACATTATCCTGCAATGAGCCACGTGGGAGGCGCTACACTATCTAGCTTCAAGATTGTGGTATGATTTTAATTATCAGTATTAACAGATTTGAATGAAGAGGGACAGTTTTTCAACTCTGGTTACAGACAAGAGTTTTTGGTCTATTTAAGAAGGATTAATGAAAGATAATTTTATTGCAGGAACATGAAAGAGCTTGGCAATTCTGAAACAGGCTTAAAATTTTATAAAAATCCAGGTTCTGTTCTTATATGCACAATTATGGTATGACTGTTCAATTTTTTTAAAAAATAAGTGCAAGCAGATTATAAAGATCTCTGAATAATTGTTCTGAATTGCTGGTTCAATCTAAAGAAAGGGAAGATAATGAAAATGGTTTGTGAAAGAAGCAAATCCTGAAGAATGTCTTAACCTCTGTTTGTAAGCTGAGGAGAAAAGTCCCCAGTGAAGCAAGGCTGCCTGTCTGCAGAGCAACTTGAGGACAGATTCTGAAAAGCTCTCAGAGCACACACACTGAGGAAACCTCCCTGAAATCATACTGAAGCCTTTCTGGATGGATGGGACAAGGCAGATTCTATGTATTCACACATGTCAGTCAGCTCAGAACAGAGCCATACCAAAGCCCAATGTGTGATAAATGCATTGCTATTATGTGAAAAAAGGTCCCTACTCTCTGAGAAAATGGGTCTCTATATTGTTTTTTGCCCTCATCTTGATTTTCTATCTTAAGTACAGATTCTTAATGAGGTCAACATATGTTGCAATCGCTGCACTTGCTCCTAATAACAATCTCTAAATCTTTCTGGTCTTTTTCCAACAAATGAATTTTAAAGAAACTACTGGGAAACTACTAATGGCTCATGGAGAAGAACTTTCATGTAGGGAAGTATAAGGCTGTCTTCTCTTTCCAGTGAAAACAGCCATTCAAAGTCATTTGTCCAAGAATCATCTGAGACTGGTAAGTCTCTTATTACAAAAACAGAGATGTTGAGGCTGGAAATTAATTTACTGGCTTTGTTTGTCACCTTCTGCAATGGAATTAAACCAGTGCCCTGAAGACTGCTCTCTGTAAAGGCTAGTCTGTTTCCTATTTTGCTGGTTTGTTCTTCCCTCTCAACATTCACACTGAGTGAAAATGAAAGACATCGTCCCTGCTTCTGTAATGCTGAAATCCACTGGTGCTCTTGTTTGCAGAGAGCAGGAGGAGGCAAAGATCTAGGTCTCTAGAAATCTCTGGCATACCAGTTTACTTGGTGCTACTTTTTGTTCAAACAAAGCCATGTATTGAGTACAAAGGCAATTCCAAATGTTTGCAGTCTGTTAATCAGCATCAGTACACATCACAGCAGTTTCAGCAAATTGTTTATTTCGGTACATGACTCATTGCTGCAGGTGAGCAGTTCCTGAGAATGTACTGACAGCATTGCCCCTAGACAGAGAGTTGCAGAGAATGCCCCTACTTTGAAAACATTTCATTCTCATTATCTTTCTTTGCAAACAGTTCTAAATTGAAGATTATCAACTGTGTAAAATCCAGACAGGGAATTTCAAGCTGCTGACATTGTGGCATTGAATATACAGAACTCAGCAGCAAGACGCCAGCAGCAATCTGAAACAACCTTCACTAGACCCCCCATCTAATAACTACAGATTCAGAACGTCATTGGATGTGCAGCCTCCCAAGGTTATTGAATAACAATCCTATTTCTGCTAATAGTAGATGCTCCTAGTTCTCTTATAATTAGTCACTGTGGAGGTTTTATAAACGGTATTGAATTGAAAGTTATCACTGTGAATGAAAACACACGCATTCACAGAGCAGAGGGAATTCTTCTACCACTCATTAACAACAGTCACAGTTACCTCTGGCACTTTCTGTGTACACTGCGGGCCTTTTGTGCTCTGCATCCTCTGAGTGATTATTGTTCTGGGAGAGGCTGAGACCTGAACATCTGCAGCTCCCCTACAGCCTGTTAAGTCGGTTCCCTCTGCATGATCTGCAATGGTCACCTAACTGAAACTCAACAGATATTCCTGGATCTAGCAGGGACAATGATAAATCTTTCCTCCAGAAGACAACATGACAGTGCTTCCCACTTTGGGTGACTGAGCCTGTTCTCTCTACAGGGTAAACTGCAAATGGCTGGAGAGCAGAGAGATCCTCCTTAATCAGTAGTGGTCTTTATCATTTATGCTGTTTAAAATCAAAGTTTCACAACTTTGCCTGGTGTTTCAACAATGATGTGGTCAGCAGGCTGGCATGACATCAGATTGGTGCCATGAACATCAGCCTGTTTCAGACTTCCCCTAAAGGTCAAAGGAATGAGGCGTGAATAGATAAACAGGCTCATCAATAATAATATCTTTTATTTTCCAGACTGATGAGCCGTAAGTTAGATTGTTAGCACACTGTGATGTGTGGATGCTGGCAGGTTTTAATACCCATAAAGACAGCTGTATCTGCAACTTGGGAAACTTAAATTTTAGTGTAAATATTTGAAGGATGAATACTGAAATGACGGATTCCATAGTGCTTCCACCATAATAAGCACCGAATGACAGAACCAAAATAGCACAAACTGGGTTTGGGTCCCAACTGGTCACTTTTTTTGCTGCTGAAGAAAAGTAGAACCCAGTTCTGGTGCTCTGCAGAAATCTGACAAAAAAGGTGTTGCCTGGGGGGAGTGCATGTGCGTGTGCAGTGCTACAATAATAAGAGTGGTTTGCACAATCTTGGGGATGTGCGATTGCTTTGAATGTTCAGATCTATGCAAACACATCAGCATCTGTCTGCCACTGCCCTTGACTTCATCAGTGACTGCATCATTTGCATTTTAATGCAGAGGTTCTCTGTAGAGTTTGCCTAAGCAGCACGTTTGTGGAAATGAGTTCAATTACTCCCTCTTCTTGCTTCTTCCAAAGTCTCAGAGACAACCATAAAGATTTCTGGCTGAACATCAGGAAACACACAAGCTCTTTTTTTCCAGTAGTGTAAGGCTCAGTGTTTTCAATATTTTCTGTTTGCAGGGGTCTGTGTTGTGTGAATAACCATGAAGCTATCCAAACTCAAAGGATTCGTTGCTCTATAATAATATAATTTGTTTTCTAAAACAACCAGAAAGCATCACACATTTTCCTGGGAGATAACTCAAGCTTCCTTTCCTATAGTATTTCATTATTAACAAGATTTCTTCCCTAAACCATAGAAATTAAACTATTTGTATATTCTGCAAATTTCTCAGCTCATGCTTTGCTAAAATAAACAAGTATATTTATAAATCTCAAACAAAAACCTCTTAAAGCCACTTTTACAACCTATATATTTCCGTCACTTGAGACCCAAATTTCTCATTGCCTGCATCTACTTTTTCACTTCAAAGGCTGCTATTTTGCATTCAGCTCCAGCATGCTCAGCTATTGTTTCCCCTATCTCTCTGCTATCAGGAGTTCTGCAGGTTGACAGTTATTACCGTGGGCTAAGAGAAAATGAAGTCAGCAGAGTTACATGTGCTTTTTCCGCGACTGGCATGCGTGATATCATCCTAATCAGTCATCATTCAGTGGTCTTCTCACCTCGTTTCCAGGCTTGATTTAAGATACATTTTGAAAGTGCAAAATCAGTGTGTGTGACATTCTGTTCTTGATCTATTCCAGTACAGAAATAATTTTAAAAGTTACATGTTGCTGAGGCTACCTGTGATTCATTAAATTAATGTTCTGCTTCTGGCAAATGACCTGTGTCCTATGAAAGGATATAAAATAAGAGGACGGTAGACTTGAAAATTTCTTTCTTTTTTAAGTGACACTGGAAAGATAAAATTTGTGTATGAAATGTGAGGAAATTTTATTGATAATATGTACTTTGTTATTTATAAATATTTCTTCTTTGCATTTAATCTCTTTAGATAATGTCTCTAGATTTTTTAAATTTTTCTTTAACTCCTTTTTTTTTTCCTTAGGTGATTTTTTTTTTCACTGATATATCACAGTGTTCTGACATGCCGATATATATACTTTTAAAATTTAAATATGGTATTAAATTTAAATAAAAATGGAAATATATTTTAAACCAGTAAATATTCCTGAAATGGAGCAGTGAGAATTTAGAATGTTGACACAGAAACTTCAGATATTGGAATTTTTTTCCCATTTCTTTGACTAAGCAGTCAATAATTATTTCTCCAAAGATCCTTTCTTTGAGAAGGCTTAAGAATGAGTGATATGGAACCTAATTTTTATAAGTTTTTAAATAGCAAAGTTTTGGCTTCAATTTATGCATGTAAAGAACTGAAAAAGAAAGGCTTTTATAGTTAAAAATTAGAGATGATTAATAAACTACACTGTACTATCAGGTTTTATTCTAATGTATTTAACTTAATAAAGAAACATGTCAACAGGAAGTTTCTCCTTCTGAAAAAAATAGCAAAGAAAGATCATACAATTCTCCCTGACCTTGTGGCTAAAAAAGCAACAGATCTTCTTATAAACTGGGCTTCATCTGCAGACAATTGAACACCTTAATGAAGAAAAAAGATATGTTCCTCAAAGCAAGAAAAGCTGGAAAGTAAGGTAGAGTTTACCATGTTATTTATTTTACAGCTTATTTGATCTGGCTTCCAGCCCAAATGTCAACACCAACTCGTGGCCCATAAGAAGAGTCCTTCTTTGCAATGTACTAGAAATCTCAGGGCCTAATTTTCTCTTTTTATCACAGATCAAATCATCATGGAAAACTCTACCATCCCAAACATTTCTAAGAAAAGAATGACCAAAACCTGACAGTACAAATTCCTAGGCAATGTAGGCTGGAAGGCAAACAAGAGAGCCTCCTCCTCCTCCTTATGACTGCCAGAGCCCTGAGGGTACCCAGGAGGCCTGACTCCCCTGACCAAGCCTCCCACCCTGTCTGCCCCTTCCCCAGGGCTCCATTTCAGCTTCAGCTGATGATGTTCAGGAATGTCTCAAGGGAGACCTGGGCCTCAGCTGGATCCCGGTGCTCAGTTTGGGTGAGACTATGTCAGCTGGGAAAAACAAGGAATAGAAATGGGACAACCTGCCTGACCTTGAATTGTGTCCTTTGCTCTCAGGGCTTCAGTCTATTTCATTCATCAGTATAACATTGGCCTGAGGACCCTTTCAGACTGTTTCTCTTGGTCTATTTATTTTGGGCACTGTGTAAATGCTACTGAGGATGTAGTAGATAATTGTCTACTACTACTGTCATTAGGGCAGACAATAGTCATTAGGGCTCAATGACTTTCAAGACAACAGTGAGGAACCTCACAAATCTCAAGTCTGAGCTCTCACTTCTGGGCCAGAGCATTAGCTTAATAAAATAGAAGGAATGCCTCTTGCTGTTTAGGATTCACTAGCATGTGTATTTCTCCTGACTTCTTTTTTGCCATAGCTGTCAATATGGTATTCTGTAGTCCCTCATGTAGACTCCAGATTGCTGTACTTGGCTGGACTGAAGGTGGGAACCAAAGAGCACCACAGATCTTTGCTTTGTCATGGAATTTGCCCACCAGAAACACACATGAAAAACCATAAGCTCACTATGGAAAACAGAGACTAAAAGAAAGAAAGCATCTATTTCTAGCATTTCACAGTTACTCTTATTAAATGCACTTCCAAAACTGTAACAAAAGCAATCAACTTCTGCTGTGATGCTCCCTGGAAAACACTTCAGAAACCAACACAGTTTGCACATTTTAAAGCAAAGTGCAACTTTGTAGGAGCTTGTCTATTAGACACTCAAGTGCTTGTCACCTTTCTCCTACAAAACCACTCCTTCTCTAATCATTGTAATATGAAACAATTTGTATTTGACAATGCAGCACTGCAGAGAGGCAAAGGCTGGATGTACTTTACTCATACTTGTCAACGTGATTTTTTTGTACTATTATTGTGCATTTGTTTAGAATTAATCCCAAACCAGGTGATGTTTGCTACAGTTCTAAACCTACAGAACTCAATGTGATATGAAAGTATTTTCTTGCCTTAAAACTTTAGAGAAGCTTTGCTGTTTGTTCCGAGATATGACTGCTGTATTTGGGTGAAAGAGGGCATAGAGAAAATGTCTATATGACAGATTTTTTAATTACTTCACCTTTTCAGACATGTAAACAAGAAATCAGTACTGGTGTAAATTACATTTTCATATGTTTACTATAAATTCAGTGGCTTCTATCCCTTTTCCTCTTTTCCCCTGGACCCAAATCAAACCTTAACAAAATTTAGACCCTGTTTTATATATTTCATTGGGCAGATGGTTGTTATAAATAGTGAAAGGTAAAGAATATGAGGTAAAAAGTAGGGGTATACTTCAACATACTACAATATATTCTGGGAGTATAAAAAAAAGACAAATTTCAATAATGGTATAAGTTTAATTTTTTAAAACATCTCACTAAAATTTTTTTTGGCTTAAATAGTAGAAATGTTTCTATGAGAGTACAGTTTTATGGCCCCAAGACTCAGAATAATCCTGACAAATATTCAGTGTTTAGCTATACTGTTTAATTTAAGAATCAAATGATTAGATTCTTGTAAGCAATCATAAAAAAATGGCACCTCTAGACTTTGAAATGACCTTTGGAATCACTTTGTGCAAGACTGTGCATCCATTGTACCTCCACTGCTGGCTGGTGAAGGTGCGTTAAATGAGGTGCATTTCTCACAGTCCTTTCTGGCAGACTAGTAGGCTACTTTGCTTAACCTCACAAACTCCCTGCATTGAGTATGGGCCTTAAAACTCCTTTAAAGCACTTATTTTCATACTACATTTCCTAATTTCTTTGTTCACGAAAGAATTCAAAGTTGAGATTTGCTGCATTGTGATCTGTGCTTCGTGGCAAATTATTTAAGCCAGTTCCTTTCTTGGCTTCGAGTAAGAAATGTAGAATATGTTTACCCACAAACACTGGCTGTCATATTGAGTTCATAAAACACTTCAAACTGTGGATGTATGTCATCATTTAGCTATTTATCCTCTCTTACCCTCATTAAGGTAAGAATTGATAGGGGTGTGCTAAGCTGAGGACTTTCACAATGCCTGTTGTTCTTAAGACTAGTCTAACTTTTTTATGACCTTCAGCAGAAGCAACTGCTTTTAATTCTTTAAACCTCTGAACTGTTGTTTAACTACTCGTTTTCTGAACCAGTAAATTGAAAAGCATTTGGAACTTGCACCTTAGCACAGGCGTTAATTGGTCAAAACTTTGTTACAAGGGATCTGTGGAAATTATGTTTTAGGAAGATTTTTCAAAGATTAGAATTAGGTAACACTTAGTGAAATCTACAATTGGAGGCAGAAAACAACAGATTTAAAATGCAGCTATGTATGACTGAACCATATTCTCTGTTTTTGTCTTACAGAAAATATGGAAATAAAGGTAAATACAATAATTCAGATTATGCAGGTGAGCTGATTAAAATGAGTGTATTCTCCTTCAGCCTCACAACACAGTCACTGGCACCATAAAGAGAATTAAGGAGTGACAACCCTTTCTGTCATTGTGTAAATCACTTTGAGGGAATTCATTTCCTTGAACTTCAGACAAACTGCCTAGCTCTTAAAAGGCTAAAGTAGTCATTCAAGCACCTTTAATAGGGGATAAAAATGACCATGTTCAAAGGCAATTACCAATTTTGAAAGCCAGGTATGCAATGCTGTAGTTTTACAATCAGTTTGAACCAGATTAAGCTGTCAGGGTACTATTTCTCCCTTGTGTCAGCACAAGCATTTACCTTCTGGTTAAAAGTAAACAGTTGATTTTTTGCTATGTTAGTTTTAAGCAAGATCAATTCTCTGACCTGGTTCACTGTACAGCTGTACATAGCTTTCCCAGGAGGGAGAAGATGGCAGGGAGGTGAAAGGGGGGCGATAGAAACACTCCTCTTGGCATCAGGGCCAGGTGCTGCTTCTGTGAATTGATTATGAAGCTATAGCATTAGATGCAAAAGGTTGCTGCCTCTATTGATTACAGAGGGGAGCTGACTGGCTGACCTGGGCTACGGGGCAGTGGAAAACACCCAAAAGATACATGTGTAGAGTAGCTCAAAGGACTAAAACATGCCAACCCATGACACTTTTTCATCTAAAAATATATTTCTTAATGAAATGGAAAAGTATTTTCTTTTTTCTTTTTATCATAGAACACTTCCAAACATGCTGTGTGCATAAAACTAAAGAGGGTTGTTTTTTACAGAACAAAACACATTCATTTTCAGAATACTAAATGGACACATATTGTACTTATATTTTAATTTGAACTATGCACAGGGGAACTAAATACACATTTTGAGTTGAATAGAAATATGGGAGAAGTAGGCCCACAATATATCTTGACTACAGTTTCTATCAAAGGCTGAAGTCCTTTGGGACTCATATGGATTGATAAAAAAAAAAAAAAAATTAAAGGAAAAAGTAATAAACTGTAATGGAAACCATGTTTCTGTTCTGTTGCCAAAAGGGATTATAATATTCTCAGTACTACATATCTCTCAGAATGATAAGTGGGCACAAAAATAAAGGGTGAAGATGCAGCATGAGGGAAGGGGAGGAAAAGAAACTTACGTTGTTTTTATGTCTTAAATGTTAATGATTTGAAGGAGGTCATTTGATATGACAAATGGGTCTTACATCTTTTAGACCACCAAAAAGTGAAAAACCTCAGACTCGTGGCACAATATTTTTAGAAGAGAGTAATGGAGTAAAAGCTTCCACTTAGTTTGGAAATGGCATTCAGATGCATTTTCCAGAGATAGAGAATGATGTTTGTGAGCCTGACTTGCTTCTCTGCCCTCTAAAGACTTAGCAGTAAATTTCCTCTGCCCATGACAAATACTCTACTCTTAAGTGCTGATCCAGATCCAGGGACAGAATTTCTCCACCATCTAAGGGACTGATGACTAAGCTCTGCAGGAGCCTTTGACTTCAGCAGTCTTTTGTGTTGCTGAATTTTATTATTATTTGTAATTTTGCTACAATTTAATGACGAAATCTGCTATGAGAAACTCCTGTGCCATGCATGGAATTAGGGCTTCCATGGAACTTTGTCTTCATTATACTAGATCTCTAGTGCAATTCAAAGACTGCTACACATGTAAAACTCAAAGCTTTCTGAGCTCATATCTTAAATTAAATTTTTCTGGAAGGTATAGATAAAGGCAAGCAGTTCGTTGGACTAGCAGAAAGGTACTGAGAGATGCAACAGTAGAGACAGCACTGTTCTTTTTCAGATTAAAACTTAATTTTTAGATTATGCTAAATCATGATCTTCAGGTGGCAGTCAGATATGAGGTTGGTTGAACTAGCTTGGATAGGATCTGAATTAATTTGTCTTTTTAGTCCCTTTGCCCTCTGCTGTAGTTGATCCTCTTCTGGTTGTAGGTACGAACATTCTTCATGACCTGTGGTTCTGGCCCTCTGCTCTGCTCTGTTGAGACCCCACCTGCAGTGCTGCATCCAGCTCTGGGGTCCTCAGCACTGGAAGTACATGGACCTTTGGAGTGAGTCCAGAGGTGGCCACCAAGATGATCAGAGGGATGGAGCACCTCTCCTGTGAGGAAAGGCTGAGAGAACTGGCATTGTTTAACCTGGAAAAGAGAAGGCGTTGGGGTGATCTAATTGTGGCCTTCCAGTGCCTGAAGGGAACTTGCAGGGAAGATGGGGCAAGACTATCTACAAGAGAATGTAGTGACAGGGTTCAACTTGAAGGACAACACGACTGAAAAGATCACTTCTGCTGCTTATCGTGTCCTCCACCCCCTGTCCTGAACAATTTTCATTAGATAGGAGAGATACTACAGCAGTTTTTGTTTGCAATTTGACAAAATGCACTCTACATAAATTCCAAAATATAGAGGATATCAAATAGCAATGAAAATTTGTATTGTTGAGCTGTGATTATTGTGATTATACAAATGAGAAATGGTGGAGAAATGCTGAAATACTCCCTTCTTAAAAGGTAGCTGGAACAACAACTGGAAAAAGGGAATACTGCACATCTGAATTGTGATGCTGTGATTAATTATCTTACTCACAGGAGGAAGAAAACAGCTATTATCATGGTATGATAAGTTATTATTCAGTGGGAAATTATATCAACAGAAGCTTCAGGGAAAAAAAAGAAAGCTTTTGTGTGGTCTTTGGCAAGAAAACAAAACAAAATCTGGATCAACTTATAGTTGATGTAAACAATAGAATCTGAGGTTTTTATGACATCATTTATGGAATTTTAATTAGTACAGAGACTCATGAAGCTGTCAGACTACAGAGACTGAAGCAGAAAATTAGGAATATGGAAATGCAATGTGTACAACTCCATTTTATGTCATCTATTTTGAATGCTATAACTTTCCTTTATATGTCAAAATAATACTATAAAATTAATTTTTCATTGCCTCTACTGATAATCTTTTTTTTCACAGTGGTGCTTTGGTTTCCTAAATGTTAATTTAGCGTGCAATGTGTCCAACACATTAAAAAAAAAATATTTAAAAAAGATGTTTAAATATCTGATATTATTATGCGGGGTATGCCCAGCCTCAACCCTGGGGCTGAGATAAGGAGATTTCATAACGTCCCAGCAGAACTCCCCTGGAAAGACAACCACCTTTCAGTTACGGCGAGAAGAAGATAGACCCAGAATCCTCTGTGAGACCCTATGCAGATCCTTTGTAACCTACTGGCTTTTACCCTCTGACACCCACCCCTGTATCCCTCTAAGATCTAGCCCTCTGCCCCTGTGGGATCAGAGAGCTCGTCCCTGGCCTCCCCTTCACGGGGTGCAGGCTAATAAAGCTGCAGGCAGCCTGAGTGTGACCTTATTGCAGTGCAGAGAAATAATGCCTTGAAATTCAATACATGACTCTTAGTTATGCATGAAAGCACAGGCATGAATAAGAAAAGGGAGTAAATGTGATATTTAAAATCTAAATTTTATTTTTTATTATTACCATTTTTGTCCTTCCGTATTACTTTTTGAAAACTTGGGGCAGGCAAAGTTCCTTGAATTGTTTCATTGCAAAACAATTTTGCAATGAAAAAGTAACATGTGTCTCTAACTACTGCATGAACTCCCAGCTTTAAAATGGAAGGATGCATTATAACAGACTGTGGCTTTTTTCCTTCGTTTTTCAAAATAAGATTTTCTGAAATTCTACCTGAATTGAGCTGGCCATGACTAAGATCTCTGATTTGAACAGCACTTGGTATTTCATATCTCATGTTCAAGTAATCCTATTATAGGCATTTCTGGCTGCTAATGAATTTTTAAAATAAATTAATGCATGCCAAAAGTCTGGAAGGCTGCTTCATAGGAGGTTAAATTTCTCTTCTAGTAATTTGAAGTATGCTGTTGCCTTGACATTTCAAGATCCCTTTCAGCCTGTTTTTTGAGATACTTTTTTTCTGAAGAATGAAAGTTATGGCCATCTGCTTGTGCATATGAAATATAGATTGGGAAACACCATTAACTGGTTCTAGTCTCTTGTTAATTTTGTGTGCAACACACGTGTGGCTGTTTGAAATGCCTACTCAAATGGTTTATATTTAAAGATTTATTATACTCTTACAATACCACCAGTCTGAACATGTATTGTGCTTAAATTAGTTCTGTCATAATGGGAGATGTCAGTGACTAAACAAAGCAGAAGAATCTTCTGAGCGTCAAAGAAAGTTGTTTTCATTAGGAATGTTATGATTTCCTTTCAGGCTTCATAGTGACAATCACCTGCTGTGCTGGTTGTTTGATGTAGGGTATGCCCAGCCTCTACCCTTGAGGGAGGCCTGCTTAAATAGGGAGATTGCACAACTTCCCAGCAGAATCCCTCTGGAAAAGGCAGCCACCTTTCAGTTACGGCGAGAGAGGACACAGACTCATGATCCTCTTGGAGACCTCTACAGATCCTTTGTAACCTACTGGCTTTTACCCTCTGACACCCACCCCTGTATCCCTCTAAGATCTAGCCCTCTGCCCCTGTGGGATCAGAGAGCTCGTCCCTGGCCTCCCCTTCGCGGGGTGCAGGCTAATAAAGCTGCCCCATGCGGAACTGCTGTACGGGCCTCTCGTCTGTCTCCTCCTGGTCTGGCCTGGAGACTGCCCAGCAGAGCTGAGCTGGAATCACGAGCTGAGAATCACTGAGAGCTGACAGCTCCTCTGCAAAGGCACTCCAGCTATGGCTGAGGGAAGACATCGGGCCCTGGGAAGATGGTTCCTCACAGGACCGTCTCTCCGGACTGGTCACAGCTTCCTGGGTCTGAGCTACTGACCCCACACCAGCCACCTTATTATTAGATTTAAAAAAAATTATCATTGTAAACTTATATTATGCAATTTTTTTTACCCTAAATGAACCTTTTGCACTTTTAAGGATTTTCAATGTCTGGAAGACACTAAGATAGCCTCTGGGTCTTTAAAAAGCAGGTAGGAAAATAACTCAAAAAAAGCCGGATCCACTTCTCATTCATTTTAATGTGAATTGAGCCTACAATGAAATGATTAGGAAGGAAAAAAAATAAAACCCTAATGAACAAAATCAAATACTGACATAAGTTCAAGTAACTAATGAGATCAAATGCTGATTTCTTTTTATGTTATTTTCTTTCTAAACTGAGGAAGCTCAGTCTGTGTAGAATCTCAGCCCCTCAAATAGAAACAGAGCCTGACATTAAAATGTATTTGTCCTGAAGAGCAGTGCTATCTCCTTTTTAAATGCAGGAAACTACACGGTATTGTGTCTTCTCAAGTTCAAAAGTAAATTTGAGGTTGAGGATGTGACTGAGTAGAAACCAAGGTCTTCTGATCTAATCCGTAGTAAAGCGTAAGCTTGACAGAAAAGGTGGCCTGTCCCCCCATCAATCAAGCTGGGTTGTCTTCTGGCAGCAGGGTATCTATCCTTACTTAGGTATCTTTGGTAAATGCACACTTATTCTTGAGAAGATACTAAATTACACCAGTCTGACTGGGAGTAAGCCAGAAATACAGTTTATTTCTTGTCTTTTCATTACAGTTACTCTGCTCCTTTTCATGTCAGAAAAACCTAATATACCTTACTTGCTCTTTAGATAATTCTCCAATGCCAGCCCAGTGGTGGTGGGAAACAATAGGCAAATTAATTTTCTTTTCTGTCTTGTAAATCTATGAATCTAGGAAAAAATTTCCAGTTTTATAATGGCATATGCAGTCTCTAAAGTAAACAAAGATGGGGATGTAGTTTGAATCAAAATTAGTTAACTATCTTGAATTAGTTTACTATCATGACCAAGCTAACCAGCCTGAGTATTTGTCTGGTATAAGAAAATTAAGGGCAATATTAAGTGATAAAACATGAAAAAAAAAACCAACCTGAAAATAAAAAAATAAAATTCAAAGGCAGAAACATAAAACATACAATGAAGGGAAAATAAACAAAAGGTTTGAATCATGTGACATAGCACCCTGAAATTAGAGCCATGTGTGACAAATGGATGTAAGAAAAGAAACACTGTTTAGTAAGATTTTGGATATATGTGAATCTTAGTCTCACAGCTAAAAAAAAAAAGACAGAGTGAAACAGGAGGACAAGAAAGGGTGAATATAGAAATTACAGGTCAAAAGTTCTGCTTTTGGTTGGTGTCATCACACGGTGTTAGATTGCAACAGAATAAAACAGCACCCATCACTAACATATGCAAACAGTTTATCAGCATAAAAGAGGAAAATATTCAAAGGCACACAGCTTGAATGTAGACATACACAAAGCCAAAAGGCAGCAACAACAGAATTATGGTCAGGAAAAAAACCATTTAGGTATTTTCAGTATCTGTTTCATTTATTGCCAATTACAGGGATAATAAAGGAATAGGGGGCTTCTTTTTGACCTTATGTGACATGTGGCTTTTTGCAAAGAGCATGTTTTCATCTATTTCTACCCAGTAAGCAGGACAGCTGAAGCATAATTTGAAATATGTAAGTGACCAAAATATGGTGGATGTGGCATTCAGTGAATAGGAACTAAAATAAACAACTTTAATAATTACGAACAAACATATAAGAAAGGACCTGGAGCAAATAAGCAAAAACCTGAAACTGCAAATTACAAAAACTGTGGAACTCACCAGAGTTTTCTCAGTGATTCCAGATGTCATCCATAATTAACTCAGAAAAATCTCCTGTTCTATAAAAGACAAATTTAAAGAGGAAAATATTTTTAGACATATGAGCTAAATGAAAGTAATGGATAGTGCCATGATAGAATAGGAATGGAAAAGTACAAGACTGAAAACAGATTAAATACAGATATGATAACCATATACAGAACAAGTAACAATAAGGAGTACTTCTCAGTTCTTTTGAAGACAGATTATAAGGTACAGACAGTTAAAAAATATGAGAGTCCTATTTTATGCAGAGAGATGGCATTCACATTTCACAGGACAGAGAGCAGGAGATGCTAAAACAGGCAAAGGAAGCAGACTGGGAATTCAGATAGACATCTTGAAATGAACCATGTCAGAAAAAATAAAAATATTTCAGGTCTGGTTTGCTTTTCTTCTCCAACATGATGATAAAATCAAAAGCTTACATTTTCAATAATTGGAGAGAGCAACAAGGACTGTCAAGATGACAATCGCTCTTTAGACATCTTTACTGCATCTTCCCCTTTTGAATATGCTCTCATTATGTTTTACAGGTAGTGTGTATATTATGTAAATGAATGTTTGAATCTGCATGTTCAAAGGACATGAATGTCTTAGAAGACAAAACACCATTCCCATTTGTGTAATTGCTTTATCTCTGCCACAGATACTTAGCATCTGTTTTTGGTAACACGTGTGAAGTTGTCTGGGAGCTTTGACTCAGCTCATTGACAGGCTTACTGCAGCCAAAAAGTCAATGGACCACAAAGCAAACTGTCTTTTTCAGAGGCAAAAGGGAAACAGGCATGTGAAAATGGACTAATGCATACACTCCTAGAAAAGTTCGGTGTCACCACCCTATAATACCTGCACTGCTTATCAATGTAGTAATGATGTGTCAGTGTGTTAATGAGGACCAAACACAGACAATAGGACTTGTACTTCATCAGAGTCCCTGTATAAACTCAGCTCTGGCGCTGAACTAGGACAACAGCAATAACCATCCAGATTTTAGCCTATCTCTGCACTGGACCCCAGCATACATTTATTGTATCTGTTCTACTTAGTAGGAAGTTGGTACACATACTGGCTGACAGGCAATAGGTTTTTTCTAGTTTACAGAAAAAAAAGAAGACTTGATCTTATAGTTTAGTAACACGTTTTTATTCCATGCAGAAAAACTTGTAGCAATGCAGCTAAGCTGTTCCTTGGTGTTTACACTCCAGCCAGAGCTGAAGGCATATTTTCAGATGATACCATGTGAGTGACATTAAAATCTTCTAGAGAGAAAGGACGTAGTACAGAAGATCACAGTATTACTTCTTGTCAGCACTTGCTGGAGACCTACATCATATTAAGTATCCTAATCAGGCTGAAGCAAATTTCATTGCAGTATGTTCTATATATTATTGGTCTTTTACAATAGTGTTAGTGCTATACATATTTCTTACTCAAGTGGTCATGACCTGCTGCAAATCCTCTCTTTTGTCTTGAAACTTATTTTTTTGGTCATGAATTTTCATAATTTAAAATCACTGGACAGCTATTTTCATACTGGAAATAAAAACTTTAATTATTGATACCATGGGAGCAAGGACATTAAAGTATAATTTTCAATACTTAACTATTTATTTTTACAGCATTAAGCTACAAGTATAATCTACTATTTTACAAATGCCATCTTTCTCTTTTCTCTTTAAGCTGTTTAAAGACTGCCTTGACTTATTTAGAGTATAAATAAGGCTTACCACCCTTGTCACATTCAACTGAAGAGAAAAAACATTGAGCAGGTTTTCTTCATCCAGAACCAAAAAGAGTAGAGTCAATCAGAATGTTTTCCTGGCAAAGCTGCCAGTGATGTGCAGGGTAGAACTGAATCCAGCTTGCTTTTGGGCGGGTGATGTGCATGCCTGAATGCTGGCAGCAGAACACCTTTCAAGTTGAAGGTGAACTAAAGAGCTCAGAAATGGATGCAGTAGATGTGAAATGTGAAATGTGAATGTTTCAGCATTATGTGAGGCTAAATTATCCCTCCCCAGTATTTTATATTTAGAGCTCACCTACTTACAAGAATGACATGAAACTCAGGTGCTTGTCTTTGTGCTAGAATCTGGCAAGATTAATTTCTGTGCAGTACAGTTCACACAGCTGTATTTGACACTAACTGTCAAAAAGAGAGCCCAGACATGGATATGGATTCAAAGGTAAACATGCTCCTGGCTTCAATAGAAACAGTATAGCAGACAAATACACGGCTTGGGAAACAGGCAGGGCTGCTGAACACTTTCAGTGTAGGTAGCTGTTTCTGCATTTTTTTCCTGACAGATACATCTCTGATTAGTGCATCACTTTACAAAGTGCAGTTCTATGTAATCTTCCAGAGTATTACTGTTTGGGGTATGGAAATACTGTGGATATGGAAATACTGTATGTATGGAAGTTAGTTTTTTAATCTCAGTATAGTTTGTAGTGGAAATCTGATACTGGAAATTTCTGTATTAGTGCTTTATGGCATCTGAAGATTTTTCATAGCTATTTATAGCTATTTGCAGCTACAATGATTTGATGCTACATAAGTTACTGCATTAAACAGCTTAGACAATTGTTTCAGCAGTCGAATCTCAACGACATTTCAAATCAGCAATTTTTTATGCCTAATTGAAAACTTTTTTCCTGAGGTTTCTTCTTGACAATAGATATATTTATCCTTGCAGTTCCCTCTGAGAGAAGCAAATGCTACACTTTCCCATTTTAAAGATAAGGAAATGTAACATAAAAATCAAATACTTGTCCAAGATCAGACAGAGAGTCTTTGACAAAACTATGAGCTCTAAATCCCAGGATACCAGTGTAGTCATTGGACCACTCTTCAGCTTTTAGAGAGCTACCCTTTCTGTCAAATATCATCTTTAAACTTGTTGACTTTTGAAATTACTTGTCCCTTGAAAATGGCACAGTTGTGTGAAACGATTTACAATATTGGGAAAATTGGATGTAATTCAGTTTTCATCAAAGCTAAATGAAAGCCCTGAAATATGAAAATGACAGCATTTCCCTCTAGTGGCTTTCTCAATATTCCATAGTGTCAGGAAGACAATTTTTTTTCTTTAGCTTTTCTCTTTTGACTTATTCCTTCCATACAGTCTTTTTTATCTCACTGGGTAACTCAGTTTTTAAATTTCTTTAAAATAAATCTTATTTCTTAAACACTTATTTTGCACTTAAAAAAAAAGTTATGATTTTTTTTTTAACTCAAACACTTTTGATTAAATTCATTCCCATACCACATACAGTTTAACAAAATAAAATACCCTACCCTCCCTCCCCACAACATAGCGTGGAGTAGGGTTCTAACAACAGATCTTTCCATTCCTCTTCTGATTTCCTTCTTTCTCAGTTCATTGCTAATCACTATAAAAAGGCATTTGATTGTCCTTAAGGCATCCTAATATTCAGGAAAAAAATAACTGCAATTAACAGAATCAGACTTTTTCAAGAACCTAAAGTTGTAAAACAAAGAAATGAAGAATTTATATCCATATGTGTTGGTAAATCAAGTCTTCAACTTTTGCTTTATGAAATAAGAAATGAAAATGTAAAGTTTGTTTGCTATTTTTCTAAAATGTATAGGATAAAATAGAGGGCTTTTTTTTTTACATTTCAGGATGCTGAAACATAAAATTCTAAAAAACTCTACAAAAAGTTGATACTGTCAGTTGTCGCTGGATATTTGGTTGGATTTGTATGTGCGAGCTTTTTTTTTAACATTATTTAAAAATTCCGAGATAATTCAAAATGGATTGCTTCTCAAGCAATAAGAAATTGGTAGGCATCAACAGTTAAAGATGATAACAATAACATTCTTCCCAGGAATTTCATCTACCTTTACTCCTGTTAAATTCATAGACTTCTGACTCATCATAATATTATCCTCTAAATCCATAACACTGCTTTCTGATGCAGATCAACCACCTACCAATGCTTTTTTCCTCTCTTATTTTTCAGTACAGAGAGGAGACCTGGGCTTAACAATAACTTGATGCCTCAACAAGCTCTGCATACCAGTGTATTGTAATGTATTTCTTCTTCATGCTATTTACTCTGTATAGAGTGTGCTGTTAGAGATAAAGAGCTTTAGTATGGCACTGAGCTTGGTTAGTTTTAGGGATCAGACAGGAATATCAGTAGCTTCAGAAGCATAAGATAAACAGTCAAATGCTTTTCTAGAAAGCTTGTGAGCAATTATGGCTACTGTGTATAGTTTTTAATACCTTTTCTACAGAGACCACACGTATTTGGCACATCGCAGAGTATAAAGGGGGAAGGGAATTCAGGCTCTTTAGGATATATATGTAACTTCTTACTTTGGCTTTTTAAACTTATGAAGTGAAGCAAGAAATGTATCAATGACAAGAACAAAGATAGGAAATGATTTCACAGGTATCATCCATGGGAATCATCTGATAATGACCATACATATTCAAATATGCATGAGTGGTGGAATGAGAAACTCTTGGTGTTTTAAAGCTATTTCCTAACAGTACTATTCTCAGGAATATTAATGCATCTGACACTAATTTCACGTAACATTCAAAGTGACTCTGGGAAAAGTCAGACACAGGGATCAAGTGAATTATTGATATTGCTGTAGCACAGAGAACTATTCCAACAATCAACTGTTCAACAAGTACAAGTAATTCATCTATAGCTCCTTGTACATTGCAATAAAACTAGTAACCAACGTTTCTTCAAACCAGGCCTCACTGAAAAGGGAACCTGGCAAATGACTGAAGCAGTCTGTACTCATTACCAACTAAAGTTTCATGGACTGTTTATTGAAAGCAGTGTTTTAAAGATAACAAAGCAACTTTCTGTAGTTCATAATTTAAATAAAACATTGTCTAAGATATTATGAATAATGCCAACTATATTATTTTAATGAGTGACCCCCTGGAGTTACTTGAACATTTCTTTGCAAAAACAGGTCTAATTTTGATTAAGGCACAGCTATTATCCTAGATAGCCCAAAACATTTAAGGTTATATAAGAGAAGAACAATATTTGGAATCATCATTAATTCTGACATGTGATTGCATTCCAATGTATTTCTTACTTTATAGCCTTGAATGATTTATAATTTTGTTCTCCCATCTAAAGGGGGAATGCATAACTCTTTCTTTGTTGAGATTCTGTGCTTTCAATTAGCCTTTGGTGGTAGTTTCAAATTTAAAAGGTGTTTGTTCATTTTCAGAGGATTTGCTCCTACTGCTTAAAGAAAAATGGAGAAAGACAGGATCAGATGAGGGTGCCTGAAGCTATCACAGACTCCCGTTGTCTTGTTTGACAAGAACTTACTGGTGCAGATGGAAAATAGGCTATTGCAGAGATGGATATCAGTACAAGAATCAGAGAAGAAATATATTTCATACTGAGCCTGATCAAAGATCAAGAGTAAAGGTAAGAAACAAGAACAGCCTTTAAAAAAAAATCGTGCCAGTCTCGTTCTTATGAAACATACAGAAAAAAAGAGAGACATCTCACACTGGGCCTGTTCTAAAATAAGGAATGTAAATATAAAGCAAGAATTGCCTTTTTAAAAATCCAAATGGAAGTAAAACGTCTATGTTAATGAAATGTCTGGAAAGTCTTCAAACTGCTGAAGAAAGTGGCCAAATAAATTAGGATAAAATTTCATGGTTCCTGCTACATATCATTGAGAGGCTGGTGGTCCAATGCATATTTAACACTAAGAAGTTATGCAGAATAAAAATCACTGACTGTATATCAATGGTCTACTCTTCCTAAAACTCCTTTGGGGGCAAAGAATGATTACTTAAATAAAAAGTTGAAAGAATTGTAATGAATGAAGTCATGTTGTCAATAGTTAAAAAAGTGAACAGCATTTTGAAGATTCCTAGGGGTAGGATGACACTAACTGTTTGCTGTCATTCTACTAAACCCTATCAGAGAACAGGGGGAAGGCTAAGCATCAAAGAAATTTCTGACCTGAAGAGCTGTCTTTTTTCAATGATTCAATTTCTTAGCAATTAAAATGTATTTTATGACATCTTTTTTTCTGGGTAATGTGGTTGGAATTTGTGAGTAATTTCAGACAAGCTTTTGATAGAAAAATTATATTGCTTCTGTAGTCAGCTGATAAATACTGGATCTTTTGAGTGGTCCTAAGCACAGGTATCAGCATCTGTACATACATGAGGAATAAGTTCCCTGTTACACCCAGCCTTCCAAAGGTAACTGTTTTGTACTGGAGTCTTCTTAATGTTTTATTCTGGTATAACTTAGAAATATTTAATTAACATCAGTTGAACCTACAATTTTTATATTTAGAGGACCAATTTCTAAGAGATGCAAATAATCACAGATCTTTGTAAGACATAGGTGTAAATATCCTCTTCCTGCTATTTTTAGCTATCTTCATGGCATGAAATACACCTTTTTCTTCCTTCTTATTTTATGAAGTTCTTTTGGGTCAAGACTTTTACTGTATCAGAAAACACATGATGGGAAAGGGGGAGAGAAACAGAGATAAAATAAAGTTTTCATTAGGAGCTTCCTTGATACATTTATGCAAGCAAGTAAATGAAGTATTTACAAACTGGGGACTCAAGAGCACATTTGGAAATGAAAAAACTCTTTATAAAGTAACTTGTTGCACTGTACTTTCTGATTCCAAACAGTCAAGTTTCTTAAGATTTATATCTTGATCTTCGTTTCCTACTATACTGGTGAGGTAAAAATATTTCTTTTATCACAGCTCTTAGAGAGAAAGTAAAAAGGAGTTCTTGAAAATTTCAGTGGGTTCACAAGGAAAAAGAGAACCTGAAGGTCTTTTTATACTAATGAAACTCTGGCATTCAGGTCAGTACAGAAACCAGTTTGGAATGGGAATTGAAATAGTTTTGAAGAAAGTCCTATCCTTCTATGTTTTAAAGGAGTTATTGTTACTTTTTTTGGTCTAAAACATAATAATCATATACTTCTTAGTCTTTTAGTTGTTTTGTGAGAGCCTGAAAATGTTCTTTTCAAAGTACAAGGTTCTTCATGAGAGTCCATAGATAAACTATCTTTTTAACCATTCCCTTTTCTGTTTCCTGTAATTTGCTCAGTAAATATTGAAGTAGCCCTTAATATCTGTCATCTATACCTCCAACTTCTTTACTAAAGTGAACACGTTTTTCTTCTCAATTATTTTAGTATGGAGAAGTTTAAGCCTCTGCAAGAACTTCTAAAGTAGTTGGGTAGAACAATTATCTTAATGAATTTTATAAAATCTTTTCAACCAGCTGCTTTTTCTGTGGTTGAGGGAGAATGGGTTTTGGTGAGAATTTTCAGGAATTTTCTATATCTGATAGAAAGGCCTTTTTTGTAGTAAATTTGTAACGTGTGTAAATCTCTAACATGTAAACAGTCTTCCTGTTTCTTCCATTCTTTCTATTTCTTTTAATTAAAATTAATATTTTGAGTATTTCTCAGAGACAATGACAACTAGAGAAGTATTAAATATCCTTAGAAAACAGTGTGAGAGGGAAGGGTTTACAAGATCTATTTTTGTCTTTTAGTAGCAGTGGTGTGTAAGGATATGTTTTTCTTTCTGGAAGCAACACAGAGATGTAGGGGTAGCTAAGTAATGCTGAGGACAAACTTGAATTGCCTTTCTTTCATTGAAGGACAAAAAATAGTACATAAAAATGGTAATTTCAAATCAGTGAAACCTGAATTTCCATTTCCTAGTGCTGATACTTGATTCCAGTTTTAATGTTTATCAATACAGTGGACAATGTTAAACATTTAAGGACCCTCTATTGCCCATAATTTATTTAATTTCAATTATTATTCCTCTAGTGGTCTTCAGAATTTTAAATTTACAGTAATTACCATCTTATCGATTGAGAACCAACAATGTTGGTTTCAAATTTTCCGATTTAAATGGAGATGTATTAGGTAAGTATTTTCAAATTGTTGCTTAATGGTAAAGGATTCAGAGCTAATATTGAATTAAGTCAGCATAGTGAACACTTCCACCTGTTATTGCAACAAAAAGTGTGAGTGTTTTTTCAACATCAGGGAAAAAAAATTGTATCTAAATATATCAGAGTTCAGGGAAGTACAGATCTCTGTACACGTTGTACATGTAGTTCAGGGAAATTGAGTATGGAAAAATGCATTAGCTTCTGGATGATTTTTTTACCAGAAACGTTCAATATTAATTAAGGTACTAGAAAAATGCAGTGCTGGAAGCAATGAAAGTATAGCCATCTAACCTTTCCATTTAGTTATTGTTCATCATGGTCTTTCTGTAAGGGAGGTCTGAAGATTTATTACCTGGCAGAAGAGCTGTGTCAGTTCAGCAGCAATGCTGTGGAAAGAAAGTGACCGAAGGTTCTGCACTTTGCCTGCTATCAGAGAGTCCACATTACAGACCTTGAAAGAACAAAAAAAGAATAAGTTCTGCACTGCCAATAATGTGGGCCAAACAGGAATGACAATAGACAAGTGCCTGTGTCTGTCTGAAATGCAGTGATAGGTTTATAACTACCTTAGAAAGAAAATCTAAACAGAAACAAAGAAATGTAAGTGTTCCCGCAACAAGAGGAAGGTTACAATTTCCCTTGTTGTTTGTGTACAAATAACCCTGACTCATGCTCCATATGCTTATTTTCTGTCTGCATTTCAACACTGAATATTCACTTGCCCTCCCCATCTCTAAGCTGTTATTGTTTTGAAAAACATTTGTTCACTGTTTCTATTTTAGAATTTGATTACAACCACTGACTGAACTCATTCAACTTTTATTTTTCAAGAAAGTGGTGCAGTTCTAAAACACACTCAAAATCTGCAATCAATTTGTCCTTGATTTTCCTGGTATCTAAGGAACAAGCATTCAGGAAAACAAAAGCACTTAGTAGGACCTAAATAATTTATCAAGTCCTTTGTAATACCTAAGAAACGTAGGAGACAAGCAATAACAGAAATAAAAAAAACATCATCTAAGAGATGGGCAGGGGGTGAGTGGATGGAAATGGGAAAAAAATTAAGACAAAAGCCAGAGATTTTGTATTTAAGAACAAATTTGTGCATGTCCAAACACATGCCCACATGTACACAAAAGATTTGAGGGGAAGAGAACAAAAACAATTTCTTAATTTTGTGCTATTTCCAATGGAGGAGGGAAATGGCCGTATTAAAAAAAAAAACAAACAAAAAACCCCAAAAAAACCAGAACCTACACTCAATTTGCCCCCTAAAGAATTAAAGAAACACAAACCAAACCAAGGAAATAGAAACTTGAGGAACAATTTGCTTCGTCCATATGAACTATATTCATCTGCTGCAAAAGAAAGTTTCATTTTTTCTTTGTCTTTGATGGAAGCAAATGTCAGAGAGGTGTATGATGTTTCAGCACAGTACAGCTGAGGAGTGGATAAGGGGCTTTTTTGTCTTGCAATTGATCTAGAAAAAAAGAATTTAAAAAGTAACAAATAAGGAGATCTCAGTTTTTGTTAGTATTTCCAACTGTTCGGCAAACAAACGAACAAAACCAAGAGCTTGGTATTTGCTTTTCAGACTTGTATTGCTGGGAGTTTCTGGTTCAGCATTCCAGGTGAAATACCAGTGGCTAAAAACAGCATGCACACAGCTTTGTGTGCAGCAAGCAGACCACAGGCATTGCAGCCAAATGCAAGAGCCAAGCAGATTCCACTACTAGCTCATTGACTTTAAATCATTTTAAAGGCCACTACATTTTGAAATTATTCATTTAAACCTTGATAGATGGCATCAGTTTATATTCAGAGAAGCAATAAAGAGGAAACCTACATTCACCTCTCAACAATGCAGCCTCTCCCAGTATTGGGCCTCAATGATAACAGGAATACTATCCCTTATGGCTTTTCTGATACTTAAAGACCATTAGAGCTCGACAGCATGCTATGCACTGGTAAACATTGTCTGATTGATGAGTTCATTTTTTTGAGGAGTGACTGTAGTAATATGAAATCAGGTAATAAAGAGTTCAGGCACTACAGGTTTGCACTTAACTTCAGTTTATTATGTTCTAGGAATGATTCAATAGTGTTGAAAAGATACAGCATAATTCAAGTGCTTCCCTTTCAGCACACAGTCACTGCTACAAGCAGCCTCTTTTTGCAGAGATAGAAAAATGAGAGTTTGGACAAGGCTTTTGGAGGTCAGGCAGTCTGACCTCCTGCTCAAAGTAGTGCTGACTTCAAATGTAGACCCAACATCCTCAGATTCTTTCCCAGCCAAGTTTTTAGAAGCTCCAAGGGGGAAGATTTCATGATTTCTCTGAACTATCCTTTCTAGTGCTTAACCACTCTAGTTGTAAAGATTTTTATTCTTTTGTTCAAAGGAAGGTTATCTGACTCAAGGCTAATTAGATTAAACAGAAGTATTCATTGTGGGTCACAGGAACAAAGATATGGTGAGAATAACCCCTGGATCTTAAAGTCTACCAGAGCTGGCTTAAGGTGTCTGGGAAGGAGAAATCTTCTGTCTCCAGATGTCCACCAAATTTAGCTACATGTAATTTTCCATTATTGTAACTGGCTTTATTGTACCCTTTCACTATGCACCTCTTGTCCTGTCTCTTCCCAGGAAAAGGTTTCCCCTTCATTTCTATCTTCTCTGCAACCTTTCTGTAGTGTTGTCTTTTTCTCCTGCTTAAGTAAACCCAGTAACTCTAGCTCCTAAATATTTTAATGACTCCCCACTTGACTGTCTCTAGAATTCATGTAGAATTCAGTAGAAGACTTAAGAAGAATTACCAGTGTGGAAGGCAAGCAGCAAGCCTATTAGGACTGCAGCTTTTATTGGCAGATGACTGTACCTAGGTCCCTTAACAGGAGATTTTTCTTGGCTATTATTATTTGTAACTTCTTGTGTGGCACTGGAATTGATTTATCGGATAGGCGTCGCTCTTCCAGAGGCCTGCCCTGCCAGAGCTTGCTCTTTCACTGCTGTTGACAAAGGTCTGTATTTTTTCCATATCTGCAGACACAGAAAAAGTCATCTAGTCATGTCAGAACATCTAGTATGGTCAGAACATACCATCTTTCAGCTTCCACCATTGAGGAAATCCACCTGTGTTGACTGCAGCTTCTGTGAGTCTCTACTATTGTGGGAGGTAGAGTTTGGATTCCTCCTGTTTCCCCCCCCACCTTGGAGTCTTTCCAAAAACCCACTTGATCTGCCGTTCATTCCTCCTTTGCTATGCAGCATGCTCACTCCATCTCTCACCTGGTAACCCAGCGATTTAAGCAGATCACACCTATCACTGATGAGGCTGTCATCACCAGCAACTAAAGATTCAGGGAAGAGCTATGAAATCAAATTGCTGCTGAGTAGTCACTTCTCAGCAAAGCTCTCCTTCCACTGATGTATCTTTTCAGCCTTTAAGTAGCTTTTGCTTTTTCATTCCCCCAAGTACATTAAGATGCACCACATATAGGACATTGTTGTAGTGTAAATGCACCATTAAACTAAGAGCAAAGAGATATTCTTAGTTCTGCTTCTTCATTTCCAAACACATAAACAGGGAGTCAATATTTCCCTTCCACACATTCAGGCTTATGGTGATTTGATTTTAGTATGTCTCAGCACAGCTTCTAGCCCTCTGGCACTTCTCTCTTAGAGCTGAACTTCAACGTGCGACTGCTTCAAGCACGTGTTTATCAATGCAGCTAATTGTCACCTCTTTAACACTGATACATGACATCATCTTCATCTAAAAATACTTCTTCTAAATGAAAAATAAGTAACAGAATCTGTGGATGATCACCAGCCAGTTTACTTTAACATTTAGCTGATGAGTCTTTGAGTATGTTTCCCATCAGGGTAGGTCTCTAAAGGAAGGTCTGCACAATATCATTGGTGAAAGAAATGCAGCACCTGCATTTAATTAAATATTCATAGTAGCTTTGATTGTAGACAGTCTCTATTTTATTTGGTTGTGTCTTTTGCCCCCAGGGTTCTTGACCAAATCTGAATTTATTTGGAAAGACCAAAAGCAAATGGTCCAGCCATTTTTGCATGATGAGAATTAAAAAATAAAAAAATATATATATATATTAGTTGTAAAAATATTATTCTATCATTTAAATATTTTCTTGAACAGAAATATAGCTGGAAAAGCTATTAATAAAAAATTGAGATTTCATTTGGCATCTGAATGGTCTGTTTTGAGGAGACATGACTGTCTGTGTTCCAGTATTAATTAATCTGAAGTGGGACTGAAAAATGGAAATTTGCCTGTAAACACTTGTTCCTCACAAATAATTTATTCTACATTTATAAAGCTTTACTTAAATAGTAGTTGTGTTTTATATCCAGGTATAACTTAGCTTGAAAATTGAAAGTTGTACAGAGAGTAGTCTGGGCTGAACAAATGCTAGTTGTTTGGGATATGGAAACCCTGAGAAATGGAAAGGTTTGATGGAGATATCCCATACTTATGGTCACACAAAGCAAGGAAAACATTGGTGAATAAGTTTCTGTTTTTAATTGAATACTATAAATAGATTTTTAAACTCAATATGCAGTTAAATAAAGTAGACAACAGTCAGGAATTGTCCTTATTAACAATATAAATGTAATCTGTAAAGAAGTATTCTATGCTCCCATTCACTTCAAAGAGAGGGCCCAGCACAGAATGGACCCTTCCATCTTTTTATTCTTTTTTGATATCTTATGCTATCACTAGATAGAATATTGTTATCTTCACAAACACTCATCCTCCCCAAGATAATAAAGGCATTTCTTCAGAAACAAGGCTATTTGATATTCAGCATGATCTTTAATGTTGTTCTATACAAAGTTTACATAATCCACCATAAAAAGATGGAAAGAAATGCAAAAAAAAAAAAAAGAATTTTATGCCTTATGTTATCAGTTTATATATTTCATCCATTTTATATCTCTACTTCAGCGTCTTATGAGTCCCTCCTCCTTGCTCTTTGCTCAATAAAATTGTAGCCTGTAAGTCTCTCTTAAATAGAATCTGCAATAAAGATGCAATAAATTCACATTAACAAAACCCAGTAAATGTGAGGAGACAAGTCAAGGTCCAGAACTTGGAGATGAGTGTTTACTATACATACCCTTGCACAGTGTGGATGTAACACTCAGCAACACTTAAAAGAAATCATTTCTCATTCAAAATTCATTATATTGTAACTACAGATTTAGTAACATACTGGCAGTTTCTATTGATTAACTCAGGGATATTGTGGAAACTTGAAGCATACTGAAAGTGCCTTTAAAAGGAAATACTGATTTTATCTGGGGAGGGTGGTACACAAGCCTGCTAAAAAGACGTGAGCAGTGTAATTCTTTCAGAGTAGTAACAGCAAATGAGCTGTAAGTTATCCTAGTGTATGTGTTCTTCTATATGAAAATCACCTATGTCTCAAAACCAAACTTTTACTTTATAGCAAATTACGATGATAAAGATTGTCATTTGTACTGATGGAGGTTAAAAAGACAGAGATTCATATTTTTGACTGAACAACTAGAACTTGAAGAGAGCCCCATAAATCCAGGACCTGATCAGAGCACATTGTCAAAACTCACCTTGAATATTCCTGATACTTACTACTTGCTGAGTCTTTATATGGATTTAGGAAAAACTTGGTGACTTCCTGCAGTTCAAGGCACATGAATGTTGTCAACCACATCACCTACATTTGATATCTTGTAAAATAAACTGGTATTTTGGGACAAATTTTATTATCATTCCACCTAAAACAGGTTATCCAGAGAAGCTGTGAATATCCCATCTTTGGAAGTGTTCAAGGTCATGTTGGATGAGGCTTTGAGGAACCTGATCTATTGAAAATGTCTCTGTCCATAGCAGGTAGATTGGATCAGATGAGCTTTAAATGTCCCTTTTGACCCAAAAAATCCTGTGATTTTATAATTCTTTTCTGCAGCTTGCCTTATAAATTATTTTTTCCGATCTTGTTATCTGGTTTGACTTAGTAATGGATTTTCTTGAAATTACTTAAAAGCGAGAAACTTGAGAGTCATTTTACAGAATAAGTACTTGAGCCACCATGACGTGATGATTCATTTTCACATAATATATTGCAATATCCATCTTTGCTTTTGTTACACAGTTGAAGTTTCTGTAATTTATAAGAAAAAGGTATCATTTAATTTATTAAGAATATGCGCATGAAATTCAGATGGTAAAGATTTATACCAATGATGAACACATTCAAATGAACCCCTATCATTAGCATTGGTATTTCTGTCATTAGTAAAATCACTGTATGACTACAGTCTTTCCTACATAATTTTCATAAATGCATAATGCTATGGTTGCAGTCAGCAGAGGGTTAATTTTTGCAGCAGCCAGGAGGGGCCTGGCCAACACCCTGGGTTTTTCTATACCACCTGAGGACATACAGAGGGGGTGGAGAGGGGTGAGGACCCTTCTGCTGTGGCCATTGATGGCCTGTCTGGTCAGGTAGCGTTGTGTACCACGTGGGGAGCAATCGCGTGTGAATCGTCCACATGTGTGCTCTGCTATCAGCACGGTTGCTGTTACCTTTACTTTTCTTATTTCATAGCTGCTTCTAGTAAAATGTTCTTATCTCAGCCTGTGATCTTTACCTTTTGTGCCTCCATTTCTCCTCTCCATTCCACCACAGGTGGAGGAGGAGAGTGAGGCAGAAACCCATGGTCTGGGGTGTGGGAACACTAGATTGGGGAGCACCATTTCTAAACCATGACACATATATATAGAGAGATTTGGGTATGGAAATATACCAAGATGAAAACAAGAGCTTAAAAACGAGGTCAATCAGTAGAGACAAATTACCTTATTTCATAAGGATTCTTCAGTTGTTTGCATTTACAGTGTTTAAAAATGTTAACATGAATTTTATTTTTTTAGACAAGCACACCTCTAAAAGTTAAAGATAAGTACTTATTTTTTGGTGTCCTTTCTGGTGTTATTTAACTAGATTCCTCCTTCCACCTACTGTCTTCTTAATGTGATTTGGTAATTTCATGTCTCTGGAATGTCAGCAAGAGTAGTAAAATAGCAATTTAAGAACATGTTAAAAGCCAATCTGAATGGCACTGTTCTTCTGAAGCTATTAAAATCAGCACTCACAGCAAGTCCTCATAATAGACAGGTCTGAAACTTCCATGAGTAAAAAGAGTAGTTGTTTGGACTCAGGGGATATTCTATAAAATGAGGTGCCAAATCAGAATTTACAGATTAATGTCCTCTCAATGCAGATTATGCAATTCACCTTTTGGCAGTTTTCTAAAAAATGTCCTCCCGGTTATTAGTCTTCATCTCATCTTGATTTTTTATAGCACCGCTCTTATATTTTGTGATTAAAGAGTAAATATTACTGAAGAAGGTGAAAGCTTACACAGTTCAGAGTCCTGGCATAACATCCAAAGATACATGTGCTGATTTCAGATTTTGGATATGCTTAAGTGGTTTCCCAGTCCTGAAAGACTGATATCCCTTGTTTTGTTTTTTTTCCTTTGGTATCCAGAAGGGAGAGTCAAATGGTGGAGCAGGGAAAAAAAAAAAAAACTGGAGAATGAAGGCTATAGTTAGGATCTTTCATCACTTAGAATCGGGCAAGGAAAAAAAATAAGTCAAGAAATTAAGGCTGTTAATGTGTGTCACTCCTTCCTCCACTTTGGAATCTTCAACTGAGCAAGATTACTAAGAAATATTAATTTTCTGCATAATTTGGTGAAATGTTATTTCTCTGAATAAAGAAAAAGTGTCCCTGAAAATAGATAATCTATCAGAACTTTATTGTAATTTGTTTTTTTGTGGTTGCATCTATAAAATAATTGATGTTTGAACTAAAGTGTGCTGAAAGAAGCTAGCTCCTGACCAAAGGTTGTAGCTTTAATCCAGGGAGCATTTTACATCACAGACATATTGCATGCTAAAAGAAGAACATAACACTTTTTTGTCTTGCCACCATCAGGTCATCAATCATGCACAGCACCTGTCTGGTACACCTATCATAGCCAGTGCAGCATTGTTTGTCCAGAGCTCAGTGTCTCTATCCTTGTTTCATAAACACATAGCCCTGGGTCAGCATCTGAATCAAAGAGTTAGAAGCCAAGGCTCAGAGATGACATTAATGTAGCTGTAGGGTGGCTCAGGTGAAGATTTAGGGAGGGTCCCAATTTAAATAAAGCTTAAAAGCAAAGGACAAGAGTGCCATCTTCCATCTCTTTTCTCACATGGCTGTTCCCACCAGCTCTTCTTGTGCAGCCAGTTACACTTCTAAAGGAGGGAGAAAGGGCACTTCATGCCCTGACAATGGTTGTTTGAGCTGTATTGAGCTGGATAAGAATTATACCCTCATCAGGTCCTGTTTCCAGCAGGCCACCTGCTGTCAGGGAAAGGAGAATACATGCCTCCTCCTCATTTGACAGCCACTAGCTACCAAAGTACATCTGTCCTCTTCAAATGGGTAGCTTGTCTCCCTCTTCTAAAAAGACTGATGTCTTATTCCTTCTCAAGGCAACAGAGTATTGCTAGTAAAACAATGCCTATCATCATCGTGTCACTAAATGTCCCAGAACCATCCTTAGTGAAAAAAAAATACACATATTCATGACACATTTGCAGACCCCATTGTTTCTCTCCCCAACACTTGCCTACCTTCCCCAGCTGTCTTTCAGAGATTGTCCTGAGGTGCAAAATCCACTGCAAATTGTGGTGTTGGGTGCCACTTTTCTATTAGAAGCTAAGTAGTTTGGCAAAAAAAAAGAAAAAGATACAGAAAATGGCAAGGACTAATGGAGATACTATAATCAGAGTGCTTATCAACACTGAATCCTCCTGCCTGGATCTGAATGAGATAATTCATCTACTGTCCTGAGCAGATTTAACACTGCCTGTCTTGGAAGACAGGAAAGTTGTGAAATGTATTATGTAATATTGTCCCACAGGGAAGCATCCAGCATTCATGTCCCGTTTAATTTTGTTTCCCTTCTTTCTTTTCCTTCTCTGAATGATCAACTACTGATTAAAACTTTTCTCCTATGTCAAGTCTTTTCTAAAGATACCAGTATATCTAACAAGGAATGACCTTAAAATGCAGTTGAAATTTGGAATAGATTTTCAAGAGTTTGAAAAGATGGGACAATGTAGATGAAAAAGGAGAAAGAGCAGGACCAGTAAAGCCATCATATGCATTGGTTTGCTCATACTTTGTAAGCAAGTCTTCTGCTGGAAAGGTTACCATTAAACTCTAAACAACAATTCCAATAAAGGTTTATTTTTTTTTTTTTTACAAAAGATCCATTGTGTTGCATTCACAGTATGCGTAGCAGTTTTGAAATTTCTGCTACAGTGCTACTAATTAAGTAACAGCTATGCTCGTGGATGGGTATGGATAGGAAAGGTTGGGTATGGGTTGGGAAAGGTCTTCACTCCAGGAGAGGCAAGTACAAACACTCAGATTGCTTTTTCTGTGTTTGATGGTAACACAGAATCTACAGGTCTGTATTAAGTACAGAATAAAGTCAGCTTTTGCTGCTGGCCATTGCTGCTTTCCAACAGTGTGGGACCTACCCTGTGTGCAACTCAGAGATCGGATCACAGGCTGTCCTGCTTTTGAAATTTGTTCCTTGTTCCAAAGTCTACATCTGGTGATGCCATCTACAGCCAAAGACAGCATACTTGGCACAAACGTGCATAAAACACCTGGCACTCAGCTTTTTACAGTCCCTTGGAGACTGATTTGGTCCAATTTATCTTTCTTCGACTCAGTGGCCAAGACACTGAAAGCTCACCCTGGCTGATAAATCTGAAATATTGGCACTGATGATAAAATCTAGTAAAACACCAAAGTTGGGTGATTGCTTTCCATCTGTATGTTGTATCCACAATATTATTTATAATTGTGACATGTACAACAAGCAACCCTTGAACCATGTCTTTTCTTGATGGCATAGGCATAGGAAGCTTTTAGTCCAAGTTTAAATTGGCACTGACTGCTGCTATAACCTTTTGGAAATGTATAAAACCCAAATTTTTCAACAGTACCTTATTAATCCCCTCTGATTTCCTGCCAGGGTGGCAAGCACAGTGCTAAAAATGTTTGGCATTTTCTCATATGGAGTTTTATGTACAGAGGTGATGGTAAGTGAAATGTCTGTGTGTTGATTTGCAGCTGACAGAAAGTTATGAAGGAAAGATATAGGAAAAGTGAGTTGGAGCTAGAACTGGCAGCATTGTGTCTGTATGGCATGGAAAAGGAGGATCCAAGTGAGCAGTTCCTTTAACAGTTATATCACAGGGTGGCAACACCAGACTGAACTAGGAGGACAGACCAGTATGTAGACTGGTGCAATAGGATTTCAGGACCCACTTATTTATGTCTTCATTATGTCATGATACAAGAAAATGTGTAATGACTTCTTAAACTGTGCTATCTCTGGACAGAATTTACAAAGTAGATTTCAATTTCTAATCCATATTTCTGAAGAGAAAAATTTCCAGAACTTAAATTTGCTGAAGACATACAGCTGCGAAGTCAGCGAGATTCTCTTTGCGGATACTTTCTACAATGAATGAGTTGCAATAGTATGTATATACAGGAGTGTCGCCTTTCAACAATAGGAGAAAATATAGTTGATTGAATTTTTAACAAAATTTAATTGTTTCATTTAAAAAATATGTAAATACTTATACTTTTGCACTACTTTCTATTTATTGACACATTTCATCCAGCAGTTTCAATAAATTTTACATATTCAAAACTTTGGAAATGCATATGCAGGAGACAACCAATTAAACTGATTGACTGGAGTATTAAAATAGACAATAGACATGTTTGTAAGAATGTTTTATTAAATAGATCCCCACTAATAGAGGCAATTTTGCTTTCTTATTTTAATTGTTTTTGTGAAGCTTTGAAATGTATGAGTTTAAATAAATCTCACTCTTTGCAAGTAATGTAATTTTAATGAAGCTAAATATAAAAAGTTACATGAAATAAATATAAATTCTTTTAGGACAGCTATGAAAAGAAGGTCTTATTTGATGATGTAAAAAATAAAAAAGTCTTTGTTTGAGTTGAATTTACAATCACATTTCCTTTTCTTGTTCTGTTTTTTACTTTTCTGCCGTCCTTGTCTGCAGATGGATTTTTATAAGACTTTCAACTGACTGACAAAGTCAATAAGCCACTCTTTATATAAACCAAAAATCTCCATTCTCCAGCCCAGGTGTTTAGAAATAAGTGACAGTGTACATTTTGAACTGTAACTCATAATTTTGTATAAATGTTGGTTGATACTAATAGTGCATTTAACTTTCTCCTACAACCTGTCTTATTTTCCTCAGTAGATCAATAGGCAAACTCACATATCTGTAGCAACATGAGCTTTGTCCTGTCCCAAAAATACTACTTGTTTTAGCTCCATATCTTGTGAGCTGCATGCAGAGATAATGCCTATGGAGGGTGGAAAAGGAGCAGAAAAGGAAGATGTACCAAATCTACCTTATAGCTTAGTAGCTTGGGTAAGTTATAGAATAGAAAGGGCTAATCAATTGATTTCAAATAACCTATACCCAAAGGTTTCTTCCCTCTTTCATAAGTTTATAATCTCTTTCATTTTAGTGGTGAGAGCGGGAACATTATGTCACAGAGTGATGGTGGGGACCCCACCCCTGGAAATATTCAAGGTTAGGCTGGACAGGGTTCTGAACAACCTGAGCCAGTTGAAGATGTCCCTGCTCATTGTAATGGGCTTGGGCTAGATGACTCTTAAAAGGTCACTTACAACTCAAACTATTCTATGATTCTATTTATTCAGCAGAAATACAGTTTCTGTACTTTTGTCATATGTGGGTATGGTGATTTTTCCACAATCACGTCTTTATGTAGAAGAATATCGATAAATTTTAGTAAACAAGGATGACTCCTTTAAACCTCTGTGTCTTACAGATTCAAGAGTTAAAAAATGTAAGGCAACTCCACATTCAGTGAAAGGCTTGAACAAGTAGAGTTTGCTAGATGTGAAAGTCTTAACCACTCCTTACATGCGACAACTATGACCCCCAATCCCAGTCAAAGCAACTGCCTATGTGAATATTTACACTGCTTAATGTCTGCCACATTCCTTTGCACCACAGTAGTCACTGCCTGGGATCACATTAAACTCAGCTAAGCATAACACGCAAAGAAAAAGTGACCCTGAAAGTTCCCTTTCAAGTGCTCCTCCCTTCTCTGCTTCATTTTAATGTGGCTGCCATATGGTTCAGGGGCCATTATAAGCTCTGTGTTTGTCTAATCCTGCTGTAAATGTTTTATTTCTCCTAGGAAGATGAAAGGACTGTTGCCTTATATTAAATGCAAAATTACATTTTTTACCATAAATACTCAGCTCAAAGAATTTTGCTGGTTTCAGCTGGGCTAGAGTTAATTTTCTTCACAGTAGCTGGTATGGGGCTGTATTTTGGATTTCTGCTGAACACAGGGTTGATAACACAGAGATGTTCTTCTTATTGCTGAGCAGGGCTTGCACAGAGTCAAAGCTTTTCCTGCTTCTTGTATTGTCAGGCTGGCAAGGATGCTGGCAGTGCATGGGAGGTTGGGAGCAGACACAGCCAGGACAGGTGACCCCAACTGACCAAAGGGATATTCCAGACCATATGATCACATACTCAATGTATCAAGCGGGAGGGAGAAGGAGGAAGGAGGGGACATTTGGAGTGATGGTGTTTGTCTTCCCAAGTCACTGCTACATGTGATGGGGCCCTGCTCTCCCAGAGATGGCTGAACACCTGACTGTCTATGGGAAGCAGTGAATTAATGCCTTGGTTTGCTTTGCTTGTGTGTGCAGCTTTTGCTTTCTCTTTAAACTTTTAAATGGTCTTTATCTCAACACAAGAATTTTCCAGCTTTTACCCTTCTGATTCTCTCCCTGATTTCTCTGCTGGTGGGGGAGTGAGTGAGTTGCTGCGGGAGGATTGGCTGCTGGCTGGGGTTAAACCACAACAAGAGTGAAGAATGAAAACAGCAGCAATCCAAACGAGACAATTTTTTTGTTTGTTTGTTTGTTTGTTTGTTTTGTTTTGTTTGGGGTGTGTCCTGGGTTGCAGTGTATTCTATTACCATCCGCATCAGCTGTTGAAATCAGGTGGGGCAGTGTTTCCTTGCCTCCTCCCCCCAGACTATCTTTCTGTTAATGGCCCATCATTGTCCTGCCGCCTGACTCAGAGATAACTCCCTCCGGACTATCTTCTGTTAATGAGCCTAATCAACACTTGGCCTCATGACTCATGACCCCATTGTGAGATGCTCCACCCAGAGGGAGGAACCAAGCATTCCATCCTGGATATAAGCTGAGACTGAACACCAGAGACATGGGCTTCCCACAGGATTTCCAGAGGACAGGAGCTACACAGCCACCACTGGACTTCCTGAGGAAGAGCAGACTGTTTTACTACAGGATCACTGCTTCAGAGGACTGCAGCCACCATTCTACCAGACTGCTACCACCACCCTGCCTAACAGGGTGTCAGGTTGTACCTTGACTCTGTCAGTTTGAACCAGTGTTTTCTTTTACCTTTTTTTCCCCTTTTCTTTAATTTCCATTAAATTGTTATTCTGACTTGGTGCCTCCCACTGGTTTGTTTTCAAACTAGTACAGGGTGGCAGTGTGGGGCAAAACTACAATGAAAAATACTGTCAAATAAGTAATGTTATTGTTTCATATTAGTATGAAGTCACATTGATCAAATGCTCAGGTTCCAAAGCCAACGGAGAGGTGGAAAATTAGTTTCTAAGAATATTTCTTCTTTCTGTTGAGCTTGGATACATTTGGAGGGGAGTTTTATATGAAGTAATAAACACATGCAAGTCACATATCTGCAGAAATGTTATGCTGTATTGTATGAATTTGTGGAAAACAAAACATTAGCTCAAACAAGATACTAGAAAAGGGATTAGGGAATTGCCATCTTTCAACTATTTGCTTTAATTTGAATGCTCATTAACTATGTAATAGAATGGAAGGGCTTAGTTACCTCATTTATAAAAACAACATCACTGACAATTTAATTGCAATGATAGTTCTTCTAGAAAATTTTTGGTTAACTTGTAGTGACAAATACATGATAAAATGAAGTTGTTATAGTGCCAGAAAAACAACATAAAATGTTGAAATGTAGCAGTACTGAAGTAATCTGACTATTATCTATCTACAAAATAGATGAGAATTACCAGCATGTCAAAGAAGGAAGTTAAAAGATGTTTTTCACCACGAGTGCAGATATTGTTAAAATTATGCATTTTGTATGCATCACAAACCTTAAACTTTGCTGCTAAGTGAAAATTCATTAAACTAACATTACTATAGTGTGTTATAAACAGTTGTATTAAAGAATATATATACTGTAAGTATGTAGGTGATAAAAATAAGTCTTTGAAACAAGTTTATAGAGCCATGTTCTCTTTCATATCATCTCCATTTCTTGAAGTGCCTTCTAAGGCAGCCTTTTGCAATGGGTTTGAAAGGCATATTCAGAAAATAATATTTAAATTATGCCTACACTTTAGATTTCCTAATATGACACCTGGAGTACTATGTCTAATTTGGTATATCATGGTTTAGGACTATATAAAAAGAGGTTAAAACCAAAAAATTTCTAAAACAAAATTGAATTGTTCCTAATAAATTAAAGGATTAAGAAGGGAATGATAACAATCTTCAGCAGCTTGAGAAGGCAGTTGGAAAATCAGAGAATCTGACACCCAATAATAAAAGATTTAAAACTGGAAGGAGGAAAAAGTAGGTTCATGAAACGAATGTGGATGTCAATGTATTGGCAGCGGTATGGCTACAGGGTGACATCCATGAGAAGAGTCCAGGGACTGTGCCGTGATGGACACTGCAGGCTCCGATGAACCCACTGCAGCAGAGCATATCTTCACTGAACAACATTCGTAAGCGTGAACTACATGTCCTACCAAAGCCTTACCAGAATTTTGGTATAAACCAGTTAGGATGCATTATGTAGCACTCACACATGCCTGTTCTTCATTGATAGATCATGTACCTCACAAAATACTGTTGCAGCTACAGTCTATGTCTATGTGTCTGCATATGGGGGGTTCAGAGAGGGAAGGAAACCCAAAATGGAAAAATGGGGCTGTCACGGCAATCTACCACTTTGGAAGAAAGTGAGTTTGGGTTGCGCTGTGGTGATACCACACCTTTGCCTTGATCAAAAGATGAGTAACTGCACACAATGAGCCATGGTGGTGCAAATGGGGTTTTATTCGCAAACCCTGTAGATATGTGGCTATAAATTCCCTGGGAGCTGGAGGTAACACTGTTAGGAAGATATCCTCCAGGATGCCAAAGAAGACGACAGGTCCACGTCAAGATACTACACAGACCTGGTCTGACTGTCCCATATCTGCCAGAGTGCTATTTGGTGTTCCTTCCCCTTGATGACAAGCTCTAGTCCCTGCTCTTGGCACTTGTCTTTACCTAATCTTAGCTAATCTTAGCCACTGCTGAATATAGGCATATATTTTTCTCCATCTGTGTCCTTGCTGTCAGCTGCTGAATCATCAAATGCAATTAAAAAAAAATGTAACGAGCTTTTTCTTTCCTACGTGAGATCATTGCCTTTGAAGCTGGTGATTTATTTCCTTAGCCATTGGTACTAATTTCATGGTGCCTGACATGTCATCTTCTGTTTTGCAATACTGTTTATTTTAGATTGAAAACAAATCATCCTGTGTATTTTAAAACATTAGCTTTCATCTATATTGTTGATCACTGCTCCAGAAACATGTCCTTCTTCTATCTGATTTGCTTTCTTCAAAGTAACTTCAATTATGACTGAATTCTTCAGAGACATTTGGAGGGCAATATTTTTTAAGTCTGTTTTGGGGTCATTATGCTCCATCACTTCTCTATTTAGCAGCAACCTGTTTTATTAGTTGATCCAGACAATTTCTTTTTCTTCAATCTTTAGTGAGCTGCATTCAGCATCTCTTACACTGGCTGCTTCAACTAAGCATGAGTGGCAGTTCTGTGATGGTGGTCCAGCACAGGCCCTCATGGTAAACTGCTGTAGACCGAAATAGACCATTTAAACACAGTTGCTCTTAGATAAAGATAACAAGCACATCAGCTCTTCAGCCGTCCTTTACTTTTTAATAATGTATACATGTGCTTCAGCTGTGCTTCGGCCTTTATCTGACTGCAGAGCCAGGAGGATCCCATTCTTCTGGATCTATATAATAAACAAATAAATGACCTAACTTGGATAAAGTCCCTTCTTTAGTAGGTGGTCTGTTTCTGAATCTAACTTTTCTTTTCTTTCAAATATTTAAAATTTATGACCATAAGTGACCTGCTTATCTTTCTATTTACTGGTTTCACAGTATTTTAATACAAAAGTACATTTACATTTCTCTTAGCAGGAACTGTTATTCCAAACTTTAATTATTTTCTTGAGTAGATATAGTTCACTCACCACTTACAGTGGTTTTAAGTGCATATAGTTTAAGGTGCTTTAAATTATTAAGTCACTGATCTTTCACAAAAAATATTTCCTTTTCCTGTTTATTATATGGCACCTGCAACTGCCTACAGGAAATTCTGTAAATCTGTAAGGGTAGAAGTCTGAAAGGAGTAGATATGCGTAATAATTAAAGAATAAACAAAGTCTTTGCCTAGAAGAGGTTAAAGCCTAAGTTATATGAAAGAACAGATATGCAGTATAGAATATTCATATTTAGGCATAGATCTTAGTGCCTTTATTTCCTAGTTATTGCAAAAAAATGTCATTCAAATTCATTAACTTTTTATTGTGCTAATTTTACTACTGTAGTTGAGATACCCCTCCTTTGTACTGATACATGTGAAAACATGATCAGTCATATGAATTTTAACAATTGAATTTTGGTCATTAAGAAGCAGGAGAGAAAATAAATGGAAGATGCTATTTGAAGTTTGAAAAAAGCCTATGTAACTAGTAATTAAGTACTATTTGATCTTCTACATTTTTTGACTAACTACATATATTTTATCTTGGATCTTATTAATAAGAATCAATCTGTGTGCTAGGAGCAGGAATCAATGATTCCTTATGATAAATAAGGAACCAATTTTATAATAAAAATAAAAATCCCAGAGATATCTGCAAATGTTTTAATGTTTTTATACTGTTATTAAAAATGTATTACTTCAGGGTGAAAAATATCAGTTAGATGGGATAATGTAAAAGGTCGATCAAGCTTATACAGAAAGAAAAAATAAGTGAAGGTACTAGTAACCAATGGAAAAAAACCCCTCTGCATGGCCATTCAGAGGACAGCAAAGAAGAAAAGAACAAGAGTACACTTAGAAATAGAGCAGACCTTTATTACAGACAGAAGCTAAAATGCTGATATTGCTACATGTGGGAACCCAGAATGCAGAGAATATTTCTCTGCCTATTTTGAAGGGTACTACCCCCCCTGGATAACACTGGTTTTGACCTTCATCCATGGAGAAAATTGCCTACCCTCTGGGAAGAATGAGAATCTACACTGGTGTGAACTAAGTGATAGAATATTATGTAAGATTGTCACAGGGTGAAAAATTTAGAGGTTTTGGGTTTATTAATATAGTAAATAGATAAAAGCAAAACACTTCAAAATGTAGAATTGTTGTTGTTCTTCAGACCTTCTTCTACTACTCCATATTCTGCAGTAGAAGCAGTTTGGGATGATTGGATAAAGAATTCTGCACTTCCTGTCTACGTGACAAGATGATTTATTATACATTGGTGGAAAAGTAAAAATAATGTACGCTTTTAGTGACCATTGGTTAATTTACCTTTAAAAAGGCTGTGTAATCTTGATAATTTGGCATTCTCCTGCATTCTCTGCTCTGTGCTATGTCTGGATCATGTTGGTAGCTCTATTTCTCTGATAAGACTTAATAAACAACTATCTGAAAGTAGAGAAGGCTGAAGGTCCCGTTTGTCTCTCGGACTCCTGGCAAAGACTCTAAAAATAGTAATATTCAGGACAGAAATAACATTCCACAGATTTTTTTTCTTCACATTCAGTCATATGGAGATGATTAACAGTTTTACTGTTCCAATTAACTGAGGCAAGTGCAAATACCTACCACGGATACAGGTTTAACTCATCAAGCCTGTGCAACTTCTACTGGTTATTGACACACAGCAGAATCCCTCCAAACCAGCTGTATTTACTGTTTGTTTTATGCCATCCTTCCAGACCATGCAAAGTGATTTCCTCAATCTGATCTCAGGAGCACCCTGAAGAAGACAACCTATCATACTCAAACCCTGAGAATGAATGTATCCTCCTGTTTACAGAATCTGAACAATCTGAGCACTCACAGGGCTGACCAGAAATAGAATTGAAGATACAAAAATTTAGAAATGCAATATAATAAAGCATAGTAACACAGTTAAGGACAATCAACATGTGCTTTCTAAGTAATTAATGTATTTTACAGTTCTGATTTCATGCTGTGCTGGGTTGCAAGTTTAAATTATGAAAATAGTTGTACTATAATTTTGGAACTAAATTTAGTACAGAGTTTTTTTTTCTAAACTTATGCTTCTCTAGGACTAGAAGATATATTCAACTGAAAAAATACAGGCTCTCTGAGGTGAAAAATAAGGACAGAAAGTCATACTACACAGTCAATATGATACAGTCATCCAAGTCAGACAAACTGTATTACATAACTGAAGCATACATAACTAAAAGGTAAAATCCAGTTAATCCATTTCTGATGGCCATCTGTATCCTAGGAAGAAGTCACCTTGAATAGATTTTGTGCTCTGTTGGGCAAGAAAGCTGTGAATCCCAGACAATACAGTAACTAAAATGTGCTAATACAAACCTTGTGTAAATCAAGGAGGTTCTGAGTGAGATTGATTTAATTCTGTATATAGAATTTTGTGACAGATAGAAATGTCTAATTGTAAAATCTTATTCTGACTCTCAGGTTTTTTAAAGGATGATGAAAACTTTCAGATGAAACAGGAAGAAACTAAAAAATTAATCAAATCCTAGGGAAAATTGCTTGCAATTAACTACTGCAAAGGAATGGTCTGATCAACTAACAAAGATGTTATTTGATTAGACAGTAAATTTACATAACTGGGAAAAATATGTTAAACCCCGTAGCTGGAAAATAACCTCACCAAATTCACACACGTGCAAAAAAATTTACATTGCACAATAAGGATTAAAAATGCTGTAATATGTTACCAATTGCAACAGTAATCTTCCTTCTTTTATCCTCTAAACACAATATGTTTTTAATATAACAGATTATGCTTTAAACAAAGGCAATTTCTTTCTCAATTCTTGTTTTATATGCTATGAATCTTTTCTAACTTTCATTAAAGTTTTCACACTGCAGAATTCCTAACACTAGTCCTCAAGAGTAAAATTTTATAGAAAGGGTAATTTACAACATGGGCCACTATGTTTCTGCAAGCTGATATCTGTTCTTAGTTGCAGTCTCTAGATCAGACTTTAGTTTAAACAAGCCTGAGAAGCTAAAGAGCACTTTTAAAGAATAAACAACACAGTGGCATTAAATAATCAGGAGTGGAGTGTGCAAATAAAGAAAAGTCTGAGAAATCAGGATTAAATTTACTCTCTGTTAAAGACTGAAGTAAGAGATGTAGTGGGAGATTGTTAAAGCTCTCTTGATTAGCTACAAAATAAAAAGTATAAAATGACACTAACTTTTATATGGCAGTCTTAAAACAAAAAAACCATGAATTTAAAAATACTGCTATATCTGCCTTGTTTTTTTTAGAAGAAAAATCTAAAATAATGAAAAGGGTCAGATACAGTTGACAATATGTTAGTAAACTCTCACCCTATTCTTAATATCAGTATATTTTTCAATAATAATTGCTTTTAATTTTTTTAAGCAGATCATTTGACATTCACAATCTGATTGAGATTAAAGTGTTGCACTAGCTTTAGTTTATTCAGCTGACAGAGCTAAAGAGAAATAGGTAAAACAGGATGCATAAAATGTCATTTTTCCCTTGTGACACCTAATACAGCTTTTGAAAGGCCTGTAGATGAAACAAGTTCTAATATATAGTGGAGGGAGTCTTTCAGCAGAATCATGGCTTTCCTGTCCTTATCATATCATTCCACTGTCTCCTCCAGTAAAAGAGCAGGAAGAAAAGTAGTTCTCTGCAGATCAGAGAAACATCTGTTTTGGTATGATGATATCAAATGTGCTAAACCAAAAAGTGTTGAAAAAAACGACATTTTTAAAATAACATTGAAAAAGTAAAAATTGTAAAAAGCTACTTTACTTATGTATATGGTAAATAATTTATATACATATGCTAGTAAATATTATAAAACATGAGAATAATGTCACTGTTTTTTCTCTAAAAATGTCAATGGCACTAATCATGTTACCACAAATATAGTTTGGTCTCAGTCACTTTATTTCAAATTTTCATTTTGATTACATTTATTTGCCTATTCAGATTCTTACTTTTCTTCATTGCAAACAACCAATCAAAATCTCTCCTGCAAGATTTTGATAAAAGAACTCCTTACAATCCTTGAAAGAAATTCAAAAAGTAGAATAAAATAATAGTAAAAATCTGTAAAATGTTCTTTTGTATCTTCTTAAATATGAGAATGAATTAGTTAGTTTATCAGCTATTTGAAAGAATCTAAAATAACTTTATTTGTCCATTGTTGGAATGACTGCAATGTGTTAAATTCACTTGAAAGGGGGCAAACAATAGGTCAAATCTCTTGGAACTTTGATAAACCAATTAATTCTATAAAAAAGAATAAAACAACAACCTTAACTTCATTAGACACTACCCAAGAGGGTCAGTTACTGACAGAGAATGAATAATAAGAGAAGGATTTATTTTAATGAAGATATTTTTCCAGGTTAAAAAAGGTTAATATAAAATGCAAAACTGCACAGCTCTTTCATTTTTTTCTTGAAATAAAGTGGATTAAAATGAAATGTCAGGAACTAAATGCAAAATTAATTTATAAAATACCAAAAACCACTCAATACCTTTTCTAAGGATAGAGCATAAGACTTGGAAAAACAGATAATTTGGAAACCGATGCTGTCTGCCCTTCCAAACTACATTAATTTCCCTAGGTTCAGAGACTAATAAAACATTATTATCTCCATTATAAATTTGTCAGAAGCTCTTTACTCTATTTCTCAGTTTCTATGAAGTCCATCCACACAAAGCAGATGACTGATTTTTTCCCCCTCCAAGAACAAGGATGTGGGGGAGAGCATAAAACATCCAGCTAATGCATATTTGAATTGACTAATAAAACCTCTGTTTAACTACTAAAACCTCTCCTTAATTTTGTAATCTGGGAAAGAGGATTGCACACACAGTACTTCTCAGAAACCAGAAATTTCATTTCACAACAGCCTCATTTTCTGACAAGATGCTGCTGACATTGATGCCTTTTCCTGGTCTTAAAATCAAGAGTCACACACGGTTAGAAGGGGAAAAGGGATTTTACCTTGGTATTTATTTTAAGGATCCTTAGGTGTACACGTCCAGGTCATATGCATCGAGATGCACCCCGCTGAGTCTATATCTGTCTCTCTGTGTCTCTTCCCCCCCTCCCCCAACATTGGGTATAACATTATAGGTGTTACTAATTAGCAGATCTATCAAAGATTCCCCAATGAGAGGCTCAAGTGAGCCCCCCTCCCCAAGGAGCCTTCCCCTGGATGGTTCTATCTTAGTTTACAAAATGTGTTCTGGAGAGGACCTTGGGGTCTGGGGCACATTGATCGCTAGCTAGGAAGCTTCTAAAATGTTTAGTCTCTGAGCTTGACAAACAAGTCCAAGAATGTAGGCAAAAAGCACTGGGAATACAGAAGTTGTAAAAAGGTATAACAGGGGTATAAAAGAAAAGGCAAAAATCTTCATGGCATCAACATGAAGCCACCCAGTAGCAGCAGTCAAGGCACTCCTCGTGGCTGTGGGGAAGCGAAGCTGCAGTCCTTTTGCTAACCAGCTTACTGTGGGCTACCACAACTTGGGACCATACTTTAACCACCACTATACTTTAAATTGATACTGGTGCCTACCAAAACCAGATGGATGTGGAGGTACAGATGGGGCTTTTTGATTTTCTACCACTACTTCTTTGCTGACTTAGACTAAAGCAATAACAACACAGCAGGGTGTGCAGAAAAATGAGGGGAACTCCTGCAGCATAAGATACCTGTATACCAGTAAATCTTGCTTTTCCTTTCATAGTGTGACCACCACTGAATCTTGATATCTTGGTGGCACAGACATATTCCATCAGCTGTCAGTTGGACCACTAATTTTGAGCACACCCCAGGGAAAACTTCAAAGGAATATGGATAATTTACCTTAAAGAGAATGAAATTAAACTAAGTGAAATGATCACAGTGCTGCTCAGTACAAATGATGATGTATGAAAGACATAGCCAGAATATTCTAATTTTCAGTGGGACTTGGAAGAAGAGTGGACTACAAAATAATTTTCTAGTTATTAATCCTATTTTATTAATTAATTTCTCTTATTCTTCAGATGGACTATATGGCTGCAGGGGACATTCCCCAGAACTGGATCTAAGAATAGTCTCAATTTAGCAGGTATGAACTCATAACTGCTCCACAGGAAATAAAAATGGTTATTTAAGATTTACTAAGTCCCATTCATGTGATCATATGCATGAATACAAATGCAACTGCAAAAGAGCCAAATAGGTGGCGCTAGAGCAGCAGCAGCATGGCTCAGGAGATTTACTGTTGCAGTCTTTATTAATTTTTATTTTTAAGCATTTGATGCTCTTATTGGAAGGATTGTGCAATGAGATTATTTAGGAGAGAAAAAATAAAGTTATCTCACTTTTCGGCATAAAACACAAAGACTTTTCACCCCTACAGCAACACAACAGAAAAAGCAAAGCAGCTTCACAATGTCTACAGAAAATGTAGAATATGAAGCAATTGTAAGGAGCAATGTGATTTATGTCAGAATAATTAATCCTGAATATCCAGTTCATTCCAGTTTCACAAAATGTGTATCAGCTTTGTAACACAGAAATTATTTTTGTTCTTCAGTTCTAAAAGTTGATTTATTTCATTCATTTGTTATGCTGTGTCAGGTGGAATGGGGGCTGGAGACTTTTACTTCATATGAATTTGATCGCCTTTCCTTAGCCATGTTTTAAGCACACTCCTTCACTGAACTTGTTTGAGATGCACATCCTTCCACTGAAATAGTTTGAACAGCCTCTGGGCTCTGTTATTCCTTGATAACCCCTTGAAACACAAGCACACAGACTTCAGCTGACTTGTATGTTCAGGAGAAAGCAGAACAACCAGAGCAATCCACAGTCTTTTATTCTTCAATAATAATAGCTTCTCAACTGTTTCTCATCTATACATCCAAATAAAGCACATTTTTCAAAGAAGGTCTTCAGTGAATGTTTCTTTTCTTAATATGGGATTTTTAGGATGGTGGAGACAAAGGAGGAAGAAAAAATGAAGGAAGGTTTGTGAAATATGAGACACCTCAGAATATTCACATAGCATATGCTCAACCAGAGGATGAATTTGGGACTTAAATAATTGCTTGTAAGGAAATTCATGTAGCTAGTAGATGGCATTTTACAGGAGAGAGACATAGGTGCCTTTACATACACATTTGTGAATGCCTCTGTGTACTTTGAAGAAGAGAGCACAAACAAACAGCTGCATAGTTTCTGCTTTGACAAGAATTTTTACTTAACGGTCTTCTTTTGAGAAAAATATTGTGGAAATAGTTACATCTGCACGAAAAGCTTGAGTTATAATGGAGGGACACATCCAACAGCAAACTTTTCATAGAACTACATTAGCACAGTATCTCACAGAAGCATTACAGTGTATTAGTGTACATAGAAGGTTTGATACTATAAGGCTGCTGTGATGATAAGGTTCACATGCTGGGACAAGAATCTCTGCAGAGGTGATGCAAAAGTTTAATTTTAAATGCAAATTTCTGTATACACAAATATAAAATCTAGTTTTTATATCACAGCTGGAGTTACATGTCTAATGCTTATAATATAGGAAAATAATGTCAGAAAATAAACAGTGTTTCATTCCACATCAAGCAATCATTGAAACTTCACAGGAAAGATTTTATCAAAATTCTATCTCAGGATATGTATAACCTATGAAATCATTTTTAACTTCACATTAATCCAATCCATGATCCAAGCAATTCTCTGGAAGATGATTTTATAAGAAATGAAATTCCATGGAAAATTTTAACAAAAACCAAGTTTCTCAAAAAGGAAATAACATCAGAGTCAAGGAACATATCCTAATAATGTTAATTTCACAACTAAAATACAGCAAAAGAATGGATTAAAAAAGAGGTTGGCTTTACATGAGCTTTATTCAAAAAGAGGACAAAGTTCTTTTGTGTTATCTTGGTGTTCAGATAGTCTCTTCTTCTGCATGGCCATCACCTATCTTTCACTTAGACAACACCTTTCCCAACACTATTGTTTAATGTGCCAACTAGGCTTTTACATTACACAGTGACATAAAAAAAAAACCTGTCAAAGCAGTGTTTTCTCTAAAGAAACATTTCCACTGACTAGAAGCCCCACAGTCTTGGAGAAAATTGATTGGACAACACTCACAGTGAAAAGAGAAAGTAAATCACTTTCAACTTCATTAATCAAGGACAAAACCAGACAATTTTGTTGCATCACCTCAATGAAGCCAGAGAAGATAAATCCTTTACATTCATGTCACTCACAATTTCCTTTGAAAGAAAACAGTGAAGGAACTAAGTACCTTCATTTGAAGCCAGAGAGTCCCTCATTTCAGTCCTTTCAAATGAAGAGGAGCTGTGAACTCTGTTCTACAGCAGTAGCTCTTTTAATTTCAAGCACTACACAATATTTCCTCACGTGCAAAGTTATTTCCCTTTGAGGATGCCTAGGTTTTAATCTATTTCTACAAGAAAACTCCCCACATGAATAATGTCCCTTGAATCTAATAATTTTCCCTGCCCTTCCCTGAAGAGTTAATCTTGCTGGTGTGTTTTTTCATTGTTAGGTGATCACATTTATGTTATGTGATGCATTGTACAAGGGTGCAATATTAGAGTGGCTTTATTACAGCCACAAATAGCCACTGGAGCTCATTGATCATTTCTCAGTTCTTTCTAGTTCAAATTACACTACATAAAACTGAAATATGTTTATGAACATTTCAATAGAAGATGGTTACATTTTGTGTTGTGAGTAAATGGTGGAAGACCTCTTAAAAGGCTGAAATATATAAAATGTACATTTTAGAATCCCAAAGGAAGGTGTCGTGATGTGATAACATAGTACTTAAACCACTTGCTGGGAAGAAAAAACCCTAAACTTTGAATCTAGGAGATTTTGTTATTGTATCAGACAGTTTTATGCACCCTTCATGGGTTCAAACTTGAATTAGAATTTTGAACTGTTGTATTAGTTTCTTTTTAGCTGATAATACAAGCCATCTACTATTCCCAGTAGATGGTCCTTTTTCATACAAAGGGAATAGTCATAAAGATATACAGTAAACAATATGCCATGCAAACTGCATTTCCAAGAATATTTCCTTTATTGCTCCTGCGCTGATCATTTCCAAGAATGGATCAATTAAATTGTCCTCATCAGTTGACCTGCAACTATTCAAATACCATAGGAGAAGAAGTATCTTTGAAAAGTAATGCATTATTTCACAATTTCTGTTTCACACTATTCCTGTGTAACATTTTAATTCATCTATCAAAAAAGTTGGAAGAATACATACAAAATTAAAAAGCTCTTCAGGCTTTGTGAAGATATTGCTGTTTCAGTGTCTTACAGAGCAATGCTTCTAGGTTCAGAAAGTTTGTGTTAATCATTTCTCAAAATGCCTGGAAGTTTTAAATTTTGAAAGACAAATCTATGATGACATCCAAGGAATGCATTACTTACAGGCTGAGAAGACGAATCTTCCACAAGACAGATGGTCACACTCCAGGCCTTTCTTCTGTATCCTGACTTTTCCACTGTATTATCATTCTATAAGAATGACTAAATTATTATCTGATTCATTAGCTGATGCAGATCTAGAAATAAATAAGACATGTCACCTTTATGAGACTAAACAAAAAAGGAAGGTACAATATGAACACCTTTGTATGGAGACTAAATGATCGGAATTTTATTTAATCAGTTTTCTTCTGTAATTACTCTATCCATCATTTCTTCCCCACTAAAAATAAAGCACAACTATTTCTCTCATATAAAGAAAAATTCCTTTGTGAACTGCTGTGACATTAGATGGACAAAGCCCAAGCAGGCTCAGTTCAGTAATACTGTTAGAGGAAGAAAACTTTATTTTATTAATTTTGTTACAAAAGCAATACATAAAAACCTGCTCATGAAACACTGACTATATCTGGTATATCAACACTTGCAACAGTTTGCTGAGTAACCTACAGAAAACAGAATGAGTCTGACAGTTTAACGGCAGAGCTACTTGAGCTGTACTTTTTCTGGGAAAGATCTGCATCGATCATTATTCTCTTCACATCTGTTGCTGTTCTCAGCAGTGAGACCTGATGACCCAGCAAGCTGCCTCCTTCAGATGGCTGGAAAATTAGCCACTGCTTCAGAACTTGCCCTTTAAATTTAGAGTGAGCAGACTTTATCCTACCACTGAGCCCATTGATTTAAAATGATGGGTTTATAGTACTGGAGAATACAAAAGAGCCAAAAGAGCTCTGTTATATTTGAGATCTAACTCTTGGGTTAGTAGGGATGTGAGATATTTAGAAGTCAGCTTCAGTTTCCAACAGAAATTCTTGAGAGAATTGCTAAACTGCCAGTGATCTGGAGCATTTTTTCCCATTTTTCTGGTATCTTTGCATTGGAATTCTGTCTGCAAAATGTATCCTCCAACCCAGCTCATCCACAGCAGTTATTACTCAGCCAGGTTGACAAAGTGACTAACAGTCCCTCATAGCATCATTTGTCAACTTTTAAACTCCCTTTCCCCTTTTGACTCAGCTATCATTCCAACATAGAGGACTACAACTTCCTGATAGAAAAAAAAAGATGTAAAACAATTAACTTCTCCATCCAGCTCAGAAAAGGAGTAAAATGAGCCTTTTCACTAATGGCAGCAGGGAGGATTCTCTTCTCTGTTTTCTTAGGCTACACTGACCTGCTCTGCCTCATCTCCCAGTGACTGGTCAGCTCTGGATTGGCTTTGGTGTAAAGGAGAATAGAATTTGACCTGGAGGCGTTGACATGCCAGACATCAGAAATGATTGAAAATCTGCAACTGAGACTCAGGTATTAGAAAATACGTATTGAATTTCTGAATGCCTGATCCTTCTACTTAATCCCAGCAATCGCCTTTTTTCTGTTGCAGAAAAATGTCCACAGTTGAAATGCAATAAAGCCCATGTGCCAGAAAACAATGACTGATGTAACTCTTCTCAAGATGTTTTTTGCAGATTCCCATAATTAAAGGAATTATTTTATATATATATATTTCTAATATAGAATATTCTGTCTACACATAGTACACAACTGATTTTGAAGTCATCCATGTAAACCAAATTGGGTTTGTGTGGTGAGTTTTTGGTAGCAGAGGGGCTACAGGGGTGGATTCTCTGAGAAGATATCAGAAGCTTCCCTATGACTGACAGAATCAATGCCAGATGGGCTGGCCAAGACTATGCCCATCCGTGATGATGGTGGTGTTTCTGGGATAACACATTTCAGAAGGGGAAAAAAAACCCTGAGCAACTGTAGCCAAAGAGGGGAGAATATCTGAGAGAAATATGTCTGCAGACACCAAGGTCAGTGAAGAAGCAGATGAGCACCGGAGCAATGATTCTCCTGCAGCCCATGGTGAAAACCATGGTGAGGCAGCTGTGCCCCTGCAGCCCATGGAGTTCCATGCAGGAGCAGAGATCCACCTGCAGCCCACACTGCAGACCCTACACTGGAGCATGGGGATGCCCAAAGGAGTCCGTGATTCCATGAGAAACCCAAACTCGAGAAGCTCCTGGCTGCTTCCTGAACAGGCTGCTCCCTGTCATCCCAAGGAGGGAGGATCCCGTGCTGGAGGAGGATTGCTGGCTGGACTTGTGACCCTGCAGGGACCCACACTGGAGCAGCCTGTTTCCAAAGAGGTGCACTCCATGGAAGGGACCCACACTGGAGCAGTTTGTGGAGAACCAATGCCTTTGAGAAGGACTCATGCTGGAGTGGGGGAAGAGTGTGAGGAGTGGCAGAGACACCGTGTGATGAGGTGATCACAGCCTCCACTCCCCATCTCACTGAGCAGCTATAGCTAGAAGGTAGAGCATTGGGAATAAAATTAGGCTTGGGAAGAGAGAAGGGTGGGGGGAAGGTGTTTTAAGATTTGGTTTTGTTTCTCATTATCTCTACTCTGATTTAATTAGTAATAGATTCAGTTAATTTACCCAAGTGTGTTTTGCCCATGATTGTAATCTGTGAGTGATCTCTCCCTGTCCTTATCTCAACCTATGAGCCTTTCATTGTCTTTTTTCTCCCGTATGCAGCTGAGGAGGAGAGTGACAAAGAGGCTTTGGTGAGCACCTGGCACCCAGGTCAACCCACTGCACCAAATATGGTATGATACATCTCAGTGTCAAATAGCCTGTGTGATACTTGCCATACCCTCATATAGCATGCATTACTAGCTAAAGGGTTTTGGTACTGTTTAATCTCCAACACAATTATTTACCAATGTCTTCTGTCTCATATATCCAAGCAATTCATATGCATTTCAGATTTCTCTGTATACAGAAGCAGTGTCTGCCTGTCTAAAGGTTTTAATCATCTGTGCAATAAAATGGTATTATGTTCCATTCTGATTGAAAAGTTGTGCTATCTAGGGGATTATAGAAGTACTACAAGTGGCACCAGTCATCAAATAAACTCCAAGGGGGAAGAGAAGGATTTGTCCTTTTTCTCCCTGTATGAAATAAAAAAAAGAATCTTTTGGTTCCTTCCCTCCCCCAACTTTGTCTTTCACAAGCACTAATCCTCTTTTGGGTTTTCTCCAAAGGTTTTATGGACCACTGTATGAAACACGCTGTCATACTGATCATTGCAAGATGACACTTTAAAAATATAAATCCAGTGAGAGTGTGATAACCTTCATTGTCAAATAGGAGGCAAAAAGGCAGCAAATGCACTCAAGTGAGTTTTTGAAGCTAAGTATGAAGGTGACAGAAAGACTGAAGAGCTAGTCAGCCTAGCTATGTCTGGAGGCTGGAAGGAGTAGAAGAAATCTAACATGATTATTTTTATAATTTAAAATATTGCAGATTATGATACTGTGTCTAAAGGAAATCTTCAATGAAGAAGATCCTTTATTTAATAAGCAATGAACAAAGAAGAATAAATCAGATCAGTATAAAATATTACTTGCCATGACCACTCTCAAACAGCTGTCTGGCTTAGAGGTGTAAACATCAGACTATTCAGAATTATTTTTAATATGGAAAGTAACACAAAATTATGTGAGGGACAGGAAGAAGCCCAGTAGGCAAAGCAAGCAAATGGATCATACTCTCTCTTAAGAGTGTGTTGGCCTGGAGCAAAAGTCGTAGAGTGCAAGAGAAAGAGAATCAGCCTATGATGTATGAACATCATAACAGTGTTTATGTGAACTGGAAAAAATGTGAAAATAAAAGTAATGAAAAATATACACCACTCTTTGCAAAACAAATCAGTTTACTTAATTTTCTTTGGAGCTTTCTTTGTTCCCCTTCTTCTCTTTCCTAATTTAGACCCTCTAGCCCAGTAATACATAATATTTAATGGGATCTGAGTTAAGGCTAATTGTTTTCAAAGCAATTGTGATCTTTAAACTGATTTGATTTCTATTGCCTGCTTTATTAGTTTGAGTTAATTCTCCTTTTGGGCATTTGTCTTAAACTACATAATCCTTAGCTAAATGAAGTTATGTCTTTGGGAGTTGAAAATCTAGCACCAATAAAATGAGGGAGCTAAGTTTTATTCAGTAGTTGTAGGTGACTTTTGTCCCAGGTTTAGTCACAATGGTGGGGGTAAAAAAGGAGTAGTTATTTCTCAGGATGGCATATCAGTTTTAAACTCCAGGGGAAAAAAATGTACAGGCACAAAAGATGGTGTAAAGCAGCTTTTTTTCACCTATTGATAAATATCCCTTCATCTGAACCTTGCCAAGGCTGGACACAGCTGCCCTGACAGAAGGCAGCTTCTTATCTATCAGATGATTAACATTGCTCTTCAGGAAAGGGGAAGAGCCACCCCACATAACAGTCCCAGACGAGCCTCAGGTCTTCCAAACATTTATTTACAGTGTCATTCTTTTCTCCAGTTTTCAAATTTTTTTTTCTTTTGTGGCCATATTGGGCTATTGGTCTGTAATGCATTTGTAAAGACAAACATCAGAGTGTGTGTATTCCAATAACAGGTACATATTCTACACTTTTTTTTTTCTGAACAGATAATTAACTCTGACAAGAGCCTGTCAAAGTAATGGATGATCCTATTCAACTTCCTCCAGTCCCTTGGCCTGAATCGAAACAATGAACCTTGGTAGTTCAGACTACAGACATACATGAAAAAAGCCATGAGATAGACAGAAATCTTCTGTCCTTCCCCAAAACATATCTCCCCATGCAGTCAATGGATTTATCATGCATCAGTCACTTTGCATCATCAGATAGACCTCAGACTACAGATACAGCAAAAAAGAATAAGTGCTAAGAATGGGGTGTTTTATGTCAATGCCAACTATTAAGCTAAATTAGAAACTTCAAGCATAATGGCTGTTGTAATAATTATCCCACCACAAAAAAAAAAAAAAGCTGACTTTTTAGTAGTCTTTTTTGGCTTTAAAATTTAAGCAAGAATGAAATAGAAAACTTCAGACTAAGAAAAAAAAAAACCACACTTGATTCAAGTGTTGCTATCTGTGATCAAAAGCATATTTGGAAAAAAAATTCCAGGGGATTAGACATCTGAACTGAACTTGGTTTATAAAAACTCTGCTTAAGGGGGGGGGAAAGGGGGTGTCTGTTATTCTGTTTTGTTTATCAACATTGTAAATGCACGCAGAAAGCACCAGCTTTGCTCCCTTTTTCTGCTCTTCCAGTAGCTTTTCTAATTTTGTTCAAAGGGTGGAAAAGTGAGAAAAAGGGACATTTTAAGTTTCCCTTAAAAGCAAAATTAGAATTTAAATAACCATTCCCCAAATTGTTTCCTTGTATTTGAAATAGAACTAAGTTCCAGTTACAATGGAAATTATATCCTTAAAAATAACCATGCAGGATTTTAGACTAGAACAGCTTTAACTAAAATCTACATGGATCAAGATTTTCTTCCACCTCTATAAACCAAATTAGCTGTGTCCCAATTTAAGACAAGCATTTGAAATTAAGCTGAATTCTCTGTTCCCCAGTTTCTCTGTTCTTTATGAGACTCAACAAGAAACAACAGAGCAGATGATATCTCATAATCTGTAAAGCTGCAGGAGTAGATAGCTTTCCTTAGCATTACTGATTTAGCATTGCATTTATAAATTAGTGCTTCTGCTCCCTGGTAATACATCGCCATCCAATTCAGTTCTGCTCATCAAGCAAGTAATGCACAAAAGCACGGCTTTTTCAGTTTAGAAACTACTTCAACATCAGCCATCTATCTAAAAATAAAATAAAAATGAAAGGCTAACACTCTTCCCCTCACAGAGGGGATGACTCCAAGCACCTCACACGGTATTGGGACTTAGTACATTTGGATGTACTGGTGAAAACATATGAAACTCTTATCTACTTTTCCCTAGTCCTTTAAAGCAGAACAAAAGGAAAACTGCCTGCTCAGTCATCTCCTCCTTGTTTCTATTCTTCCAAAAGAATTTTTTGTTGTATAAAACTTCAGTAGTCTTTCCTTTTCCTTTCTGTAAAGATGTTCTGCAAGAACTGTGTTCCTAATGCTAACCACCCACCAGAAGAATGCCTCCAAGCAGCAGGGTGGCTCTCGTCCATGCACTGAATACACAAGAGACAGTTTAAGTGATAAGAAGATTTAAAAAGAAATCTTATTAATTACATGTTTATATCTCTTTATTTTCACAGATTTACTAATTATTAAGGTACAAGCATTACTAAAGTGTTGTAAAAATACTAATTTTTTTTTAAGTTCCAAACCCGAAGCAGACCTCTGATATAGAGATACTTGTCTTGTAACTTTGCAGCAGTACAGGAATCATGATATTGGACTTTAAACCAAGCCTGTTTTCTTCTTCTTTATTTTGTGATTGGTCATTCTGCCTGATCAGTTTTCAAACTTTCTGATATTTTGATCAAAATATCAAAATATCTTCAGATATCAGATTTGTCAAGAAGGTCAGAGAAAAAAGGATGTATTCTTTATTGTATTAAAATCCTCCTGGATTTAAAGCTGTCATTTAAAGTCTTTTCTTTAAGTGTTTAAATAGAAATGCTACTAAAATGACTCCTTTCTCAATAGAAACTGAGCATGCTTTTGAGAATTCACTGCCATATGGCATTTAACTGAGTTTCTAGAAAAGACACAGACAATCAGACTTCATATTTAGCATGTGTCATCTATTTCCTAACTCATTGTACAAGTTTGAAAACAAACCAGTGGGAGGCACCAAGTCAGAATAACAATTTAATGGAAATTAAAGAAAAGGAAAAAGAAAAGTAAAAGAAAACACTGTCAAACTGACAGAGTCAAGGTACAACTTCAGCCTCAGATTATATCCAGGATGGGATGCTTGTTTCCTCCCTCTGGGTGGAGCATCTCACAATGGGGTCATGAGTCATGAGGCAAAGTGTTGATTAGGCTCATTAACAGAAGATAGTCCGGAGGGAGTTATCTCTGAGTCAGGCGGCAGGACAATGATGGGCAATTAACAGAAAGATAGTCTGGGGGGAGGAGGCAAGGAAACACTGCCCCACCTGATTTCAACAGCTGATGGGGATGGTAATAGAACACACTGCAACCCAGGACACTCATTTTGGACTGAGGAAAATAAAGTACACAGGAAGACCATGTATTCAATATTGTCCTAATACTAATAATGTATTTTGTGACATTTTTGTACATCAGAGATTTGTACCTTTAAACCCCTGTATAATTTATTATTAGAATCCAGATGTCTGACATGATGGGCACAGATTGCCTTCTGTTAACTGCACTGCCTCTGAGACAGGGTCTCTGGAAGTTAAAGCAATTGGTAACCTGACCTGTGCTATGTATGCACACACAATCCACTATTTCTATGCATTATGAATAGCAGCTGCTATATCGTGGGTAACAGTTTATAGCAAACCCTAATAATTAGTTCCTTAAAGGAAATTCTAGAAATTTGTGAAAATTTTGTGCACTGAAGATCAGCAGTCCAAAGTTTCATACTTTATTGATAAGGGCATTATACTGGATATAAAAGACTAGGTGCTTGTATATCTGAAGAATTAATGACTGTCAAACAAAGTCATAAAAACAAAATTGTTGTTGATGGAACAATCTTTAGCCAGCTGTTTCATTAATTTCAATAGTTTTGCAACCTGTAACCTCTACTGTACTGGTTTGATAAACCACACTACCAGTTTGGTTTGATATCACACTTTTACACATATGTTCATATTTCTTCTACATGTATTCATATTCCTTTCATATATTTATCAAATACATTCATAAGCATTAATTCCCCCACCATTTTTCTAAGTGATATTGGCAACTAGCTTTCCACTAAGAATACAAGGGATATGATCATACTCAGGTCTTATGGTGGATCATGTAAAAGGATACAATCAACTTTTGTTTTTCAGATTACATGAGAGTAATTTTATAGTTCTGTATTTACAGAATGCTTTCATAAATACTTGGAGATAGTTTCTGAAGTTAAGTAGTTGCCATTAAAATCATTGATTTTGATAGACACTTTTCTAGAAATAGGAATTTAAAGGTTCATATTTATCAGGTTATGTTTTATAGGAGAAATACATTTTAAAAAATCACTTCACAATGCATAGAGCAGTCTATTTCTATTGTCATTCTGGTTCCCTCATACAGAATGCATTAATGTTTACAGACCAGACAGTCCATTTTCAGTACTTTTAATCTTCCACAGATTTGGCCATGAATTGATCCTGGTTGAGAGATCATTTGTGAAAGAATTAACCTAGTTGAGCATGTGAGGTCACAGAATAGAATAAAGAACAGTCAAAGCTTGAGAGACAAAATAGATATTCCTAAATATTCTCTCTCCTCTTTTTACAGAATCTTGAACTTTGACCAAAACACCCAATAGCAAACAAAAAAGAAGAAAGCTATTGGGTCATCAGTACTTGTTGGGAAACTTGAATTAGAAATTAAGAAAAAGAAAATGTCAGTCCAATGACATTTAATTTGGCTTCTCAGACATAAGGAGAGTGACAAATGCCTGGAAGGTTTTACTGAACACCTTCCACAGAAAACCAAGGACATTTAAAATTTTTCATGAGATTATGAAAAGCAGATTTTGGGGTAAGAGACAAACTGATGTGTAGATGAAAACTGGGAAGAAATTTTAAAGAACTGATTATCATTAATGTAAGCAAAATAGATATTAAGTACCTTCTAGTTGTTTCAGAATTTATTGCTTAAAATCCCTGCTCAGGAGATAAATTGAAAAACAGAATTTTTAGAAAAAAATATGTAGTCTGTAATTATGGTATTTGACATTAGACAAAAACTATGTTGGTTATTCTGGAAATGAAATTATTCTAAAGTTCTGCATGCAGTAACAAACTCTTGTCACCCTTGTCACCATGGGATCAGCACAAAGCCTTTGCCTCCGTGCTGCCTTCTAGAGAGCCATACAAGATGCTCCTCTCCCCTATGCTCATTTAGCTTACCTTCTTGGAAAGAATTAGCACATTTATTTTAAAGAGACAGATGTTGTTAACACCCACACTTTACAGCGTGTTTAATTGAGCTCTTTAAAAATCTGATGATCCTCCCGTTGCAAAATTTCTCGTAAAAAAGCATTTCTCTTCCAAACCCTTTGTAAAATATTTTACTGCTAATTCCTACCTGTTCTTGTTCACTGTGTGACATGAAGGATTCTATTGGATGCCTTAGAGACCATACTTTATTGGACAGCAGAGGTACAGAAAACAGATGAGTATCTCATGGGAACATATGTATACAATAACAGTGGAGGTTTTTTCCTCCAACACTAAAATATTATATTCTCCAATAGCACCAAGACCAGACATGTATTAAGAAAAAAGGAACAATGCAACTAGAGGCAGTAAGATTTTTGGTAAGGTAGCTAGACTAGAAGGCAGAAAACGCAGTATGAGTTAAGGAATGGTAAAACCATTAGTCTGGGAGCAAGGAATTGAAACTGAGAATGTGTCAGATTGAACCACAATATTGCTCTATCGATGGACTCAGAAGTTTGTGTGGATTAAACTTTGAGCTGCATGTGTGGTTGGAGAAATCATGACTGTAATTAATACAAAATAGTTGGCTTGTGTTTTTTTACACAAACTGCATATTTCAGGATAGACCATCTAGAGAACTGGTGAAAGAAATGCTTAAAGCAGGCTTCAGCATTCTCAGCTCTGCTACTGAAATGCTGTGTAAAATTTAGAAGTCACTAAATATATCACCCATCTCAGTTTATCTATCTAATAGTTAGTGTATTAAAATATTCTCACCTTTTCTTTTCCTCCTGAAGAGGAATGAGGTGAAGAAGAAACACCACACATCTGAAGTGTGGTGCAGCTTTTGAGTACAGCGAACTTCCCTGTCCAATAGCTGTTCACATGAAAAAGAATTGCAGCTTCCAAAAATGTTGCTGGGTGAACCTCTGAAAAAAAGTATAGGTGATGTATTGCTGATTTCTTTTTTTTTCTGCAGGGTGTTAATTCTTTATGGCAGCAATATCAAGATTTCCTTAATTTTCACAAGACCCTAAAAAATTATCAGCTTCTCTCATTTATATCACCAGTGAAAATATTGACAATTATAGACTGTTTGTTCAAGATGTCCTGTTACACCAACTGGATTTTATTGTTTTTTTCACCAAGAACAAACAGTACAGAGGCCTGAATGCTTGATGCATGAACAGTCTTTGGAGTTTAGCATAGATATGCCCAAAGATCAAAGCTGCTGCTTTGCTAAAAGCGAATGCCTGTGCCAGTGGCTCATTTGTTTCATGATAAAGTCATTCTGGAAAAATCCTGTACTCTGACAAATTTCAATTAGGTTAATTACATTCTGCTTCCCTAAATTTCCCCTGCAGCTTCAGATGGAGACAGCTTTCTTAATTTCCTTTCCTAGCATGTTGTAGAGAGTTGCTGTGTTTTGGTAAATAGCTGCTACATTCCGCCCAACATGTGGCTGATCTAATCCCTTTTTCTGCAGTACTTTCACAGTATGAATTTTGCCTTATTACACTGGAAAACATTCTGTTTCAGCAAGAGTAAGGGACAGATTCCCTTGCTGCTTTATGTTTCGGGTATCATGTAAAATGGCTAAGTGAAAGTAGGAATCCTGCCCTGAACCCTTTTTCCTGGATTAACTGAGTTTAAGACAACAACTTTCTATATGTGTGTGTGATGACAATGGAGGAACAGCACAAGTGCAGTCAAAAAATTTTAACATGCATTTTCTTCAATTTTATCTTTTATTGACATGCATTTTCTCTGTCTTTTGCTCCTAAAAAGGAATTAATCTTGATCGTATTTACGGAAAGTGCAGCCATATTTCTCTCCTTAGGTCTTCAGCTCTCAGTCATAATAATTTGATGTAGGCCTGAAATTTCTCTAACTTTTTTCTCTTATATCAGTGTCTGGCAAGAACTTGATCTTAACCCAGAGTATATGTTTATCAACTCGCTAAAAAGAGCTGCTAAACCCTCCTTCAACTCTTCTGTCTTGGCTTTGTTGCATGTGTGCTGTGGCAACACCTACTCTATGGAAGGACTCTTCCTTCTCTATCAAAATGTTTTGTAGGTAGTATGATATTACTGGGACCAAGGCTTAGGATATGCAGAAATGAAGTAGGATTGCATATTATTATTCACACCAAACTTGATATGTTTTCTAGCAAGGTTAATTTAGGTGAGCAAACTGCAGCTCCTGATCTTGACCCTGAGTGCTAAAGTGAAAAAGTTCCTTTGAGCATTATTTTTCATGGATTTTAAGGCCTTTAAGGCGTTAAAAACCCCCAAAATATCAGACCTTTTTCCTCAATCCACTTTATCCTGAATTTAGAGCATTATATGTTCTACTGGATTCTTTTAAGCTGCAAATAACTATTTAAACTAAACTATCATACTAAAAATACAAGTAAACTTTTTCTTTTTTTTTTTTTTAATTAGAAAATATGATTGAAATCATAGCCTGAGATATTTCATAATATATGGTAGATAAGTAAGAATGTTGGGTTTTTTGGTGGCTTAAATCTTCAAATTATTTTAGTAACTATTCAATCAGTATCCCAACTTGTACATGGCCATAGGGAATAATATGATTTGATGATTTCTGCAATGTAGTGACCATTGCATCTTGCCAAACTTCCAAAAAGAACTTTGAAAATATTTTGGGAGGCCCAAGTACTGTAGTTCAGATACCAGGTCAGATGTTTTTCTTTGGATTTAAAATGTGGGGGCACAGTTACACACCTATATGGACAAAGCTTAATGCCTCAATTATTTTTCCTTTTTTTAATTTCAATTAAAACATACTTAGATAATCAAACATTTGTGTTTTCTTTGCATTACAGACCCCAACCACATCTAAAAATTTCTTTAGTACCATACCTTTTTAAATATTAGTACAATTAAACTTGCTGAATAGTCACATTTGGATTGTTGCATTACAAGACCACTGAGAGTGAGAAAAGGGTCAGGCACATGCACTACAAATTTGAAACTTACAGTAAATGGGAACATTTCTGAACACTTAGATCCATATATTCCAGGCACAAAACAGGTAAACTTTGCATGCATCTACTTTATCAGAATCTTATCAGGAACTAGAATTTACATTTTACCTATTAAAGAAAAACTACTACAATGAATGGGCACAGTTTATTTATTGTAACCAGTCTGTCATATTTTGTTTGGAACTTGAAATTTATCTCTTATCCCAGTAACTGGGCATGGGTCACAGATGTTACAGAGCAGCAGAGACAATCAGCTGCCCTAGCATGAGTTCTGAATGGAAATTAAACCTGTAGTACACTGGCTGCGGTTTATCCTGTTAATGCACAAACTGCTCTGCTTTTTCATGGCTTCTTAATATCATTCTACAAGATAATCTACGTAACCAGCAGTATTTGCCTTTTTAGGTAGAAAACTTGTGAAGATTATAAGGAAACTGTGCATGGAAAGAGACATTTAGGTTTTAAAAAGAGAGAAAGTGGTAAAAAATTAGTATTAAAAATTCTCATTCCATTTCTTCTTTTCTTCTGCAGGAGAGTTGACAGCAGAATTTGCTTTTCAGGCAAAGGTCATCGCATATAGTATCTTTTGCATGCTATTTTGATGAAGCGTAAAGATTTTTTGCACAGTAGAAAAAAACATGGATATAGGATTCCCTTAATTTTAAATGGAAATGATGAAATTTCTTGCAAAATTCTGCAGATAATGTATATTTATTATTTTTGTTTCTAACACATCAAAGAGTGTCCTAAGAAGAGTCTGCACTTCATATATCTCCATTACCTCTCATTTAAAATTATTGACTAAATAAAAAAGGAAAAAAGGAAAGAATTTTCAAGTACTTTTGCCTTAAATCTTGATGGATACAACAAGAAAATGACAATCAGATATGTTCAAGAGTAAATGCATGCTATAAATAGTAGCAGTAGGTAGACAAGTCTGTAGATACATGAGTAAGTCTCTCTTGTGCAGATGAAAGTCAAAAGGCTGAGAGATGAAAATCAACTGAGAAGACTAAGAAAAAGAGTACATTTAGAAAAATAGGGGAAAAAAGTGTTTAGCTACCCTCCCCCCTTTTTTTTTATACATTATATTTATCATGCTATATTTTTACATTGATTTTTACTGCTCTACTATAAAAACATGTTCATCTGGTGCCCTGGGAACTCTCAATATAATTAAATATGTACTAAATAACATTTCTGTCAATTATCCCTGTGTTCAAACTCACTCCTCATCAGTCTAAATACAACAAAGTTCATTAACCTCCTGAAAAATTCCCTTGGAGGATCCTAAACTATGGACTATGTGGGGATGCATGACACGTGTCTCTTTATGTTTATAGAATCCTAGAATATCCTGAGTTGGAAGGGACCCACAAGGATCATCAAAGTCCAGCATCTCAAGAGAAAGAGTAAGATGGGTTCTGAGGAAAATGTAGAGTGGGTAGGATGTGTTACTGAGGGCTAACTGGGTCGGATTATGGCACACTGCCAAATAAAACCCTCACACAACTGACAATCTTTCAATCATTGGTCCAGGGAAATTGAGAGACAACTTGGATGCCTATTGTAGCCTAAAATCTTTCTCCATAATTTTTTCAGTGAAATGAGTAGGCACCAACTTAAGATGAAATAAAGAGCACTGAAACAACCACTCCACTATTTCCAAATTTTCCTTTTGTATCTTGAAAGCAAACAAAAACTAGGTGGTTTTCTTTCTCCATGACAGGCTGAGAGTAAGGTCATGTTCATGCTTAAAGAACATACTTTTTTACTTCTTTAAACTTTCTTTTCAGAGTTCCTCATAATTGCCATCAGCTTCATAAAGGAAATCATATTGTTATATTGATTAACAGTGGCTGCATTTTCCAATTATTTCTATAATGAGTTTAGTGGCAATGACCCAGAAAATGGACAAAGACCTCACTTCAGATTAATGTTGATTTGATGTAAATTGTTATTTTTTCCCTTCTCACCAGCAAATGATGGTGATAGATCCCCACTGTTAATTAATCAAAACCTCTCAAAATAGAATTCACCAGGTGGAAATAATTAGCAGTTAATTGTCTCCTGTTTATTACTCTTCAGAGATGTAAACAACAGTCTAGTTTTATTTGACAGTATTTACTAAAAAGACCTTTAATAAATAAATTAGTGGCACAAATGTTGTAGTTATGGTATGAATACTTGTTGTTGTGCATTTGTTTTATGAGACTATTCAATGTACAAAGAGCAATTTTCCCTCCAGAAAAGCAACATTTCAGCAGGTGCAAACATTTTCCATTTGTTTCATATGCAAAGTTTCCTTTTACTTGTTGTTTCTTGACTGAACAATTGAGCGGCAGAAAAACATGAACTGAGTGTTCTAATGTGGAATCACACATAAAAAGGAGGGTTTTTTCTTGTTTGCACTTTGATGGCTACAGAGGTTTTGTGTTTTAGAAAAAAACATGCTCTGTTCAGGCAGAGTAAGAATTTATTAACAGATAGATTTCTATCATGGTGATAACGCTGATAATGGTGATTACTCTTTTTTGGAGTTAGTGGTCAAATGTCCTTTAGGTGCCCAAATCCTGTTATGAGTTTACACCCACAAATGAGGCACCTTACCCAATTCAGAGGAAACTTTAGAATCCAGATTGTTGTTATATTTAAATAGATTAACAATCAGATTAATAAATGAGGTTGTTTATTAGCTCTCTTTTTCTAAACAAAGGAGAGAGAGAAATTAACAAAAAAGTCACAGTCAGATTAAGATAATCAGCAATCATCAATCTGCATCTTATTTTTAAAAGAGCATTGTTCTTTAAAGCCACTAAGTGAGATCCATTCCCCTTAAACCTTGGTTTGATTCTTAGATGAAATGTGGTTGTGGTTTCTGGTCAGGCTATAGCCAATTTTTAAATTCAAATTCTATGTTACCAGACTTTTTTTCCAGGGACTCCTTTCTTGATCTCAGGACTGGTGGCCATAGAGAACAGAAAAGCAATATTATTTCATTTCCACTGAGCTACTATTTCACAGATAATACTTCAGCCTTCCCACTTTGTACAACAAGCTATGATTTCTAAAACACAAGTGTGAAAACTCACCAAGAATCAAACTTTGGAAATTTTATTGCAAATAGAATGGATCTGTCTGCTTGATTTTTGCTATTGCTCACATGATAAATATACTGAAATAATGGTGACCAGCCTTTGTTTTAGTATTTTTAAAACCCTACAAATTCTATTAATTTAATAATAGTAATAATAACAAAAAAGTTTATATTTTGCCTGGTGTGTATGCAAATTAGAGGAGAAATTTCCAGCGCTGCAAAGTCTGTCATATCCTTGCCATGTAGAGAAAGCAAATGATACAATCAGAAAATACTGTAAAACTTTGAAATATTTCTTAATTTGTGTTTTTAAACTGCCACATTTAGTTCCAGACAACCACATTGTTTTCTGCAAGACCTGTCCTTGCAGTCAAATGGCTGCCTGGTGCTGCCATTATTTTCTCTCAGATGCCATCAGATAAGGTTCACTGACTTATTTCTTTTTTCAGTGTGACAATTTAACATTTTATTTCATTTTTACCTATAAAGAAAAAAACCACACACTTGTGTTTGCTTTATCAAATGTTACAGTAAAAACAAAACTATAAACTTTAGCTACCATTAAAGAACTCAGCTGTCAGGTGGTGATAAGCTAGTGTCAGGGCTAGGTCAGGACTCTAAGAGGAAGATTTTCACTGCTTTGCCCTTCTGGATCAAGGCTGTCAACTTTTGGCTCAAGATTAATCTAGAAATTTAGAAACACTATGGCCTCCCCTAGACATGTTCTTTTATATAATAATTCTCATTTACTGTTGAGATTGGAGTTTTTCTGCCATTTTGTCTGTCAGGACAAAATTCTATTGAACTTTATCTGCCATTTCTGCCATTCACTATTTTGAAAAGACCTTTGAAATAAAATCTCCTTTCTTTAAAAGAGAATATATTTCTCAATTGAAAGGTTCATAATTCTTCCATCCAGGTGGGTAGCATTCTTGAAATAGATCAGTATGAATCCCCTAAAATTAATGTCTAAATTTTTCCTTGAATGTGATATTTCATGGTTATTTTTAACTTTAAGATTTCCAAAAAGGCCACTTTGCAGTATTTTGTTTTGAATTTCTCTTCATGGCTTTAAGATGTCCTGGCTGTGATCATGTATTAGTAGTACATGATCTAGTAGTAGCTACAGGACTGTTTTTTAATGCTGTGTTTTAAATAGGAGGGAGGGCCAGCTGATTGCTATGTTTTTATATGTGTGTATGCCTCTTTTCCCACCTACAAATTCCCCCACACAAGCACATGCACACACACAAACACACACATGGAAACTGCTAGGTTAGTTTTAAGGTTATAATTTCATCTGCAGATTCATGCTCAGAATCTAAGACATCACACCCCTTCTACTGAAATTAGACTGTCAAGCTCTCACATTAGTTCATTTTATTTGTCAGCCCAAATTTAGCATAGATAATACTGAAATATATATGAAAAACTGTTTCAAAAAGCACAACTGGTTTCTAAGTGATACAGGTATATATAATTCCCTGTCATGGCATTCCATATGATAGTTTATTAATAAGATTACTCCAGGTTTATTATTTTCTCCTTGATTTTTCTTTCTCTTGTTTTATGCTTTCATCAGTCTCAGCCAGAGAGAAGGAACAAAAAATCCATGTGGATTTGCAAGCTTTACTTTTTGGATTAAACCAAAACTTGTAATATTCAAATAGCTTTTTTTCAGCCTTAGAATTACAGACCTTGAAATTGGAACTGATTTTATGCTTTCCTAAAATAATATTTTTATGAGTGAAATTGGAAGAGCAGCACTCAATGGCAGAAGAGGGAAAATGGACCTGGCTGCTGCTCCAGGGGAGTTTGAAGTTTTGCTTGGAGAATCAAGGAGAGCTTTACTGCAAACGTCCCCAAAAGGGAGTTTTTGTTCTGCAGAAAACATTCTTCTGACCCTACTTCTTGCCTGAGTTTTCTCCTCCCCTTCTACTAAACAGGAAAAAAAAGGCTTATTTTTTTTAGGGATACAGCTGACCAGTTTTAAACATTGGCATTGACATTAGCTGAATAAATGGAAACCTTTTCCTTTTATATGCACGCTAATAACATAAAACATTTTATATGGAGATCTGTGAAACTTGCAGAGGTGGTAGATAACATATTCCATACTTAACAGGTAAGGAACTGAAACAAAGGACCAAGGTTAGTCTACAGGCTAATAACAGTCTGTACACTTATACTTCCTCATCTATCAGGCAGTGTGCAGGAAAGGGAGCTAGGTTATCCCAGAATATTGGCCATGGAAGATTCCGTATGAGCTGCTGATTGCATGTTATTCTGTTTCATATTAAAAAAAAAAAAAAAGTTCTATTGTATATAAATAACACCAAAAAAAGCATAAAAATGGCAGAACTGTTGAAATTCCATGTCAGTATAGAGGGCTCAAAGTCCTCCACCAACTTCTGTCAGCTTTGTATTTCAAATGGCCAAGATTTCACTGTTATGTCATTTTGGAAATTTGAAAAGAACTGTTAAGTTCTATGATGTTAAGAGAAGTCTTTGTGTTCCTACTGGTAGGAAGCAGGGAAGTGGTCACAGCACCAAGCCTGAGAGAGTTCAAGAAGTGTTTGGATGATACTCTCACACCAAGGTACATGGTGTGAGTCTTGGGGTGTCTGTACAGTGCAAGGAGCTGGACTTCCATGGTCCTTGTGGATCCCTTCCAACTCAAGGTATTCTGTAATTCTCTGATTCTATAATGCAAAATCTGTGACTGAAATATCCAATAAAAATAACCAACCTCAGTAACTGAGCATCAGTTACTTTATATTTACTCGTATAGTAAATACTTTGGACTAAGACACTCTGTAGTGCATACATACAAATCATTGGCTGAGTGAACAAATGAATGAATAAATACTCTTGCAACATTTGACAGACCAAAGGGATTCATTGTACGTAAGCTGTGAGTTATTTTGCTTGTGCAAATGTAACAAAGTGATAAGCTTTTGCCCAAGTGTAAATAAATGCAGCAGATGACTCGGCTGTTTCAATTGCACTGGAAGCACACCAAAGTAAGAAGAAAGGAAGGAGGAAATGTTCTCCCTGTGAAGTGCAGGATTGGTTGCTGTGTGCCTGTGTGCTCCTCCATGGCTTTAGCTTGTCTCCTTCAAAAGCCATGAAACTCCAGTAGCTAACAAGAGGTCAGGAGGTGAACTGACATGAAGGTTCACAGATGTAGCTCATCAACACCAAGCGAAGAGTACTTTTTGCAAATTTTGTAAATAGATAAAGAGTGGTGGATTTTAAGCTGTTTCTACCCTTCTCTAAGTATCAGGAGAAAATAGTTGGTGAGAAAATGTACTGTGACTTTAAAACCTGAAAGATTTTGGGGTAGGAGAGCAAGAAATCAAAGACACTTCATCATCAATATGGTGTCAAAGTTAGGATAAGGAAACCTTATTGGAAGAGTAAAACAGAAATTGTTTTCACCAGGTGAAGTAAAAACAGAGTAGTGAGAAGACATCTGGTCCTACAGCCTGTTGTTTTCTCATAGCACTAAGTGAGCCCTCCAAAGTGTTGCCTAGACCCGTATCCATATCTAACATCTCACACTGCACCTCCATGCATTCTGATTACTTCTTTGTTTTGCCCTGACAGTTTTGTGTGCCTGGTAAAGAAGTAGCTCAAATAAAAACAGCAGATGTCTGAAAGTCCTGGGAAAATGACCTTTCTCTGTGGGTATTTTGGACATGCCAACCTCACCACATGTGTGATGTAGAGTTCAGAGCCACCTTCTCAGAAACTGCAGCCTATCCAGAATACAGCTGCCATCTGTGCAGATCCACACCATATTCTTTTCCAAAGAATAGGAAATCTTTTGCTAGGAAAAAGATAATGAAACTTTATGAAAGAAAAACAACTAAATAAGAGACAGGTGTTCCATAAAATTTAAGGTGAAAATTTGGGGTGAAGGAGTAGAGAGCTGACTGGGATAAGATGTTTTATTGCTGTTAGTAATCAATTCTAGCCTGGGTTGTTAATGATTAAACAAAATTTCTATCAACCTTACTGTGCAATGGGCTGTGTTGAATGAGACAGTGGCTTAGCTCACAGATGTGAAGCTCTATCTCAATCACATTGAAAAAAAGAGCCTGTCAAACAGGCAGAGTTTGTTTGCCTTGGAATATAGAACACAGTAACTCTAAGGTGATCTTGAGCAGATCCCGTGCGAGCTCTTCTGGTAGAGGAGCTGGTGGAGAGGCCTGCATTAATTCTTCTATGCTGTAATACCCTTACTTATTCTTCCCCAAAGTTTTATCAGTCTCGAATTTTTGCTGAATGATAAATATGCTATAAAACAGAAAAGAGGAAAAAAAAGGAAATTAAAGAGGAATAATGGCTTAATAAGAGGAAGAAATTCAGTAGAGTTAAAAATTCAAAGCCCAGTTAAAGGTAGTTAAAAACTCTAATTAAAATGCAGTTGATTTATATTCATTATCCAATCCTATAATCATAGAGATAGAAACTTTATTTTGTTGAGATGGGGAATGAAACCACAAAGATGTCAGATTCGTGAATTTATTTAATGCATAAAGCAACTGTTAAATAAGATTATGGAAAGCAAAAAGATACATAGAGGCCTCAAACTTTCTTACATAGAAAGAAGTTGGATGGGGTTCCTTCTTTTAGTTGCCTTCAGATGTGGGACTTTGAATAACATATTTAACCTGAAAAATATAGGAGTACCCCTTTTGTGATTCATTTGCCTTGAGAGTCTACTAGCTCCTTCATCATACAGACTGGGCTGGGTGGTGCTAGAAGAAAGAAGCCAAAGTCAACAGGATATGGATTTAACAGCTCCAGTGTACAAAACAGAGTTATCCATTACCAACACAATTTTTAAAAATTACTTAAATAGCCCAGTGTGTATCATAGATCCAGTCACAATAATTTTAACCTACAAATGACAGGTTATGTGGATTTTCACATGCTAATTTACCAGTTCAATAAAAAAATAACTGAATAGCCCAGTGTGTATCCTTGTCTAGTTCACGATCAACTTAACTTACACTGACAAGTTATGTGGGTTTGACCAAACTTATTTACCACTTAAAATCAAAATGTATCTACCATAGTAGCTCCTGTATCAAATTACATGCAGAATGTGCTTCTTGTAACACTCAGTAAATGATCTCATATGTGTCCCATAAACTTTCACTCGTTTGCCAAAACTGAAGAAAAAGAGAAGCAATGCAGAAACTGATCCTTAACATTAATATTAAATAAAAGGCAGAGACAGAGAATGGCAAAAACAGTTCTACCCAGCTCCAAGGAGCAGTGACCTCATAACAACAACATTTTGAGTCTCTGCAGGCTTTTCAATCAGGAACATCAGAGACTCATTCAAAGACGGGTGTGCAAATGTAACCTCATTCATGCAAAATACTTGAATCAAGGAAAAAAGAAAGTCTGAAAAAAGGTTGTTTAAATGTAGCCACTGGTTTGTATTTTTGTATTTTTACAAGTTAAAAGTGTATATCAAGCTAACCCACTAATTAAATACAAAAAACCTCCACAAAACAAAACAAACCCTCAAACAAACAAAACCAAAAAATCCATAGCAATTTTTAAATACTCTTGCCCTAAAGTACTTTTTTTACTCAAGCGACCCACATTTATTTTGTAGGATAAAATGCAGCTAGTAAGAAATTTTTTTACTACTAGTAAAGCCAGAACCCATAATGACAGTGAAAGGATACATAAGTTCATTGATCTGAATGAAAGGAACTGGATCTCCTTTGAAATGAAGGATCTGTTTAAATGAAAAGGAAATAATGATCTCCATTCTCGTCCTCCTAAAAGAGGAAAAAGAAAAAATGAAAGTAAAAGTCAACTGTTAATATTTGGCATAATACACAGTCCCATCTGTTTTTGAACATACATGTTTCTCAGCAACTTTTGGACAGCAAAATATAGCAGTAACGTTCTGACTCACAAAATCATCATTAAAGCTTGACATAGTCAAACATTCATCTATTTTGATTTTAGTAGTCTTGGAAATACCAGGGACCTGTTTGGCTGATTAAATGCAGAAATGGTGTTCCCCTCTAGGCATGGATATTTACTTAATCTATTTTTCCATGAGATATTGGTTACTTTGTAGTAAGAGAATTATCTTAGAATCATTTCCATCCAGATTCCACCTCCTTCAGTCCAGTAACTGTAAAAAATTTTTAAGGTCTGGAGTGCATTCTAGTCCCATCAAGGCTATGATGTGTGTGTGGCTGGAATACACACACGAAAAAAAAAATATCTCCCTCTAAAAGTACTCTGTTATTCTGGGAGACTTTCAAACTAGAACATAATATACAAATAAAAAAAGAAAGTGAACATTATAAATAAAAACTAATTTAAATTTTTTGGTATCAGTTTTCATCTATAAATAAATTAGAAAGAAAATGAACTGAAAACCAGCCAGATCATCAAAAGGGTGAACATCACAGTTACAAAAAGTAAATGCAAGATTTCAATACCTTTTCCAAAATTTTCCCTAGCTGAAGCAAAAATGGCATGCTCCTGATTCTAAAAGAAGCTCTCCTTTTGGTGCTGTTGCCTAAAATTATACTAAAAGCAATTTTACTGTTTCTTCATTATATTAAAGTTTTGGAAGAGGAGGCTATAGGAAGATAAGTTGGTTGAAGATATTAAGCTTCAGCTTGCCATCCATTCCTTTGTGAGAAACTCTTTCTCCCACACTATTGCTTATGGGGAGATGTGTGCAAACAAAACTGCTTCAAGCCAAATCTGAAATTTTTACTTAGCTTAGTAACAAGGCTTGAGTTACGCATCTGTTTCTACTTACCCAAAACTTTCCAAGCTGCTGAGTGCTCCAGGAAGAGGTCTCTGAACTGACCTAGAGCTGTGACAGTGGCTGTTACATTTACCTGTTCCTTCTCAGTACTCTAGTGCTGCTTCTATCATGGGTTTTTTATTTCAGTGTTGGATACTATAGATGTAAGTCAAACTTGCACTCAACTCATTCTGAGGGTGTCAGTAAATATGCATGAAATTCAGTAGTTATGGTGAAGCATTTAAATAATATTAGTAACCTGTAACCCTTTTCTGGTTAAATATAATTCAGAGCATCTTGCTGAATGTACCCTAATTCTTTCTTATGCTGCTGTAAGAAAAATAAGGCTGTACTAAAATCAATAATATAATGTTACCGACTCATTCTATCCTATGCCATTTCATGGCATTCCAAAGTGACATTGAAATACCACTAATGGAACAGTGAATCTATTTTTCAATTATACTAATAGTAACAGCTACTGGTTGGAACAATTTGTGAGAGAATTTGGAAACCACTACTGCAGTTATTAAGCACAGCCACATTCTTTCCAAGCACCAGGGATGGTATTAATTTAGTTTGATTCACCTCACAGTAATATTCTCCAGATAAGTAATTTTCAAACCTAATGGTTCAGGCTCAGCATTTCTGGAAGTAACATAGAAATGCAGTACTGTCTGATGGAGCTGGTCTTGGAACACCTGCATAGAGAACTAGCTCCATGAACAGTTCTTTAAAAAAGAGTGCCCACATGCTAAAATGATTATCATCCAGAAATGTGCATGGAAGAATGCATTCCAGCTATCATCTTGAGTCCATTTTGGGATAATGTTTTCTCCTTCTGGACTAATTTCTCCTTCTAGAAGTATCTGTGGTTCAATAAACACACATATCTCCTACTTGAAAGGTCAGTGAAAACACAAGAAATGAGCAGAGTTCAATGCTTTCTGCAGTGGGGATCAGGACTGAGTTCTAGTCCTGTTTTTGCTGTTGCTGTGTGGCCATATCAAATCACTTTTCTTGTGCATTGGCTGGCATATTTTTATCTGCAAGAGGGATTAATGACCTTGCCATTTTTTGTAAAGAAATTCAGTATTTTTTCATAAAGTAAGTATTGGCAAGTTGAATGTAATTATTAATAAGTACAGGGAAATACCCTGTAGTCACCACTGCCCTATTAGAAGATTGATTAACTTGTCTAAGGACACTTTTCTATCAAGAACTGACATTCACTGTGCATTAAAACTGTCTGAGGTTTTTTAGGAATTCTGCTCTTTTCAACATGAGAAATAAGAACCTTAAGACCAGGTCTTGCAATGAAAAACTATCACATTTCACAGAAAACCCTAAACCTATAAACAGATGACTCTTAACATGCCAATTTTACTGGAAATTTGTAGCTTTACTATTGCAGTGTTTCCTGGGATGCCATTGTCTGTAATCTGCTTATATTGCTCTGGGAAGGGGCAATGTTGTGGTCAATTGCATATTCAAGATGCACACGAAGTAGGAATATAGTGTAAGATGTTACTGAGGTTAGTGAGTGTTATATAAGCGTGCATCATAGAATTTCAAAATTTGAATCCTAGTATAGTCATGTTGGTGGGTAAACCTCTGCACTCTATTGGTAGGTTTCAGTTTGATCAGTCAGGTTCCACAGTCCTTTTATCCATTACTGAATTTATTACCTTAGTGTATCCTTATTGTTACTGCTCCAAAAGTAAAAAAAACCAAAACAAACAAAACACCCACCCACAAAACCACAAATAAATGAACAAACCATCAAGAAGAAATAAGAACATCTTCCCCAAAGGTCCTTAAAGTTATTTGTATAAGAATTCCAGGTTCAAAAAGAAGCTGATTTTTTTTGTTTTTAAATGAGAGTTCCATGCAAAATCAGATTAATGGTCCACAGTGCCATCAAACTGTAATGCTAGTAAACATTTCCACAGATACTTAGGGATCATTCACAGCTTCTGCACCCTTCAGTAGCTTGATTTTACAGTGGATCATATTCACCACAGTATGTATGCATTGTCAAAAAATAACAAATCAGGCATATCTATAACATAGCATTTCAGTATTTGCATTGTCCTATGTATGCATGGTAACTATTTTTAGGATAGTAATGTCTGTCTGTTCTTCTGCATATTAAAGACAAATATATTACTTATATTGATGCTAGAAGAAGAAAACAGAGAAATCTTTTTCTTCTAATATTTAAATCAGACAATATTTGAGTAAGTTTGACTTCTCACTATAGCATTTACGCACCAAGTTAAAACATTTGAGCTTCACCCACTCCTATCAGAGTTCAAATTGTTCATTAATATAAGGTCATGTGGTAAACTACTTGTGAGGGCAGTGTAGTGACTCTGTGAAAAGGATCAGTGTAAACAATATGACTATTTTAAGTAGATGCCATTCCTTTGAATGTGTTAAGGTAGCAAAATTCAGTCCTTATTTAAAATACTGTCTAGATCTGTTTTTAGCATGCTCTACTGCCAAGCCAATCAAACAGGTAAAAGCATTGGCAAAACAGGTTTAACAAGCCATTCAATAAAATGAATTATTTCCTCTGTCCCTGAAGAAATTAGCATTTATTCCCTTGTAAAATTTGCCTTCATAGTGATTATGTCATGTGTCATGTTCATGGCATAATGAATTCTATAAAAATTACTTCACATTCCTTTATGCTTATTTGAGAATGGCCAGTGATTATGAACTACTACATACATAGACAATGAATAACCAGCATTCATTTTAAGTGTTGATAACTACGATAGTCACAGCCAAATCAATTATGTGTGCTCAGACTTTGGTATATCCAGGAAATCCAAGGCACTGAGCTCACTTAATGTGCTAAATGAAGTTTTTCCCTAGATATGCAGGTCAGCTATGCAAGACCCTATTTACCTCTTCATGCACAGTTAGCATTTTCCTACTAGCTGCTGAGCATTTAAAGTTGTCATGGTTATAGAGGCATAGCCACATTCTATCAGACATTCATATAGGTTTATGGCAACAACCATATATGTTCAGTCTGCACTGGCAAATGACTTCTCTTTGCTCCCTCCATGATGATGTCTAGTTAGAGTCCAGAGGGTGGCAAACTTTAGAGATTTCTCCCAAGAGCCTACACAAATTTCACATCAAGTTTGATTACCATACAGAGGCCTTCAGAACAACTCTAGGAAGCCATGAAACCTAAATAGACCCTGTGAGCTTACTACCATGCTTGAAGTCACACAACAAAGATATAAAATTCCATCCTCTCCTCTGAAGAAGACAATTTATAAGTGTGAAGACAGCAGCAGAAAAAGACAACTCGTAATATCTAAGGTATCTGGCAACCCTAGTTGGCACAGAGTTTCCCAGAGATCACTTTCAAAGTGAATAACTTTTATGGCTCTTCTATCTAATGCTAGGACACTTAAAAATCATTGTCTGTGTAAATATATACTGACTCCATCTTGCCTGTCTTGGCAGGAGATCTATGAAGCTGACAGTATGTTTCCACAGAAACAGAATTCTGTAGCTAGCTTTGCAAGTTATTAATTATACAGTGTCATATTTACTTGCATTTGTGGGTATTCCCTGGGTGGCCTGAAGATAAAGTAAGCTTTTTGTCAATCCTAATGCAATTTAAGTCTTCCCATTGTCCCTTACTTAATAAATGAGAAACTCAAGACAATTTCTTGTATCATTTTGCTTGCTCTATTTTTTTAGATATCATTATTTGTGTCTAAAGCTAACAATGATTCTACTTCTCCCCAATCAAGTATAAAGAAAATAAAATATTTTATAAACTCATGTTTTTGGAGTTACTTTAAAAATTGTAATCATTTAAAAATATGTAATTAAAAATAGTGCCTATTTGAATAATAAAAGATAAAGGGAAAAAAGGAAAGAGCTTTGGCTGAGAGATATAGGAACTAAGATGCAATTAACTGATATTTTAATGGTTTTACAGCTAGATATAAACACATATAGACATATTTTATGAAACAGATGACTGGAGTCTGCTTAGCTAAAGACTAACATACATAAAAATGTAAAGAAATTAGTAATGTACATACTACTGAAATAGTACTCTATTCTTGTTTTCAAGGGTTTAATGCAAGCAGCAAAGCACAGCAAGAATGACACCACAGTTACTATATTAACTTGTAAAGAAAAATTAATGGATTTTTTGGGTGCTCTTGGAAGGAAGGAAGGAAGGAAGGAAGGAAGGAAGGAAGGCAGGCTGGTTAAGTTATAGTTTGGCTTTGGTCCTTCTAGTTTTCTCCTTGTGTAACCTCAATATTCTCACAGTCCTCCTGAGTTGCCTTCCGCTTCTTTCAAGGCTGATAAATTCTTATGTTTTTCCAGGCTGACAGATCCCCAACAGGCCATCCATTTTGGTACATGGGGACAGCCTGCTCCCACATTTTTAAGATTTTCTTCTTGAAGAATGTCCAGCTTTCTTGGACTCCTTTGTCTCCTTTCAGTACAACCTCCCAAGAAACTCTGTCCACCAGGCCTCTAAACAGGCTAAAGTCTGCCCTCCACATGAATACTATCTTGCACTACTATTGACTACCTCTTCTGTTGTAGCAGCCCTTTCTATTCTTATGCTAAACATTTAGCAGTTTCTATAAGACAAGTTTTGCAAATCAGTAGTCAGGGTACTGAAAACTCCTGGAAGCACAAGCAAAGGGTAGTGGTATCTTGTAAATGACAGCACCAAAATCTGTTCAGATTTGCTTCAGCAAATTGATGAGGGATATCTTTATAAAAAATAAGTTATTATAAATTACATTTTTCTTTGCATTTCCACACTCTGTAGAGAACAACACATCAGGACTGATCCTCAGCCAAAAGGTACTTAGTTATATTATGTACAGTGGGAAGAAATAAAACCCAAAACCTCATTATAAATCCTCCCCAAATAATTCATTCTCCAGATGAAGTTTAAGCCTGCACTTAAAGCACAAAGGAGCTGACACAAACTTTCAATAAATTACCTTTTATGAGGGGAGGTAACAGCTTCTGTGTCATTCAGGTGTATCTGTCTCTTAAACCAGTGTTTCTCTCATACGTTAATTACACAAAATAGATCCCCTGGCCCATGAATATGGAGTCTCTTCTTCTGCAGTTAAATGTTTCCAAATTGTTTTTTATCACCCTTTGAAAATCTGTAGCTGAGTTGTGGTGGCTGGTCAGGTAGGAAAAATGCTTGACGTCAGTGGTAGTCCCCCCTTCTCACCCTCAGTTCTTCCTTTCCTTTGTAGAGGATGTTGTAATTCCATATAAAAACCATAGGCCACCCGAGCTGAAGATACTAGTGCTGAAGAGGCTCCTTGAAGATCAGTAGCCATTGCCTATTTCGAATCACAGGGAAAGAATTACAGTGTATGAGCATGTAAAGGTGAAGTAGGCACCCAAAGGTTGCAAGAATGTTGAACCATTTCAGAAAAGCTTTTAAAATTGAGTTTCATGTTTGTCAGATTAACAGCTCTGAAGATCAAAGTAATTTTCTGAATTGCTGCCTCCAGAGGACCCTCCTACTGGTGATGAAATGTCCACATCCAAAACAGAATACATCACTTTTTCAGGGACAAGCATTAGATTAAAACATGTAACGTATGGCTGAGAATTCTTTACACAGATTATCAAACTGTTCAGTTTTCCAAGTTTGACATGTGGTGTTTATATGAAAATGAATGGGAAATAATCTTGAAGTCTTAAACCTGTGGACTTACTGTTGATGAGTGGTGGACAATAACGAATGATTATTCAGTAAGTGCTTATGTCTTGCCAAGGGCCACAAGAAAAATATGGGACTAAATAAATGGTGCTATTTGTACTGTGAAATTTAAATACAATGTTTCTTATATTTACAATGTCCAATATCTAAAGCAGTTTTACCTCATATGTGATTTTTATATATGTATTTATTTGGAAGGAGTAGCGTAGGAATTTTTGAGTGAGCCGCTTCAGGTACTTTTGGCAGCTGCATTTCTCCCACAGCTAATACTACTTTCTTGTCAGTAAGAGGGGGTTTGCAGAGACCTGGGGCAAGTCTTTACAGTCAGCTTCTGAGATTTGAGGATAGGAGCATCCTTTTCTGATGTGAAATGGGTAAGAATTGCCAGAAATGGTCACAGAGACCTTTCTTTGTAGTCAGAAGGAAGGTACTGGCCAAGAGCCATCAGCACAGAATGAAAATCTTGTGACTGCTTTTTTTTTCTAGCAGCTTGCTAGACAAATTCTCAGTGTTTGACCAAGTGGAAATGTGGGATGCCTGTTCAGTTTAAAATCCATTCTGCTCTATTAATCTATAGACGATTGAAGACTAAAGGTACCTGGTGTTTAATTAATTTAACTTTCTTTCTAGAGAGCAAGCCTGAAGAAACAAAGTTCCGAATAATTAGAGAGACATGCCAAAATAGAAACAAAATGGAGGGAGTGAGTAAAACTAATTAAATATTGCTCCTCTTCAGTGGATTCTTGGGACACACATACTATCAAAATGACAGATATTGTTATCTTCCAGTTTCTTCTTCTCAAGCATGCAGAAGTAGGAAATAGGAGCAGAACACTCACCTGCAACTGTAATTCCTGAGTAGTCATGCTCATTTTAACATATTTAGGAGAATATCTTTAATGATGTCACACCTATCATAGGTAAAATAAGAAAGAAAACCCACAAGAATATGGTTTAACACTGTCTGAGTTGCAGATAGTTTGTTTCTTGTGTTCACAATTTTTCCTTATTATATAGATGATAACACGAGAACACGGGTGTATCAGAGAACCCATGCTGTATCAGGCTCTAAATGGAGTTACAAAATATTTTTTCTACCTATAAGCAAATAAAGGGGAGGGGCACAAATTTCTTGAGAGGCATATCTGGGGGGGAATCCTTTACTGTTGTTAGAATCTGCAGTCTGAGCAGAGCCAGTGGTGATTACTCAATGGGGAGAATCTGTGTTTATGTTAAAGAGGGAAAAAAAGTGTTTATCTAAACATTCACTTTTAGAATTTATTGTGAAATCTCTGCAACTTACACATCACCAACTTGGTGACAGCTAAAAACAACAGAAGCACATTAACAAGACTGTACAAGCTGAGTGGATAATAGGAATGCTGTCTGGAATCCCAAGGGAGCTAGTATAGCTGTACCACTGAAATAAATCAGGGGTTTATGAGAGAAAGCCCTTCCCTCCTTTGAAAAAACATTACTTTGATGTCATATGCTTGACATGGTGCTCTGTGTTCAGTTACAGAAGTGTATGTTTGTAGCCTTGCCAGTATGAACTCTGACCTTTCAAACATGCTGGCAGAGATGAAAGATCCAATTTTGCTGAAGGAGTCAACAGCACAGCAAAAAGGAAAGCAGGCTGAGGTTTTTCTTCTGAAAGATAGCAAAATCATCCTGGCTTATATTTGGTGTCACCGGTGAACTAAGCGTGACACAAACACCATTTTATCCATTTTTTCCACACCAACAAAAATAGTTCTATACCTTTTTAAATGCTGAAACCTACAAGGGTTGGTCTAGTGTTTGACACAATTGATGGGTTAGAAAGAAGAAGATTAACTGCTTTTGACACCTTAAATAGATTAGACTCAGACCTCAGTGGTAGATTAATCTACAGCTAAATTTTTTAAATTCATTTAATTGGTTTGACAGTGTGAGTCCAACAACAAAACTCCAGCTAAGTTTAAAAATACATTTAGGCTACTTTCTCCCTTAATAGATTTTGGGTTCAGTTTTTTTTTTTTTAAATTTCTCAAGTGATGTTATAAAGATAAGATTTTAAATTTAAAAAGAAAATCTTGGCCATACTTTCCTTATTACAAGCATCTGCCTTTCACAGACTTTATCAAAGAAAATTTGCTACAATTAACAGCAGAGGAAGAAGAAGGACAGAAGCATGCATGCATGTCTCCTCAGAACTTAAAAACTACATTGACAAAAGTCAGCTCAGGTACTTCAGAAATATACACACTATATTTTTCCGTGGAATATCAGACACTTAAATCATTGTTTCAAATATCAGTTTGCTAGACACCTGCTTCTGAGACCAAAACAGGAAAAAACATAGTTTTAAAGTATTGCATATATAAACAGAGTTACTTTACAACTCTATGCTTTATACATGGATTATATTTCCCTTTTGTCACTCTCTGCAGGAAAATCCTATATCCTTTCCATTGGTGGTATATAGCCAAGAGAGAAGAAAACAGCTTAAAGTTTATTTACTTCTCAACTTGGCTGAAGTGAAGAATCAATTAAAAAAAAAATCAGGAAATCATATTAATTCTCTTTTTTCAATACTAGATCAACACATCTGTCTCAAAGAACACCTTTTACAAGACAGATATCATATAGGCAATACCCACACAAGAATTAGGAAAAAACACCAGAATGAAATTTGTAAAATTGTCTTGAGAATTGACACCAATAAGAAATCTAGACAAAATAAAAAAAATCATCACCTGCTCACAGGCCTCTTTCTTCAAAATCTCCACCTTCCTCACATAAAACTAATAAAATGACAAGTTCTTTCCAACACACACCATTCATATTTATTTTACTCCTTCACTGCCTCCAGGTGTTCCAGAGAAGTCTCAGTCCATGCCCATTTTATCCTCAAACATCTATTAGGTCAGGCTGAGCTGGAGTTCATTTTCCCATACAGCCCTCACAGTGCTGTGCTTTGCATTGGTAGCTGCACAGGTGTTGATAAAAGGGGTTTTGGCTACAGATGAGTGGTGCTGGCACAGCATCAGGGCTGTCCCTCTAACACTCCCAGCCCCATCAAGATGCTGGGAGTGGGCAAGATCCTGGGAGGGGACACAACTAGGCCAGCTGACCCAAATTAAGGCGCTAGTCCATAACATGTACACTAGTCCACAACGTGCTGTCAGCTCAGATATAAAAGCTAAGGAAAGGCAAGGTGAGGTGGTAGTGTTTGTTTGTGATATTTGTTTTCTGGAGTAGATGCTTCTTCCCCGGAGGTGGCTGAGCATTGCTTGCTGATGGGAAGGAGGCAATAGCCCTTTTTATTTTCCTCTTTGCTTGTGCATGTATGAACTTTCACTTTTGCTGTAGTAAACTGTCTCATCTCAACCTATGAGTCATTTTCCATCTTATTGTTTTCTTCCCTGTCCAGCTGGCAAGGGGAGTGACAGAATTGATTGGTGGGTATCTGGTGTCCAGCCGAGATCAACGCACCACACCTTATTGTCAAGAGTTTAATTTAATCTCCCACTGACAAAGCACCTCTTCTTCTTCTAGAAGAGCTGGATCTGGTTTGCCCTGTTCTTAAGTATCTCTCATGCCACAATCTGCTTCCAGTAATGAGGATTAATTAGAGCCACCTGCCTACATTTCCCTAGGTGCATGTGTTCATTGTGTCCCAGACATCCAATAACCTTGTAATATTTGCAGATAAAAATTTTCCAACTATTAGTTTTGCAGTGCTTCAGTGCACAGACAGGAAGTAGTTACACCCAAAGAGCAAAAAATTACTTAAAGAGCAAAATATTCCTTGTCCTTATAAAATGCAGGCCATAAAAAAATCAATGTTTAAATTATGCCATTAGATTATTTTTAGAAATAGTTCTGTGAGCTTTTACCAAAGACCCTCTTTATTTTACTATTTTTGAAGAAGAAATCAAATTTATAATCATTATCTAGTTTTATTTCTATCTGTGAAATCACTTCTCCTACAATCTTTAATAGAGGAAAATCTTTCTAAATTGTAAATATCTGGCAAAGGCAAGACTAGATGAGAGTTGTTTTTTTTTTTTTTTCCCCCACAGTGCTCTTTTGTAGCTTACCTACCCTTTGGACAAATATTTCTTAAACATACAGTGTATAGCTTGTACTCTTACAAATTACAGTAAGTGACTACTAGAAGATATTAAATAAAAGACAAAAATCAATATAACTAATATTTATGAGCACATTTTAACACATGGAATAAAAAAATAATATAGAATACTGAATAAAAGGGAAGCTTGGAAACTATTTTTCAGGTTGCATATATTTAGTCATTTTGAATGAATAAATATCTTTTCATGCTTTGTGTGTTACTTCTAGCATTTAGAAAACCTCAGTAATGAATATTTTCCAGAAACAATTGGCAGTGACTTCAAGAATTAGAATAAAAATTAACCTCTTAAAAAAACCCCTCAGCATCCACCAACCCAATGAAACTATAGCTATGTAAATGTATTAAATAAAAATAATGAAATTTTAAATAATTGTGACTATTTAAGGAGATTCAAGAAGCCCTAAATTTAGACTTGCACTAACAGAACTGGAAAGTAATTGTATCTCTATGAATAATGCTGGGTTTTCTTTTTATCTATTTCTTTTTAAGGATTATCTGTTCTGATATCTTTTGAGGAAGGTCCTGGTCATAATATAATTGTGTTTATCAGTTTTCGAGGAAATCATGGCCTAAAATTTAATGGGTAAACAAGTAGTTGGATTTTAACAAATATGAGGCAACAGCGTGCACCAGACTGTCTAAAAAACTTCCAGACGTGAATAAACAATAAAATGAGACTTAATAGAAAAGTATTATTTAAAAAGGCAAAATTAATTGTTATATTTCTGTCAGCAATGCCTAATAAACTCCCCCAAACTGGGAGTAACTAATGCAAACAACATTTTATTTTAAAGAGAGAAAACAATAGATAACTCCCTCTTCAAAATCCAAATAATTAAATTTTAAAGCTAAAAATAATATAAAATGAAAATTATTTTACCGTATATCTTCAGCATTTTTGCCTTTTGAAATTGTGTATTTTAATTAAAAATTATGCAATTTTGACAACAATTTGTTTTTTTATTTTAAACTCTATTAATTTCTATTAACATGAAATATGCATTAAAATATATATATATATTAAAATATAAAGGCTTTTTCATATGAAAATGTATAAAGCTGACCACATTTTTTTTCCATGCTCATTTTTAATTAAGGAAAAAATCAATATAATAAAGTTTAATTCAATTTTTCTTCATTCTGCAAAATAAGTCTGACCTCTGTAATCCACTGAAAACTAAGTGTTTCCTGTTAAGGCTTACTTTTTTTAAAAACCAGAATTTTCCAATTATGTTGTTCAGACCAAATCTTCTTGAGTCATCCTTTGGTAGAAGTGTTGGCAACTGACATCCATCTGGCTCCAAAGCAGGCTAGAGTTCACCAGCAGACTGAATGAGGGGTGGTTTTGGGAAGTAACAGAAATATGGAGGAGTTACACTGGGAATTATTTCCACGGTAGCTTTCTCCTTCTTCTAACCTTATAAAGATCATGTGGACAAAACTCTTATGAAACATTTGAATATATGAACAGAGTAGGGAATGGTAAATACCTGTTACATTATAACAGATTGGTGTAGTAAAAAAATTAAAGCAAAAGGAGGTCTGTAACAACTTCTTTTCACTCTCAGAGGGCAGGGCAATTTAAAATAAAATCAGTCCAGAGCTCCTGACACAGTGAAGTGTTTGGAAGAGGTTGAAAGATATCCTTCTTAATGTTTCAGCAACCTGTTTCTCTGAAAATAGTAGTAGCAGGTGTTGGAGTAACTGAAGTGAAGTAAGCAGAATTTTTCTTTTTTTTTTTTTAATCAGGATGGATGAAAGTTATTTTGAACATCAGAAAACGTTCAGTTCAGGGATCTCAGTAAAGGACCTGTGTAGGTTTCATAACGTCACCTTTATGAAAGCAAAGAAAACAAGCACTTTTCTGTCTGTGATAGATATTTTTTTCAATAAACATGAAAATCTCCTATTTCTTACTAATTACCTGTATGGAGAATAAAATAGGTAATTATTTTATAATAAGTTTATAATCATCATTAACTGCTTGTTTCACCACTAGATACAATGGAGGCAAAGAAAACAAGCACTTTTCTGTCTGTGATACATATTTTGTTCAGTAAACACGAAAATCTCCTATTTCTTACTAATTACCGGTATGGAGAATAAAATAGGTAATTATTTTATAATAAGTTTATAATAATCATTAACTGCATGTTTCACCACTAGATACAATGGAGGCTCTTTTCCTGATTGCCTTCTTAGTACACTCCTTGCAGAAGGAAAATTACTGAATGAAATTAACATCAGCTCTGAACAGCCTCCCAGCAGTAGTTCAGGAGCACTTCATTTTGTGACCCCTTGATGACAAATCCTCATTCTCATTTGAATCCATCTGTGGTTGCTGTCCACAACTGAGACTAGCCTGAGCGTGGCACTCCAGCAAGAAGTACCCATGAAGTTTATGACAACAATTTACCCAAAGGTGAGTTACGCCTCCTGGATGTTACTAATCTTACTCTGATATTCCAAAAATTATTCCAGTGATGCTAAGGTTTAGGTTAAGAAAAAACCCAAAAATATATAGTTAACTTTTTGCCTTTTTACAGGTTTAGGGGCCAATCTTTCTGAGTTTATCAACAGTACTCTAGTCAAAATTAAGATACCTTTGTGAACCTATTACCCCTCAAAGTGCACAGCGCTTTTCTTTTTTTATCTTAACTTACAGATGAATCAAAAATTGTCATCACATATATATGTAATAAATTTCCACACAGCACTATACATTCTATAAAAGTATTCATTTGCATACATCGGCCTGCACTTGATCAGTTAGTGCCAGTGAAAAGCAACTCTCAAATGATTAGAGGAACTCATTTGCTCAATATAGGAGCAAGACTTAAGAAGGGATTTGAACTGAATATTTCAAAAGATATGAAGGATATTGTTCAGTCACTCATTTTATAACTATATCCCAAAGTCCTGAATCCATATATTTCATAGACATCTACAGTCAATTCCATTTGGTGCTATTTTTCCTTCTCTACATCCTTACTTCTTTGCCAATATGTAGAAGGTGATTACACCTTCCTTAGTTTAAACACATATGCTAGTACTAGCCGAAGAAAATCTTACACTTTTATCTAACAGTTAAATTAATAAGAAATTTTTAATTTACAGAATTAATGAAAATGTATGATTTTCAGTAAAAATTTCCTGATTATCTTTTCAGTCTTGAGTAATTTTTTTTCTGGAAAGCCAGGATGATTGAGGAAGCAGAAACTAAACAAAAAGTCACTTAGCCCAAGGCAGCTGATTGCTAAGGGATGATGATGTCTACCAGTGATGTCAGAAAACCAAATTCTGCTCTGAGACACTGAAAGTCCTTGTTCTCTCAACAAGTGAGAAAGACGTCCCTTTTGCAGTTACAAGGAGACTATTATTTGGTAAAATGATAAATTTTCATTGAGTAAAGGTTTTTTTCTGGGTATTTTTATTATGGATAGTCAGGCACATCTAATCTTCTCAACTCTGGATTCTTATACTGGGATAAAAAAAATAGTGAGCAAAACTGAAAAAAGGACTAAGAATCTTCTAAAAACAACCACTGGCTGATGAACTACAGGGGGCTATTATCAGATATAGATTGAAGTTTACTTTTAGAAAAAAAAAAATCAAATTGCACTTGTTGCTTTGACAGGCAAAACTAGGATGAAAGCTTACTTTGTAAAGCACTTTTACAAGATTTTTTTGGCACTGTGGTGTTGGCTAGTAACTAATTTAAAGGAAAGGGATAAGAGTATGACTAAAAAAGCACTTCCAAAGCCAAAACTATTTTTGGCCTCAAATAATTTTTTTTGGCTCAAATTTTATCTAATTTAGTCTTGCCACAGCAAAATCAGGAAGTAGGTATGAAATTATATTCTATTGTTGAGGTGACTGAGCCAGCCATTGTGATGGTTGAATGGACAAGGAGCCCCGAAATAGCAGAGGCCCACTGGTGGACCAATACCATGGTTTAAAAGCACCCCCAGGTTTACAGAGCGAAAGGAGAAGCCTCTCCCGTCAGGCTTCGTGCTGCTATGCGGACTCGGTCTGTCTGACTGGCTTGTTACCCTGCATGCCCCCAGAGCTTCCCCATTGACTCCCTTTCCCTAGTGCCACCTGTGCACTGCCCCTGTGCCCTCAGATCATTGGTCTCTGATGCTCCCTCCACTCCCGTACATAAACCCTGGACACTGTGTGCTCCACTCTCTTTCGCCTCTTTGTGGTTTCCTTTGTGGTAGAATGCAATAAACTGCATCCGTGGAATGCTGTACCGGAGAGCCTTCCTGACTCTTTTGTCTCTGGTAACGCTGAGCTATCCAGCTTGAGTGTTGTGAGAGTCCGCGCCAACAGCCGCATGGGTGAAAGGAGTAAGCTTGCTGGAGTGCTGTACTGCACCCACCAGAACAATTCCTTGCCAGGGATGTTTCAGGGAAACGCAGTTACCCTTCACAGACCCCACACACTGTGTTATTCTATCAGTCCTGAATATGGCTGAGCCTCTAGTTCATAAAGTTCTGAGTTTAGCTATAAATAGACGAGGCAAGAGTTTTCCAACGTCTTTCTTTTTGAATATATACAATTCTTCATATCTTTGTTTTCATTTTAATTTTTTTACATACTCTCCTATCAGACTAAATAGTTCATTCTTTGAAGAATAAAAGGAGCTGTGATTTTTTTCTATGGATTAGAAAAAATTTTATTTGATGTGTGTCCGTTCCTTCAAAAAGAATAAATTACATTTATCCTTCAAATGTAATGATTGTTCCAGTACAATGATTGAAACAAAGACTCTCCCTGTAATTATTCAAGCCATTTTCTCTTTGGGAGTATTTCAGGAAAACTGCTATAAAATCTTACCTTGCTCTTTTCCTCTGTCTAGAGTGCAACAGGATTTTCAGAGGATATAGTCATCTAAAGTAGGGTCCTGACACTGAATACAGGATAGGTGATAGAGAACATCAGCAATAGAAATAGAAGGGCATTAATCTAGCTCAAATCAAATTATTGAGGAAGAGAAGTCTGCGTGAAAGTATGACATTCTACAAAGCAATTTGGAAAGAAAATTTATACAAGTACCATAAGTAGTAGGAATTGTGACTTTGCATTTAGCATTTCTTCTGCCTTCTACATTATGTGAGTAGCCGTGAGAATTTGAGTTTGCAGTCTGAACTGTAACTTCATCACCACTATAATTTGTGTTCTGCCCTTAGATCCAATTTTGCATCTAGAAAATGGGATGTTTTTGCAAATTTAAGAATGTTTGAATTGAAAGAAGATTAATTTTTTCAAAGACATAGGTTTTTAAAATTAATTAATTTATCTGAAAATCAGAAATCTTGTGAGTTGCTTTCCCAGAATATCTGTGGTACTCTACATCTAAATATGCACACAATTCTGCAATGGCATACAATGGGATTTTAGGAAAGGTTTAGTTTTTTTATCACAAAGCAGGAGACACCTTCTCTCCCTTGGCTATACTTTAGAATATGATCAAATCCTTGATATATTTTCAAAGTACATATTTAATCATAGTTAAGGAGACTTGAATAGAACTTGAAGAAAATTTAAGATGAGTAGTAAAAAAGAGGCTTGTATAAATACTGTAGTAGAAAATTAGCAACTTTTTCAATATGTTGAAGCAATATTTTCATTTGAGTAAACAGGTGATGAATGAGTAGCCATTGGCAAAATATTAACTTCCTCTTATTTTGAATGAGCTGACTAAAACGTTGAGAAGCAAAAAGTTATGCTCATGTTGAATCCTTTTAGAAATCTTCTAGCTATAAGACTGCCTGCTATTAGGAAAATTACATAAAGGCAAGACAACGAAAGGTGTCTATACCTCATTGAGTTTATATATGGTGAAAGATATAGGAACATGGTTTCTTCCTGAGATATTTACATTAGATGAATGTAAGGTCACCAGATATGTCTACTTACCTATGTCTATATTCTTCAAAACCTCTTCGAAAATAAAGTGAGAACCTTATAAATCAGTCTTCCTCCCCCTGCCCTCCCACGATTTATGTAATTGTCAGGAATGAAACAAACCAACACAAACAACAAAAGTCCTAGCACATGATGATGAATATACCTCTTGTAGATCTGCAGTTAGGACTGAATTGAGTTGTATATCAAGGTTCAGGCCAGAAAGCTAGCAGTGTTTTCTGTTTCTAAGTTTAATTAATTTTTAAAGCATAATGCAAGCCAAAGTATTTTGAATCTTAAATAAGGCTGCTGGTGTTAGATTTTCTCTAGAACAAGAAAGTTTTTTTTGAGTCATCTCAAGCTTCAGTCTGTATTTTAAATTGACATCTTTTGCATACTCATGTGAAAAGCAGATTTGAATATGATAGGGATTTGCTAAGCATTCTCATTATTTTCTTTCCTATCTAAAACTCTCTCATTTTTAACTATTTCATTTTGAGAAGAGCCTTCTGGGATCCAAAATTTTTTATTCATTTTAATTCCCTATGAATCAAGGAAAAAGTTCATCACAAATAATTTTCTGTTCTATGAACCAGTTTTTGATCTGATAATAAAATTATAATCCTTTATAGATATCAAGAAGCAATCAAAGATTTTAAATGTTAAAATCAATCTTGAAAACTATTTGAGAACTAAGTATTGAAAAGAGGCCATGCTTTTATATGTAAAAAAAAAAAAAAAAAAAAAAAAAAAAAAAAAAAAAAAAAAAAAAAAAAAAAGTAGAAATAGTGTAAATCTTGCAGACTTGGGATCCCTTTGAGTACTTTTAGAGACCTAAAGACAGATGGGACAATATTCAAGTCTTCATCCATTGTCTGATGTTTCTGATTAAAATTCAGTATTTTGTGTAAAGTGTTAGCGGAAATGTAAGTTTCCTGCTTCAAGGCTGCCAAAACCAGCCATGGCACAATTTCACTTTCTATACTTTGAAGTGCTAGAAAACTGTATCAGTGTCATGATCCACAAATTTATAATTCTCTGCGTAGCTGAACAGTGAGTACCTATTTTGGAGTTCCAACCTCCTTGATTCCTCTCCCATTCAAAAGTAGTCTTGATGTCAGAAATACACATGTGACAGTGAGCCAGAGACTGAGCACATAAGGGAGTGTGTGCATGTGAGAAACAGGGGAAGAGAGAAACCTATAGAAAGAAAAGAGAGGTGTGAAATGTAAGGCAGAGGGGCACAGTGGGTTAATTTGTATAACACATTGCTTAAATATATATTAATAGAAGCATATAAATTGTAACATGAATATATTCTATCTGATTTGTAATAAAAACCAGTTTTACTAAATTATTATTATTTATTAATTTGACAAAACCCAGAGATATATGTCTGAACCAGATTCTTCATTAGAGTATATTTTCTTCTGTGGCAATACACTGATTTACACTGAATGATAATATAATCAACTACACTATCATTCTCTTATCACCGTTGAAATGACTACTCATTTTTAAGCTTTTTACTCTCCCATTTCCTATGTATGTGATCCATATGTGGTTTTGTTCTAGCATTTCAGAATTCAAGAATTGACAGAGACTGTCTTAGAATTGATTTTGATACAAAACCAATGGTACACTTCCAGCAGAGAAATCAGAATTTTAATCTTGGACTCTCCAGCTTTAATAGAAATATAAACCAATGAACAACATAGAGTGATCTGTCTTCCAGATGCAGGAAGAAATGAGAGATTAATCCTCATTTAAATCAATGAAATTGTTTTATCAAGAACTTCAGGATTAGAGAATAACATCAATTTTGTTCTCCAATCCTGAAATAATTAGGATTGCAGAACCTAGTGAGAAAATTTGACCCCAAATTGGAATGTTAAATATATTTTCTAAGGTCTTAATAATACCTAACTGATTAACTAACATCTATCTGAATCTTCCCATCACATGCTGAACACTTTACGTTTTAGTTTACCCTTTGTAGACATGAAAAGGAAGTCATACGCATTAAAAAAAAAAAGCCTACTTGGTGATCTAACTACTCTTTACTAGATTATTTTTCTTGACCCATTCAACTTCTTCCTGCAGTTCTTCCTAAGTCTAACTTGTAAGCCATTCCTCATTCCTCATTCTTGTTTCTTCTTTGTGTTTTTTCCAGTTTATCTGCTTGTTATAAAACCACATCCCACTCTTAAGAGTCGTTCTGATTTATAGTCTCATTCTGTACTAATATTACCAATATTAATAGTGTCCTACTTAATATTATTTCCTTCCTCCCTTTAGAAATCCGTTTTATGGAAGCCCATCTTCCTGGCTAAAGTTTGCATTTTTAATCTATTGCTATGCTTTTGTTCCACTTTCACATTAATTTGCACAGAATTATTAACTTGATAGTTTTTGATGTTTCTGAGTTTCCTTCCCTTTAGTCGGATGCATCTTTCACACAGCACAGCCTAAGTTCTCTCAGCTTTTGTAAATATGCTTCAGCATTGTCCTCAATAATTTATTGGTAGATTGTGACTATTTATAATGCTTATTCAGAAGGCATTCTGCTTTTACCAGAAGGCCACATCCTTCAGGTATTAGATGGCTGAAATAAGGTGCATCAATCTTATTCTCTCTTACCATGATACTACTTTGTTCTATTCCCCTTTTTATCTTTTTTAAAGGCTCTTAACAAGTCTGCTTTTCTCTTCCTTCTGAGCTACAGAGAAAGCATAAATATTTTCATCCTACAGTAAGAAGCTTTATTTTCTCCCTACCTGTCTTTTTGTATCTCTGATTTAGGCTATCGGGTCTCTGAGAGGCCAATTAAGCTTTGTTTGTGCATTAAGATGTCTAGTCGTTGTTTGTTCTTGATACACTTTGCAGTAGTGTACAGATGTCTAATATATTTGATAAGTTCCCCTATTATTCTCTTTCCTATGAGCTATCCAATAATGTAAAAAATATTATCTTAGTCTGATGCAGCTAAAATTCCTCATATACAGTTCTACCTTTGCAGGATTTTATTGCAAATTTTAATCATAAATGTCTTTATTTGGATTATGTTACTGCAATCCTCTACATACCAGTCTCCTTGAAACAAGTCAAAAATGTTACTCTTTTAGGACAGCAATACATATATATGTGTTTAAGCATGCTTATGTTCCTATTTATATAATTTTCAGAGATATTAATTAGTAGCTTGCATAAATCTTGGTTTTTCTAGGGATATTTCTTAATTATCTTTTACTCACTCTAGTTCCTTTAAGAAAGACTTACTTATTGAAGCAAGAATATAGTCTCTACTCAGGCCTACAAATATGTATGACATTCATAAATTTGGTTTGATATTTGAATATCCCAAATAGCAAAATTATCTTTTATATCTCAGTATGTTTTTTGAACATTTAGTACTTGAAAGTATTCCATTTTTCTGAACTTCTGTCCATTTTTTATCTTCAAACTTATAAATTATATCTTGTCTTTATCATTCTTCATCTCCGCACTATGTTCTGTGCTTTTGTATAGACTCTGTACAATTCTGTTTCTATAGCATATTAACTCTGGGGAAAAAAAATGGGTTTGCTCTCATTAGAACAGGCTGAATGTGGAAAAGCATTTTCTACAGATACTCAATTTTGCATAGAAGTTTTATTTGACTGTACGTCTGCTTGTTCCCCACAAGTATTCCTAGTAAATCTTGGCACTCATAAAATAATCAATCATAAACCCCAAATATTAACTGAGTATGGGATGCAAAGATTTTATAAAGCAGTAAGAGTGCAGTGATATAATGGTGAGATACTGCAGACAACTGAGAACAATTGACATCCCTTCTTCCAGGACCCTGAGGGCACTAATGGGTCTGACTGCCCCTTGCTAGCCTCCTCAGGCCCAGGATCCCATGTCATTCCCCCAGAGCCATTGTCCCCTGCCCCAGTTATTCCCCAGCAGGGACTGTCTCCAGCTCACCACAGCCCTGCCCTGCCACCCATAGGATTTCTTGAGCTGGGCTGTCAGCCCATTCTGGACTCATCCCATCACCATCCCCAGGGAGGTGCCCAATCCTGAGGATGAGGGCTGCTCTTGGTGTCCCCAGATGTTCTGCTCATGGCTGGGACAGGGCTGGGCCTGGGCTGCCTCATGGAGATCCCTATTGAGGCCCACAGAGAGCCTCAGGTGTTATCTAAGGCTCTGGAGTGGGGCTATGCAGATGCTTTGACTTTCAGGATTCAGCTTTTGTGTTGCTCCAGTCACTGTGCTGGTACTTATCTGTTTGAATATACAGTCTTGGACAGTGTGATGAGTAGAGCTACATCTTCCTAAGGCTAGAGAAAAAATGTGTTTATGTGAAAGAAATTATTTCAGTCCTCAGACTCTATGCATATCAATTTTGAAGAAAACTTTTTTTCATGGATTTTCTAAACCACAACAAGGAGCCCATGCTAAGGATCTGCTATCTGAAAGAGAGGTTGATGCAGACAGATTTCTGGACAACCACAAAAGTACTTCAAGACCACTTCAGTTCTTCTGCACAGTTCTGAAGAGCAGCCTGGTCTGTGGCATTTTAATGTGGCTGTTCCTGTAATTCCAAACACAAGCTGTGAACAGCATCTCTGATGTTACCTTCTAGAAAGCTAATAAAGCAGACCATGAAGATTTTTTTCAGCAGCAGAGCTAACTTCTTCAGCAGGTCCATAGTTTTGCTGGCATTAGCACTGTTACAGGTGGTCCTAATTTTGCATGAACAGACTGATCTAAAGCAATTTCTGCTTCATTAGACCTTTGCAAGCTTCCTATCACATTGGATGTGAGAGTGAATTGTTTTTCCACCCCTTTTGCAAAAAACATAATGAAGACCACACAAACAAAAATTGGAAGCGATGGAAGGAGGGGATGAAACTGCTGTTTGAGTTTTCTTTTTCATGACAACTTTATAGCAGCAGAGATTTTCTATCTTGTCTCTGTCTCACTTAATAAGGAGGAGAAACAGCAGCCGGAGAGAAAAAAATTGCTAAAGAGGAACTGCACTGACTGCTTTCTTCTAATAGAGCAGTTTGGAAGCAAGAGTCAGCAGTACCTGCAGACACACATAACATGCTCCTTTGCCTTTCCAAGAACTCAGGAGGAGCTGTAGATGGAGACTTGTGCAGGTCCCAGTACGAAGACCAATTTGCATGGCCAAAGGCAAATTTAGATGGAAGGCAACACACCCAAGCCCACTTGTCAAATGAATAATCTGTTTTTCATTGTCACATGTGCATCCCATTCCACTTGTGCATTCCCACAATGACTCTGTCATGTTGCAATCTTTCTATTGCAAACTGACAGCCTTTCCTTGGGATTTCACCCTTTACCCACTGATATTCCACTGTCTCCTGTCAACCTTGCTCTCTTTCTTTACAGTAAGTTTTCTCTGTGATAGAAAAACTGTGTTTCCTTAATTAACCAGTTACAGTATCAGCATGGGCTATATTTGGAAATTCTGTATACTGTGTGGAGGAAGTGCTACATTCTTCAGAATTTAAGATGAATATACTTGTTTCCCAGGAGTAGATTAGGCTCACACTTGCTTTGTGATTGTTTCCAAGCCTTCCTGCATTCCAGCTGTTGGGTCCCAGAGCATATCCTGCTTTTAGGAATTTGGCTGGAAAAGCTACAGAGTTCAGCTGTCTGAGTCCAAGTTTGAGTTCCTTGGTGACAGGAGTTCCTGTGAGGAAAGCTGGAAACAAGGCCCTTCCCCTCCTTTCTTTTCAGAGCTGCTTGTAAATGGAGACGTAACACTGCCCCAGCGTGCGCTACACTGCAGCTGTGGAGAAGCTCTGTCTGTGCCTGAGCTTGTACTTCTGTGAAGCTGGTCCAGACTCAGTGGTCTGACTTCCTGGCTTGGCCTTGGACCCATGCCGCTGTGGCAGACTTGCTGATCAGTCTCTGAACTCTATTCTGACCCAGACAAGATGCTGTTTTGTCAGAGAGGTCACTGTTCCCATCTGAGCTACTCTTGTGCTCAGCTCACAGCTCACCTTCCCTTGCAGTGCAGGACTATGCTTTCTATCTTCTAAAACAGAATTAGGATGAAGATTCCTTCCTGTGACTTCTACATGGGTTTAAATGTATTTCTGAAAGTGATATGCTATCAGTTCATCAAGCAAAATATCTACTACCTTCAGTTCTTTTCTGTAAAACAGCTATTTAATTAAGCAATAATAAATCCATTAGAACTTAGTGAAAACAAGCTCTCCATTGTAGGCACCTTTATTTTAACAAATGAAAATATTATTGTTATAAAAATATCAGTCTGGAGAAGTTTATCTAAGTAATTGATGGGAGCTTAATAGTTTAGAAAGGAGCAGGTGCAATTTGGTGAAAAAGGAGAAAGATGTTTTCTTTCATATCAGAAGCAGTATGGTTAATGACAAAATATGACTTTTAAGTGTGACCTTTTGTGTTAAATTTTCAGTGTCCGGTTTCCCAACACCTAAAAGTTTTTGTTCTGCAATAGGAAAGAATTATCCCATATACTTTCCTGAAGTCCAAAAGAATTAGAGCTGCCTTATATCACTTGTCTAGAGAATCCTTTATCTCATCAAATCATCTTATCTGAGAAAGCACCTTATCAGATATTAGTCCTCCAGAGGACTGCTTGTTCATGAGCCATTAAAAAGACAACAAGGTTCTTGTACTTCACCCAATCAGGTTTAAGAAATCTTAACCATTTTAATAATTCTGGGAGACTATGAAAAAGCAAAGACTCAGAAGTAGAATGAAGAAAGCTTGTGTAAAGGCATGAAAACCAGAAGAGTTGCAATCTTTGCAAAGTTAATACCATTATTCTATTGCGGGGTTATGCCATTAAATAACTTCTAGTACAGAAGTATTCTGTACTTCATATTTTGTTATCATGAAAGTTAATTTTATTGTTGATTCTGGATTTACTTCTACTTGGGAGTGACTTACATGTTTGGAAAATATTTATGTCTTTTACCTTCAAAATCAGTGATGCTTGAGAACATCTTGTAGTGTTTTATAAGTTTTCAGAAAAGCTCAAGGTTGGGGTTGTCCCTGTGGCTCTAACAACTGCATGGGCTCTAACACTTCTCTCACTGTTGCACATTCTGACCTAAATTGTCCACAACAAAAATGTTAAACTTATCTGTAACATCACAACAGTTTCTGAATTTCAGTTATGAATTTTGATTGCTCTCCATCATTCTGTTTAGTACTGATTAGAATCTCTCCTGTGCCTGTCATATTAATGTTATTGATCTGTGGAATTTCTTGAAAAAGTGGTTCATGATCTTTCCTCCAGAGAAACCATCTTTGAATAAATACTGAACAATCAATAATGAATCTTGGAAGAAGATAGCTAAACAGAGGCAGACAATCATGTAGGCGCCTGAATGGTGTTCTGAGACATGAGACATCCAGTTATAGCTCCTGATTGAGCAGCAGATTTCAAATCTGATCTTGATAAATGGATTTTCTCATTTCCAAGGTAAAGACAACAATAATTGTCCAGCTCACAGAGCAATAAAACTGATTACTACAATCACAACAGATATTTTGTTTGGTTTGGTTTTTTGTTTGGTTTTGTTTGTTTGTTTTGTTTTGTTGGGGTTTTTTTTGTTCCTGTCATTCCCTTTTACAATACTTACTTTATCCAGAGTTGTTTACATGAGGGCACTGAGAAGAGAGGGCAATAATATCAGTCCAGATGTGCAAAAGAATAAATTAGTCATGATTGAAACCATCTATGCACAACTGAAATTATTGACCAGCAGTCGTTGCCTGACCTGTATCCATCAAAATGTCAAACCATGTAGAGGCAGACAGCAGGTATGCACTCTAGAAAGAGTAAGGACTGCATAAATCTCTGGTGCTGTTCCATGCTGCTTCAGGTAATTTTGACATAGGATAAATTACGGTAATGTTCACTCACAAAAAAATATTATTAAAAGTAGCACCAGCACTTGCTTATTTGTTTTTGAAGTACCTATCATAATAGTTATTAGATAAACTATCCTCTCATTCTATTGAAAATAGTTTTGAATAAATGAGTTTTTCTGACATACATTCTTCTGCAAACTCTTACCATTGAATAGTTCTGTAAAATTTAAACATAAATACTACTGAATAAAGAATTTTTAACAAACCTTAAAAAATGACAGCAACAGCCATATCCCAAAAGTGTAAAGAATGGCTCAAAATTTAATTTACATTGACTTTTTTTTTCTGTAAATGCATTTTATAAATCATTCCTGCAATAATCTACTAATATTTGGGATGTTATGTTAGTTTGATCTCTATCATATTCCCAGAATTAGTGTTATTAGCACAAAATATTGATATCTATAGGTCATAATGTTAGCTTTCTACCTTCATGAAAAAAATATTGAAAAAATACTGAATAGCTCAAGCTTAAATACTTCCTTGTAGTCTCTTGATAACTCAAAATACAATTGCCAGAGATTATATAAAGTCCTGTTTTTTTCCAGACTTCTCCTAGCTCTGCAATATTATTAGCAGAATTTGTTTCCATCTGCTCTGCAAGTAGCAAGCATTCACAAAGTTTTTCATCTACCATCTTAGAATATAGAGTCTTAAATTCATGAATTTTCAAGGATCTTGCTGATGTTCCAGTGCCTTATTTAAGAGACCATGCAATTCAACAGAAAATTTTCCTTTAGCTTGAAAACAGATCTTGTCTTGTTTACTATCATCCCTGACACACAATAGAATAAATTTATGTAGAAAGGAAAGGAATTTTCATCTTTTTGAGGTTTTTCATTTGGTTAGGTCTGGAATGAGGGAGTTAAACTATAGGAGATCCATGGGAATTTTTGAGATGTGGAAAGGAGAATACCATTAAAATTCTAGTTCTGCCTTTTCTTGGAGCATGTCCATCTTCTTGAATTTATAAATATGACTTCATTGGATTAACCACCCTTGAAAATGAATTTTTAAAAATTTCCAGTTACTGTGGTTTAACCCCAGCCAGCAAGTAAAGTACTAGGTAACTCTTATGCCTCTCCCACTACCTCCATCCCCAGAAGGATGGAGAGGAGAATCAGAAAAATTAAGACCAGTGGGTTAAGATAAAAAACTGTTTCATAACAGGAGAAAAAAAATAAAAAAGAAAAAGAAGGAGGGGAATAAAATCCAAAGAAGAAAAGTAAGGGGCAATACAATACCCAGCCCATCCCCCAGCAGCAATCAGCTCCTCCTGGGCAAATCCTCCCACACTTTATACACTGAGCATGATGTTCTTTGATATGGAATATCCCTTTGGCCAGTTGCAGTCAGCTGTCCTGGCTGTGCTCTCTCCCAGCTTCTTGTGCACCTACTTGCTGGCAGAGCATGGGAAACAGAAAAGCCCTTGACTTAGGGTAAGCACTGCACAGCAACAACTAAACCAGCAGCATCTTATCAACATTATTCTCCCTCTAAATCCAAAACACAACATTTTTTCAGCTACTAGGAAGAAAATTAACTCTATCCCATCTGAAAGCAGGGCATTAATTCTAAAATATTTGTGCATAGAATATTGCTTTAATTATCTGCTTTTATATTTTTAGTTTTATGATTCTACATTCTATATTTTCTACTTTTATAGTTTAGCCTGATATTCTTGTATCAAGACAATGGAAAGACACTGGATGGACAATGGAAAGACAATGCATGGACAGACACTGAAAAAATAAAATTAATGTTACCTCAATTTGGTCTTTTATAACAATTTAAAAACAAGCCTCCATAAAAATAAATATTAAATATTGGCCAGTAGAGGTGACATACACTAGGCAAATTATATTATTAAATTTACTTCCTGGTGCCCTTACAGATTTTAAACCATGTTCCTTTAATATCAGTAATTAGAAACTGAAAATAACAGACAAAATTTCAGTTACGTAAAAGCCATTTTGAGAACAAAGTATGATGTGATTGGGAAGGTTGTATTTATGTTTTTGGCCTGTTTAGGTCTTGTTTTCACTCTTTTATGAGTAACTGGACATCACTCTTGTATTCACAAAGAGTGCATTGAAAGTTTCTCGAATTTTCACTTGACTTAGCTTAGTATGAAAATCTCGTTATATAGCCTTGGTTAGTCAATTGCTTATAAATTATAGTCATCTATTGAGGGTGCAAATGATGCCATGAAGATTTTTTGCCTTTTCTTTTATACTCCTGCTATGCCTTTTTTACAACTTCTGTATTCTCAGTGCTTTTTGCCTACATTCTTGGACTTGTCAGGCTGAGAGACTGAACATCTTAGAAGCTTCGTACCTAGGGATCAATGTGCCCCAGACCCCAAGGTCCTCTCCAGAACACATTCTGTAAACTAAGATAGAACCATCCAGGGGAAGGTTCCTTGGGGAGGGGGGCTCACTTGAGCCTCTCATTGGGGAATCTTTGATAGATCTGCTAATTAGTAAAACCTATAATGATATACCAGGTCTTTTGGGGGTGTGCATTTTGTGGGGTGCATTTTGGTGCATTTGACCTGGACATGTGCACCTAAGGATCCTTAAAATAAATACCAAGGTAAAATCCCTTTTCTCCTTCTAACTGTGTATGACTCTTGATTTTAAGACCAGGAAAAGGCATCACAGAAACAACAACATGAGGCTTAGGTGATCTGTTGCATGCTGTGAATATCAAATACCGACCAGTGTATACACAAAGCCAGCAGTTTACAAAAAAGCTCCAGTGAAAACTATTCTTTCATATTTTTCAGTGAGTACCTCTGCATGTCAAAGATAATAGAATAAAAAGGCTCCGAATCAGCTCATGAATGATGGAATAACATAATTATAATTGAATAAGAGAAATTAATAATAGATAATACTGATATTAATGCTTTAAACATTCGTAGTTACCTTCTTCAGACCTACAAATCAAAGATGGTTTCAGTCTGTATGCTCTCTGACTGTAGTCCTCTATTTCATCCAGTTTGAAGTAAGGCTGAAGTAATCAGAGTAATACTCTTGCTTTCAGTTGGTCTGAGTGATAGAGTGGCACACAGGAGAATTTAATAAATCTCATGGGAATTCCCACTCTTACAGAATTTTTTCCCAGGAGCTATGATCAAATAAGTCTTACATTTCATTACAGGGGATGGAGTGGAGCAAAGAATAATTTTGTGTGAAAAATAACCTAAAGCTCTGTCTATTAGCCAAAAGGAATGGATGAACCAAAGAATGTATCAAAAGTGGAACAGGTTCAAGTCAGAAACAGAGGACAGATGCCCCTGCGAAGAACTTGGGCAGAAATGGATGCAGGAAACAAGGTTTCTGAGATTAATTAGGACTAAAGCAGCAACAAAGAGTGCTAGCAAATGTAGCAAACTAAATTTTTTAATAACGTGGTTGAGCAAAACACAAAAAGGGTGGTCTTTCTAATTTAGTATAAAATCTACGTGAATATGTACAAAGTCCTGACCTTTCCAATGACCATACAGATTGGTGTTGTTTGTTTCTTAAGAGTCTGCTTATCTTCCATCCTTCAGCTGCTGTTCTCATGATATTTCCTAGTTTCTGTTTCCCATCTATAACAGGTCTTCAATTTATAAACCAGGTTATTAAATGTAGAGTATCTTAAGGTAAATCTCATGCCTGATAGTACCTGGACTGGCTCTTTAAGTTTGTAAATAAGCCATTGCCCCTGCTCTGAAAGGACTTTCTACTTGAATTAGCCGTCTTGTAATCTGCAGGAAAAACACAACTATAATAATCAGGCAAGCAAATAGACCATATAATATTAATAAACTATTAAAGACATCTCATACATTCTTCACACTTGGCTGTCTAAACAAATCAATACAAAAGGAAAGATCTAGTTAAGGCTGGGATAAAAATCTAGTGCTTTATCTTTAAAGCAAGTCAAAACATAACAATTCAACTTTATTATGTATACTGTGGTTTGTACAGATTGCATCCCAAAGGCTTTGCGGAGGTAGATAATACTCTTCCAGGTTGAGATAACAATATTAACAATGGAAAGAGAGAAATTATATCCACAGTCACATCCCTCTATCAGTGGTGTAAATTGAAACTAGCACTACTGAAATCAATATGCTTTACACTGATACAGAATTGCTCAGAGATTAGAATCAGGCCCTGGTAAAGTAGCAGAGAAACAATTTCTTTTCAGTTGCGAATAGTGATGGAATGGTAAGTCAATGAAGCAGAGACACGGATGGCAGTTTTCAGGTAGCATGAAACTTAAGGGAGGAAAGGAAAAAAGAAGCAGCAAAGCAATATGGGTGAAGTCTATCAGTGTTTTTAAATTTAAAAGGAACATGTGGAAACACTAAATAAAACAATTGTTGGAAGAATATATGTGATTGTTCTCACTGTCATGCTGTGGAACTCAATGGGAGTTTTTAATCAGCTTCCAATATTAACTTTGTATCACAAACTATGGACATGTTGCTGGAGTACAGACAATGCTTTAGGCAGCAGAAACAGAAATAAATGAATGAGATGTAGTGGCTACTGAAAGACAAGACAAAATTATGGAGGCATATTTCTTCACTAGAAAAGAGCAATAGTAAGCTTCTCAATTCTCTGGGTTTTCTTTATCAAAAAACAGCAAACAACAAAAAGTAAAAAAGGAATATTTTCATGATGTCCAAAAGAGCACGGTGATCTTAAAAGGTTGGAGGTTGAAGTAGCACCACATTCTCTTTAGCAGCTGGCAGATTTCTTGCTAATACCCACAAAATCTCGTATGCAGCCCTCTACTCTGATGTGGCCACCAGAAGGTATCCATCAGGCCTGATGCCAGATTCTGCTTCACCACACTGTATTTAGACATTTAAATACAAACTACAAACAAATACCGAGCATCCTCCCCTGCCAGCCTGCCACACGCACCCACACAACCCAACCCCAAATAAAATCTGTAGCTACCTATAGAATAATGTGAACTTTGGTAAGTTTGTTCTCTTTCTGGAGATATGACATAATTGAAATATGTCTGTCTGACAAATCTAAGAAGCACCCCTTAAACAGGAGAGAGACATTTCCAGACTTGTGTATATTTAAGATTTTTTTCAATGGTAATTTCTTCTCTGTTTAGACAATAGCTAGTCTTAAATTTCAGGTTAGTTGGTTACTCCTATAGCCATTGACCAAGGAAAAAAAATATCAAATGACAATAAAGTTGTTAATATTTTTTTTTCTTTCAAGAATTTCGTGTTACTTTTTTTCTTGTGAGCTTAGAAGTACTCTTTTTTCCTTGCTCAAGGTGGAAAGGACATTCTAAGATAGTCTTAAAAGTCAACAACTAACCATCATACTTTTTGCACAGTATCTACCACTCTAGCAGTGTGCTAAGCCTGTCTCTGATGAGCTTATGATTCTAAAAAGTCCAAGCAGCATTCCCTTAAGAAAGAACGCATTTGAGAGATCAATACTTTTGACTGTTGGCCTTGTTGAACAAAGATCAATGCATGTACAAAATCAGCCCAGCAGATGTGACTGTGAAGACTACCAGGCCCCAGAGAGAGGAATGCTTAATGGGGACAGCTATCCGTATAGCTCTAAAGTGTGCCATTAAGCACTACACTTCACTTGGCTCATGTAGGGGTTGGGATACCTCAAGCTGTGCAGTGGTAATCTGTGTTGTGTTTTAGCCAATTTGTGCTGCTCCTGTGAAGTTAGAGGTACTTTAGCTGTTAGATCCTTTATTCCTTGTCCAACATGGGGCATTCGTCAAGTGAAGATGACAGCTATGCCCAGCTCAGAGAACTCTCCTGGCAGCCCCCAGGCACCCTGTAGAGAAAGCACTAACATACGGCAAATCCTTGCCAGCCTTTGGCACCTTGAGGTTGTTGCCTGGCCTGTTTTCTTATGTAGTTGATATTTGTCAGCTTTTCTGATGGACTTAGAGATGCTTTTTAATTTCATTGCATAAGGGAGAGAGAAGTCCATTAGCATTTGAGGCCTGTCAATGAAGATTGTGTCACTAGCTAATAGAAACTGCAAATGTGCCAGCTTGCTCAGCAGAAACTGAAGGGGCAGGAGACTGCAGGTAATAGTTTGAATGAAAATTATCCTCTTTATTCTTCATTAAAAGTTTTTTCCTTTCAGAAGAACTCACAAAAGGCAAAAACTTCTCCACAGTAATCATTGAAAGCATAGGAAAAGGTAATGCTGAAATAGAGCAAAATATAAAATAAAAAATATATAAACAAACTGGATTCTCAAAGGGAACTTAGGCATCAAACTACCTTTTTAAAAGCCAAAAAGCCCAATATGTCAAAACCCTGAAAGGGCTACTTTCCTCAGCACCTGCATTTCTGCTGAATTGTGTAACACCTAAGACCTGAATTAAATTGTGTCCTGGAAAAATGTACAAAGCAGGTATTTCCCTGCTACAGTCAAGCTGGTAATAACACTGAGAGAGCACCTGATGATGTGTGAAGAGCAGTTGGTTTTGCCCAGCTTGTTTTCCTTGTTTTTTTGAGAGCAAAATTCTAGCTTCTCCATATATGGCATGAAGGAAGGATTTCAGCTGGCCTCTTCCACCTTTTCTAGAAAGATCTTTAATAATTAAACAGCTGGAATCCTGAGCTATATGTCTTTTTCTATTTCTCCCCCAGTGAAACAATTCTGCTTTGTGTAAATTATTTAAGTATCCATTAGACCAATAGTGGCAGAAAGAAAATACCAACTGCATGATTTTGCAGCATTCATGTGGGAGAGTGAGGTTCAGATCCTTTCTCTGGTGATCATTCAGTCTGTTAGAGAAAGCAAAACAGCTTGAGTAGGACAAAGTTCTTCTCCTAGAAGAACAAACATGAAGAAAGCAAAAGATACAACAAACACGTTGTGTGAAAGAATTAGGACACCATAACACAGTGGTCTAGATACAGCTCACTGTTGAATGGTTGGATTCCTATATTAAAGAAAAAAGGAAGAAAACATTTTTATAGATTTCATTCAGCTTACACAGGATAATGGAATAAATTAAAAAAAGATGAACAGAAATAAGAGCCCTGTCATATTGGAACAAGGTCTAATATGATATTCTCTGTCAGACAAATCACAATACAGTCCTGTTGTTTTCTTTTTTTTTAGAGAGAACAGGTCTGGAATTAAAGTGTTGGTGGGAGCAGCTGATAATGCAGGAGACTCTTAACCTTGAAACTTTCCAAATAATTTGCTTTTCACCCTTGGCTGCTCAACATTAGTGCAGCACAATTATGAAGATGTAAACACCACAAGGACGCCTGGCACACAGCCTGTCACAATGAGTTAAACTTGAGTATTCGATTCCCTGAGCAGCCATGGAAAGAGAATGAGCCACCTCATCAGGAATTCAACTGTGTCAGTTCAGGAGGAGGTGAGGATGGGAGGAGTTGATCCATCAAGCTCAGACAAGACCCAGCCAACCTTCTGTTTTCTACTTTCATTCAAGCAGTAGAAGCAGATCATAAATGGGCCTGCCAAGTCCACTGTCAAATGAACTGTAAGAGAGAACCTGGAAGGTACTTCAACTTGTACCTAAATACTCTTGAAATACCGTTTTTTCCCCTCCAGCGCAAGTGCTGCAATTTGCTTGTTTTAAATGGCTATAAATCACATAAAGAAGCAAATTGGCTAGGGAATGGAGCATTTAATTTATTTTTTTTTTCACACCATTAGCAAATTTGAATTGAGGTACACTGCAATTTTGATAGACCACTAAGCTGCATCCATTCAGGGTCCTTCATTATCATGTTAACCTTGCTTCCCCTTTTTCCCAGACATAAGACATAAAGATTTTTAACTGAAGGAATAGTTGCTACTGATTAGTAAATCAAGTTTGGAGTTTCGGTGATATTATCATATTATTATCATTAATAATTCATGAAGTGAGAACTTTGCTGAATATATCAAAATACTTAGAACCAGTATTAGAGATTTTGGGCAATTCTTTTAGATTTCTTCTTAATTAATTACTAAATATGTTATGTTTTCAAATACTTATAAGAAATAGGGCCTTTCTTACCACATTTTGGGAAAATCTAATTCTCATCTCATTTAATGGTGGTGCCATGTCAAAGTAAGTTCATTGACTTCATTAAAGACTCAGTGTTAGGAAAATCATTAAAATTATTAAAAACCTTAGCAAAAGTAGAAAACCTGCTGGTGGGATGATATATTTTTTGCATTACTGTTTTTCCAACGCTTTTCCCCATCCATATTGTTTTAGCCTAGCATACACACCCTCCTTCTTTCTCTTTTCATTTGTTTTTCTCTCTGTACATGCTTTTACATCTCTATTCATACTGTTTATATATTGTTTATATATTGTTTATATATTGTTTATATATTGTCAGCATATACATATCCTGGATAGCTATAGCGTAAAATTACCATATTGCATGAGCTATCCAACCCACAAAATAACAATAAATCTTATATAAACATGCCATTCAAATATGCAGTCATATGGTAAGCATCTTTGTAAAGTAAGCTGAAATTTTATGTTGCATCTACTGTAACAGTACCTCTGACATTTATCTTGACATATAATGTAAAGTAATATTTTAAACTATAATTATCGAAATTCAGCCATAATTTCTGAATAAAAGGGCACTCACTTCCTCAGTTTAGTAATTTTCAAGATAATCACATTACTGTTTGAAGATGTTTAAGAAGTGACAAAATGTCACAGCAAAGTTTCTCAAAATAGCAAGTAATCATACTTAAGGACTGTCTTCCTCCATAAATTAGCAGGAGTTGGCTTTACTGCATTTTGTAGTTCTCTTTGCAACTCATCTCTGCATCTGTTGCAAGGATGAAAAGGGAGTGGTACTAGTAAAGGTGAATATGGAACATGATTTAGGTAGGAAAAGAGAAGAGGATAGGACAGGACAGGACAAGAGAGGGGTCTCAATGCTTAGGTACATTACTAAAAGAAACTAATAGCAGAGAAACAGAAAGTAACCAGCTGAATAGTTCTTGGGTTTTGATTGATTGACCTACACATAAATGTTTTCTGAAGAAAAAATATTATAGTGGTTTGTGGAAATTGTCTTTTACCTTAGCATCATTACTGTAATTAAAATATATGGTTTATTTTCTGTCAAAGTGAATTTTCATCTCAAAACCAACTGTGTTGTTTAAAGACATCTTGAGACCACCAAGTTTATGATCACTGCCAGGTAGGTTTCCAAAATGACAGAGTTTTCCATCCTGGTAGTCCATGCCAAGGGGTTTGATCTCTGTGCCAGGGCATGGTATTTCTAAGGTGACTGGATCTGGAATGGAGCAAACAGATGTACAGGGGAAGGAAGTCAAGGGTCCTTCATGGAGCAGATACATTGAACAAATTGCCAAATGGGTATAGAGCAAATCTAGGGACCACAGAAGGGCTGAAAAATCGGAGTCTGAGAGGCTCATGTGGCAGCTGTTTCATTTCATGCATGGTGATAGGAGAAGAGAGTGGGGAAGCAGGGAATGCTGATGCACAGTGAAATTGGCCTGTCACTTTCAAAGCATGTCAAACAGGATACTGAAGAGAAAATCAGCTTCACCAAAAAGCACTAGAGCCTGGGGAGTGCATTACTGCCTGGGAACTTCCAGTTCTGATGAGCTTTTACAAGATTTTATTAGCCTTTCTATCCATGAGGAACTATAACATCAGAGTTTCCTTCTTATGGGAACTAATGTGAGCTGCTCTTTATCTTTCATGAACTGGACATTGCATGTTTTAGCCAGCTATAGTTGTGTTTGCTCTATGGCTGTGATGGTTCTGCGATATTTTGTCTATCTTCCCCAGAAATCTTTCCTATAGAGACTGGAAAAAAAATATTATTTTCCAGCAAATTACTGCTGTTCAGTGACAAAGAAAACAGAGTTACAGTGCAGTGGTGAGAAAAATCCATGTGAATTTTATCGTTACAGGTTAATAATTTTTTTAACTTGATTATTTGCATAGATGCATTTCTTGTAGAACACTGATTCATATATACACATGTATAAATATTAAATGTTTGCTTCTGTATTCTGTCATAGTTTTCTAAATATCCTGCTTTCCAGGTCTGATGTACTTACAACTAATACTGCCCTTCCTTGTGCTTCACTGCTATGCTGTTATTCTTTTAAACACTTGCTTTAGTACTGCTACCTCCAGCACTGGCCTACCTTGGTGACAAACAGATGAGCACAGTGGAAATATGACAAGCACAGAATTACTAATATTCCCTTTTACAGAGCTAGTGGAGGTTGAATCATGATTTACAAATACTTAGTGACAACAAAATTAATTGCATTTTTAGGAAGAGTTTTCTTTATCTCTAACATTGACTGTCTTAGACTTTAATGGAAGGTATCTCCTTCTTTGGTTTTCTAATGTGAAAATTATGTATGTTTTTTGTAATTCTTCATCAATGGGGATAGTAAGAACACTCACTGTTTTCTGTCTTAAAAAAATGTGAGCAATCACTTCCATTTGCTATCTTGTTATGCTTAGTGAACTTTTTATTCACAGCCCATAACATGTAATGGGGTGCTAGGCACTATCAGAGCGTGCTTTTTGCTCTTATTTTAGGCTTATCATCATTTTGTGGTATGCTTTGATGTTTCCCAGCCAAAGCATTCTCTATGTAAGTCGCATTAAAATTCTTACAAAATCAGTCAGTAAATTACACGGAGATTTCATATTAACTGTTACAAAAGTTTATAAAAAATATTGGTTAAAGAAAAATAAGCAAACCTCACTTTGTCTACTAATCTCAAAATAACACTTGAAATCTCCACCTTTTTCTAGGTGACTCATCACTGTCCAGATAAACATATTGACCAGGAATTTGATATACCTCATATCTCACGTTCAAAGGAAAGAACAAGGTGAACTACAAATCAACTTTTATATCCCATCACATCCTTATCATAACTCTACTTCCTTGGGGTTTATCATATTTTAAAATTCTTTCTTCCCTATCAGCATTATCAGCTATTAACCTATTTGCTCTTCCTTGGGCTTATCCTGTTTATTTTTCTATCACCTTCATGTCTTGCACCTGCAACTACATGTCACATGCTGAGGTAAAATGTCTCTGTCACTGTGCTCCAGAATAGAGAAATGGACAACCTCACCAATAACTTGTTTTGGAAAATGAAGATGTTGAAGTAGTGACAGCTGTAAAAGAGGGCATCTCTATACAATATGGGCTGTGGCGTATAACTACAAGAGAATTAAATCTTTGCTGTGATCACAGTTTCTGGGAAAATAAATTTCACTGTCTTTAATAACAGTGACCAACTTATTCATGACACTTTATGTAGTTAACATAAAATCAGCAAGAATCAAAACATCTATAAACAGGTTATATAGGACAGTAGGTCATATTGTTCACAGTATGTGTTTGATCTGGTCATTGATGGATACTCCAAAGTAATTTACCATTAGTCACTGTATTCAATTATTCTAATAGTTTATCCAATAACATGTGTGGAACTTTTATGAAAAATAAGATATTTGATTTTAAGTAGAAAATATTTCACAAATAATTTAATGGTTTGATTTTCCAGAGTGGCTGTACCAGTGAAAGTAAGAGGTTATTTTTACTTTAGAAAAAAGTTCATTTTTACTCAGAAATCTACTTGAGGAATAAATTGATGTATCCAGACCACTTTAAATGCAACTTTTTTAGTTTGAATTTTACCATAATGAACTTAACGTTGCAAACTGGAAAACAGGAATTATTAAACTGTAATTCTGAAAGCATTCACCTCCTTTTTAAAAAGTCATTTTGTGTGTTCAGTGCGAGAAAAGAGGGTATACAGATGTATTGGGTTTGTGTGGCAAGGTTTTGGTAGTGGAGTTCTGCAGACATGGCTTCTTTGAGAAGCTGCCAGAAGCGTCACCTGTGTACAAGAGAATCGAGGCAAGATGACTCTGATGAATTCGCCATTAGCCAAGGCTGAGCTTTTATGTAATGGTGGTAGAACCTCTGGTATAATATATTTAAGAAGGAAAAAAAAGTCGGTGCACAGAAGAAAATATCAGCCAGAGAAGAGGGGAGTGAAAATATGTAAGAACTCTGAAGACACAAGGTCAGCGAAGAACAAGGGGGAGGAGGTGCTCCAGGCGCTGGAGCTGAGAGTTACCTGCAGCCCATGGTGAACACCACGGTGAGGCAGCTGTGCCCCTGCAGCCCATGGGGGTCCATGGGGGAGCAGGGATCCACCTGCAGCCTGTGCAGGAGCAGGTGGAGGCCTGAAGGAGGTTGTGGCACTCTGGGAAGCCTGTGCTGGAGCAGGCTCCTCACAGGACCCGCGGCCATAGAGAGAGGATCCCATGCTGGAGGGGGCTTGCTGGGACAACCTGTGTGCCCTGGGGGACTGATGCTGCAGCAGTCTGTGCCTGAAAGACTACAATCCGTGAAAGGGACCCAGGCTGGAGCAGTTCACAGGGAACTGCAGCCTGTGGGAAGGACTCATGTTGGAGAAGTTCATAGAATCATAGAATCATTAAGGTTGGAAAAGACTTCAAGTCCAACCATTGGCCAAACACCATTATGCCAACTAAACTTTAGCACACAGTTGTTTCTTGAGCACTTCCATAGATCGTGAGCCCACCAGCTCCCTGAGCAGCCTGTTCCAATGCTTGTCAATCCTTTCAGTGAACAAACTTTTCCTGATATCCAAGCTGAACTCCCCTGCACTGCTTGAAGCTATGTCCCCTCATCCTGTTAGTAGTTGTCTGGCATGAGCAGTCAACCCCCACCTTGCTTTCTTTCAGGTAGTTGCAGAGAGTGATAAAGTTTCCCCTCAGCCTCCAGGCAAAACACACCCAGCTCCCTCAGCCACTCCTCGTATGACTTACACTCCAGACCCTTCATGACCTTAGTTGCCCTTCTCTGGACACACTCCAGACCCTCAATGTTTGTCCTGTCCTGAGGGGTCCAGAACTGAACACAGAATTCAAAGTGCAGCCTCACCAGTGCTGAGTACAGGGGGATCATCACTTCCCTGGTCCTGCTGGCTACACGATTTCTGATACAAGCCAGGATGCCATTGGCCTTTTTGGCCACTTGGGCACATACTGTCTCATGTTTGTCAAGCAACATCCTCAAACCCTTTTCTGCTGTGGCACTTTTCATCACTCTTCCCCAGGCCTGTAATACTGCCTGGGGTTGTTGTGACCCAAGTGCAGGACTTGACATTTTGTCTTAGTGAAACTCATACAACTGAGTATGACCCATCAACTCATGGATCCAGTCTCTCCAGATCCCTCTGTAGGGCCTTCCTACCATCCAGCAGATCAACACTCCTCCCCAACAAAATGCTGGCTGCGAACTGTCTCAAGGAATACTCGATCCCCTTGTCCAAATCATTGATAAAGATATTAAACAGGACTGGTACCAATACTGAGCCTTGGGGAACCCCACTCCACGCTGGGACAGGGGTGAGGAGGAAGCAGTGGCCGAGATGAGTCATAAACTGACCAGAACCCTCATTCTTCATTTCCCATTCATCCGTACAACTGGAGGGGAGGAGGAAGAGAAATTTTGACTCAAGCTGAGCCAGGAATAAAAGGGAAGGGTAGGGGGAAGGTATTTTTAAGATCTGGTTTTATTTCTCATTATCCTACTCTGATTTGATAGCTATGGTAATAAATTAAATTCCTTTTTCCTGGGTCAAGTCTGTTTTGCTCATGACTGTAATGTCAACCCACAATTCTTCCTCTATATTTCTTTTCCCTGTCTAGCTGAGGATGAGCAAGTGATAGAGCAGCTTTGGTGGGCATCTGGCATACAGACAGAGTCAAACCACTACAAAAGCATAAAAAAACACCCTTTATAATGTATTAATATAATGTATTAAATTCAGTTTATAAGCTGGTTTAAGTTGCTCAGTTTTGGGCCATTCTAGAAGACCAGACAAAAGCAATTTTTTAAAAATAACTTTCTTCCTTTGATGCTATCCTCTATATTTCAACTTTTGTGCTTATTTTTTACATTTCTCACCTCCCTCCCGCATGGAGCACAAAGTACCCTTAAGGTATATAAGAAACCACAAAAACATATTCAGTCTTGGAGTAATTTGAAAAAAATCTGTACATGGTTCCAACAGAGCAGGGCTCAAGCCAAAGCTTGAATAGTGTGTATTAACTTACCTAATGAAATATACTGTGGTCATATTACTTTTACTGAAATAGTCGTGCACTGCTCAATTGCATTGCCTCTTTGGGATATCCATTCTGCTTCATGTATAAAAGCTGTTGGTATAGATTCTTCTAATGTCTATTTATTCATAATTCACTGATTTTAACCCCTCCCTTCTAGTTCTAATCTAAAAGTCTAATTTTAGAATTAACTCAAACCAGTCATATCATCTTTTAATCATAAGGGACTTATTCCTGATATGGTGGTAGGTTAAAGGTCAAAACCTCAATGCCAGTTAAAATAAACATGTCATTAGAGCAAAGGTATAATTTTCAGGTTCTGACTGCTTTGGGATTATCTCATGATGTCTTGGTTTTATCCTCAGTGAAAAAAAAATCAAAAGGGAAAAACTTTTGTATTTCATAAGGCAGATAAGACTTGGTCTGGATGTGGAGTGACAGCTCTTGTCCTGCAGCTGCCAGGATCTAATTATGCCTGGGTTCAAAAAAAGGAATTGTGCAGCTGTGTGGAATTAGGAAGACTCAAATTGTACCCCACATAGACCCAAAGGCTTGTGGGGCTATCAAGAAGTGATTACTGTAATTTTCTAATGGTATTGGAGCAGTGATAAGGTAAGGAGTATGTGTCTGAGTGCAGTTGTTTTTACTTCAGATGTGACAAATACTAATGTGCCTAGACTGTTTTGGTAGGAGTTGACCAGATCCAGGTTAGACTGGAAGCTGAAGGAGATTCCAGTGCTCTCAAGCCATGTTCCTAAAGGGAAGTATTTTGTACAGTGACATTGTAATGGAGAATATATGGAGCATACAGTGGGAAGACAAGGATCAGAGTCCCTGCTTTACAGAGGTATCACTGAGCTGCAGGATGTAGTAAGAGTCCTTATTCCTCATTTTCTCACTGGCCTTCCCACATTGCATAGGTTGAAGTAGAGAAATGATGAGGCCCTTCACACTTTTGGTTTTAATTGGGTAGGCAGAACACGCTTTTCTTTAAAACTGAAATCATGGATATAAGCTCCAGAGGTTAAGGACTTTTTTCTCATTTGTTGGATCAATAAATGTATGCTAACCAGCAGGAGGCAAAAGATCACTTCCTTTTAGAAGGACTCATCAGCCTGGATGTCACTGTGTATTAACGTCACTGTATGGCTTTGAGATTGAAACTGCTGTCATGTCTAAACAGCTTGAAATGAAAGTAGGGAGTTTGCATCAAGATACTTGCATATCCTAGTGCTAAACAGAACAGATTGAATCCAGACAGCCATCTCTTGCCTAAGAAGGGGGAAAAAAGGATATGCTTTGCTTTTTCTTGAAGTAAAGTTATGCAAGTAGATTGCATGAGATCTTTCCTGTGTACAATTTCTTACACTTAGAAAAAAAATTTCGCTCTGTAGCCCAGGTGGACTTCCAGGTAGAAGCTATAATTTTTCAGTTTAAACGTCATTAATTTTGGACTTTATCATAGTTTAAAAAAAAAAAAGTGACTCCAAGCTGAATTGTTTCTTTCAGTTTTCTTTCCTCTACAGTTAAGTGTTACAGCTTGCTTGCTAAGAAAGCATTGATATGTAAGTTATTTTAATAGCCATCCATTACTTGATTAAATATTTAATTTGTAAGGGTTTTGTGTATTTAGACTCCATACAGTCTAGGAGCAAACGGCCTTTATAGAGTTTCTGGATTGATTACAAATATTTTGTTATCTGAAAGGTCTTTTACCCTTTTGCCAGGAAGCTCTTCCTCTCTTCTTATCTTTATTTAAGGGTTAACACCAAAACCTATAGAGGTTAATCCTTTCCAGAAATAGATTCCTGCTCTTAGCTTTTTATTCCCAGGAAGGTTCCCAGGAAGAATATGTGTTTCCGGGAAGAAAGCACAGTAGAACTCTAAGTGTGTTACTGCACAAGCATTAAAAATGTTACTGACCTTTGCCCAATCTCTGCAGTAAGGTTATTTCATGCATTGAAGGCTGCCTTGTTCTTTAGACACAGTCAGATACAAATAGAATTGCCAAACGAGCTATTGCATGTCAGTGCTTTGAACTTCCTTCTCTCATTGTTCACTAACAATGTAAGAGTAGCTGAGACCAGATGCTCAAGGAGACAAGTGACAAAGAAGAGCTCATATGTTATTTCAGACTTGATTAGTTAACATTTATGTTCTTGCTAAAATCCTTTGGGCTTTATCTGTTTATATCTAATTGAAGGAAAAGGAATTGACTGAGAGAATGAGGCTTTGACAGGTGGTTTGGTTTAAAATCATAACTACTGACAACACTGGCTTCATATTGCTTAGTTAAGATTAATTTGCTTTTCCTGAGGCCATTTACATTACAGGTTTAATTCTGATATTAATCTTCTCTCAAATCTTGTCTTTAATTTGCAGAAATGACCCTGTTTGTTATTCAAATTCAGGATGCTTCTTTATGATTATGGTCATCTCACTATCAAATTTCATCCAGGTAAAGATGTCAGTTTCAAATCACAAACAATTTTCCTCCAGGGTTTGGAAAGCTCCATCTATTTAAAAGAATGCCTGGGTGATACTGAAAATATGGTGAAAAAATTCTTTTCCAGCTAAAAGTTTCTGAATTGTCATACAGTTCATCACAGCTTAATTTATGAAAGAAACCATAATTTACCCTGACACCTAAGTAACTTTCTAAGAAATAAGATTGCATATTTGATTAGAATAGTATACAATTAATCAATAATTTAAAATACAATGCTTTACAGAGAAACAAGATTCTGTCTAAAATTCCACACTTCATGAAAAATCTCTTGACTTTACACAGCCATTTTACCTGAAGAGCTCTCAGATTATTAAGTTGTTTTTCAAAAAAGTGAGTTTCAATTTTCTTTCAGATTTTCAATACTTTTCTTATGATTAGGGCATCAGGTCCAAATTTAGCCACCCTGAATACAGTGAGGATAATTCCCTGATTTGATGCCAGGAATTAACCTAACTAAAGGTTGTTCATCACCATTTAAATCAGACTTTGGTCTTCAAATTCAGAAATTAAGTATTTAGTAGATAGCCTCATGTCTTTTGTTGTTATCACTCCTTTCAATGATTGATAAATATGAGAAGTGATCAGTAATATGAAGTAGTAGCAGTAGCAATAATATGAATACTTGCAGTAACATTTTTGTAAGAGATGAGTTTCCTTTTTGATTATGATGTTTTCAAAAAGGGAGCTGCTGAGAAAGCAATTCTGTGCAGTAAATTACAATTTCTGCAAGCAGAAATTCTTTTATAAACATTACTGAGTAATAATCAGTAATAGGTGAAAAGACAATGTCATTATTCCCTTCTGCTATGAATTATAGTAGAAATAACTTCTTAAGATGTAATATCTAAGTGCAATCAAGAGATTTTCAACATCAGTACCATTAGTGGACCTGGTTTTGTCAATTCAGCCTTTCCAGCAATGGAAAACTGTGCTAATAGTATCTGAGAGATAGAATTCAAATGTTACATTGAATTTTATTTACCTTAATATTTCACATTGTCTATAGTAACATTTTTCTTTACTCGTATCCTCATAAAACAATATAATTTTAAATATGGGGGCTTTATATGGATCAATCTTAGTTCAGGAGCAACACAGGACACTCCTAAAGGAACCAGAATTAGAACAGAGGGTTTGACTGGAAGATGAAAGGAAACAAAAATTAAACAACAGGTTTTAAAATCAGAAGGAGTCTGAATAGCAGAAAAGTATAAGAGCATAGGGTATGCACTCCGGGCTAAAGAATAATGACCAAGAGGTGTGAGGAAAGCAGCTTTATCAAAGGGATACCATACTTGCACAGGTTTCAAACTTTATTATGTTACCAAAGCATGGAAAAGAATTTTTAGTAAATGGCCATAAATTTTCTTATATTCTTTCTAGACAGATGTTTATGTAAAATCAAAGACTTTGATGTATACTTCTGATTGTTTCCACATTCTCTCTGCTTTCCAAAGAGATAGAAATAAAAAAAATCTTTTTTTCTCCTATTTCTTTATCTATAGCCTCCCAGCAATCCATCCTAATGTATTCAGCAAAGTTTCTGTGACAAACCATGTGCTAAATGACATGTATCATTTCAACCTTGAAGGCTTGGGAAAGTTTTTTTTTTTTTGGTTGGTTTGGTTTTGTTTGGTTTGGGTTTTTTTGTAAGCTAGTATGCTATTTTTTAAGTAAAAAACACTTTCTGCATCGTGGGCCTTTTCCTCTCTTAACTATTTTAAACTATTTCAGTGACAATCATCAGGGGACGGCAGAGTAATTTCAAATCCTAACTGTGCAGAAGTTTGGTAAAAAGAAAATACTTTTGCCTATATAATTTAATAAAATAAATTATTGGGTCAATTCAATTGTTTTCTTATCACAAATCAAAAGGCTTGTGTTCAGTAAAGGTCATCTGGCTTAAATCTCTACATGAGGGAAAGTCTGTTTGAAATGTAATATCAGGTTTCTGGGGCCACTTGAGTTGCCTTAGGACAAAAAGTTTCTGTAACCCAAACAATCTCTACTAAGGTAGTGTTATACACATACTAAATAATAGATTACTTCATATTTGACATCAGTATGACAAGCCATTATTTGGAGTACTCTGAGGTGTGCTGGAGTGCCTGTCGTTCACTGTTAGTTTTCCTAATGTAACATATCTCTTCACAGGATGAACATATCTAAAGTCGCAATTTTAAAGCATCTTATCAAGTAGTATGTGAAAGGACATGGGTCCTGCAGAAAAGGACAGTTCTCTTTTCTGAGTGCATTTCCCATACATTTGTATAAATATCCTTCTTCCTTCTAACTCAGTTCATCACCTGCATTTACATCATCTTCCCACTATAAATGCAGTTATTTAATTATTGTTGTTGTCATTCTCTGCTATCCCCTAAGTTTGTATTTAAATTCCTAGCTCAAAATGCAGTGGTTTCAGTAGTATCAGCAGGGCCAAAGCTAAAACAAAACAAAGAACCCTGCAAGATTCAATTAGTTTTCTCCCAGATGTTGCAGTTTGTCTCCCAGACTGTTAAAAATCTTCTCAGCTCATTGAGTATAGCTGGCACTGTCTTGTTGAAGGCAAGATGCAGTTATGCAGAAGCTGTATGCTCTGCTATATGGGATTGCATGGATCATTCCATATCCATATGTATTCTTTCAGCAGCTGGGGAAAATGTGGAGGAATGGCCTGCATAAGGTACAGCCTAGGATGACAGAATGCTTAAAACAGAGATTGTTTTTAAAGGAAAGGAGGGGAAAAAATGAAGATCGAGTTTCAACCTGTGGGAGCCAGGAACTGCAAGCACCTCTCTTAAATAAAAAAGAGAGGCTGAAGTGATTGCTGTTTCATTGATTGGAAACACTGCTAAGCCATATTGCTGGTATTGATTTCATTAGGAAATACCACTCAAAGCTGTCTATAAGTGGTATGATATCTTCTTTTCCACTGACTATGGAACAGCTGGAGAGATCTGCAAAGTTTCATAGCTTTCTCTAGATCACAAAATTAATGAGCTCAATGTGTGTGTATACGTGTGCCTCAATGAGATATCCACAAGAAACTTTAGAATAAAGGAGGGTGAGGGCCTAAGGACCATTTAAAATTCCTAGTTAAAGTCTTGAAGAGCATTAAAGGAACCTAAAAAAAAATAACCTCTCAAACTTGGCTCATAAATCTTTGACTTTTGAAATATTTCTAGCTAGTAGGTTTCTTTAAAGGGCTGGAGATCTTTTGTTCATCTGGTGATTCTGATGAGTTGAGAAATGCATGGTTTTATGACACAGCTCATGTCCCAGTCAGATGCTTTTATCCAAAAACAAAATAAAATGTATTTAAAGTAAAATCAAGTGTTTTAAGTCCCAGCTGTCTGCTAGAATGTATGACCATTGACCTGAAAACAATCAACAGTATAAATAAATAGTTTTTAACAAATGTAAAAAACACAGATTATGACCTTATTGGTAAGTTTTTCTTCAAACAAGTAACACATTGAGTTTATATATCTGAACAAGTTTATACATCTGAGGAAGCAGTGACAGTTTGGCAACTCATGAGCACAGGGGAGAAAAAAAGGTTTTCAAACTCCTCCACAGCTGTGATGCCTATGTGTACTGAGAAGCTTGCTGAGGAGAAGATATCCTCTTGAACATATAACCATAATCTCACTTTGATGGTATCAAGTATGACTGCTTTGGATTGCTTAAAATAAGTGTCTGCCAACATTCTGTTTACAAATATCTCAGATCTAAGAAATCTTTAAAGTTGTGTGGGCATAAGTTTGTTCTGTAGTCTGAAATCAGAGCCAGAACCCAAATGCCATGACTTAGAGAGCTTTTTTATCTAGCTACAATTAATCACAGCCAGATGCTTATGTCCTGATGAAATCTATATTTATACCACCCTTAAAGAGGACTTGTGAGAAAGCTGCTTCCCACTTACCTTCAATCTGCAGAACCGTAATGCAGATACTGAAAGCTCTCTCCCATGAGACCTACTGACATTACTTGCAGCCACAGCACGTTAAAAAATCAGTAATAACTTTGCCTATTCCTGTTTGTCTTGACATGATGGCAAAGCATGTTGCTGTTTTGATACTCATCAATTATTTGAGGGAAAAGAGCCTTAAATCCATATGCTATGAAGACACCAGCTAAAATTTCACAAGCAGAATGAGGCTGGATACCGGGAGATTGTAGATCAGAAACAGCGATTTTCCAGCAGACTACTAAATCCTGAGAATTCAAAGACTGAACAGAACCTACAAAGCAGATGGAGAAAAATTGCTACTTGCTTCCCATTACCTCGTATAGGAAGAGAGGAATTGCTACTAGACAACTACTGGGAACCATCACTGCTTTTATTTTTTGGAGGAATAGCCAGATAATAGCTGCAAAAATAAAAATAAAAATAACCCCAACAACTTCTTTTTTAAACTGCCTAGACTGACAAAAGATGATTCTAACTTTATTAGACTGCAGGCCACTGTGCTTACTAAACCTCAATGTTTGGCAATGTCATGAGTAAGAAATTCTAAAAAAGAGAGAAGCCATATGAGGAGCTACTGGGGCCACTTGGTTTGTTCAGCCTAAAGAAGAGGAGACTTAGGGGAGACCTTGTCACAGAATCACAGAATAAGCTGAGTTGTAAGGGACCCACAAGGATCACTGAGCTCAACTCTTCTTCCTGCACAGAACAGCCCCAAGAATCACACCATGCTCCTGAGAGCATTGTCCAAACGCTTCTTGAACTCTGTTAGGCTTAGGGCTGTGACGACTTCCCTGGGGAGCCTGTTCCAGTGCCCAACCACCCTCTGGGTGAAAACGTTTTTTAATAGCCAACCTAAACCTTCCCTGACACAGCTTCAGGCCAATCCCTTGGGTCCTGTAACTCTTCACCAGAGAGAAGAGATCAGTGCCTCCCCCTCTGCTTCCCCTTGTGAGGAAGCTGTGGGAATCCAGAGAGGTCCCAGCTGACTGGAAGGTGGTGAACATTGTCCTGATTTTCAAGAAGGTCAAGAAGGAAGACCCCAGAAACCACAGGCCTGTTAGTCTCATTCAGTACCTGGTAAAATTATTCCTTACAACTGAGGGTATTCTATCATTCTATAAAAAAACACAGTACTTTTAAAAATTAAGATAAATTCTGAAAGCTGTTGTAAAGAAAGACCATTGTGTACTGATGAATTCTTATATTTGATCCACGACTTAATGGAAAACATGGGGTTTAGTCATATATTTTCTGTATAATTTTCTGTATAATATCATATGTTAATATATTTCAGTTGTGCTATTTCTCACCTGATCTTCTGTTTAAAGTACATGTCAGCATATATTCCCATCTTCAGTGCTAGTTAGGACTAACATAATTATTTTTTCCTTGCTTTCAAAATAGGTTTTTCTTAAAAGCAATTTTGTTTGTTAGCTTGAAGGAAGTCCAAGGCTTCTCAGATGTGTAAAGCTGAGATTTTCATGATAAGTCAGGAAGTCGGTTTCATGATTTTTAGTGATTAATTTTCAACCTAGCAAATTCAATTTCCTGTTCCCAGCAAGTCTGCATTTATTGAATGCTCATAGATGAAACATTGTAAACAAAGTAGGATAGGTTCAGGATTTTGTTTTCAACTATCTATGGTGGAAATTCTGCTTTTTTGAAGTTATAGGCTTGAGCAAACTAACTAACCTTTTTCTTTAATCTATCAGATTTTATATTAAGGTCATGCCTGAAGATTATTCTTATTTTTATTTTGGGATGGTGCTTAGGATCACTGGTAATGGATGAAACCTCTCTGCATTTGTGTCTAGACAAACAGAAAAAAAATCAATTTTTCTATCTCCTAGCAAGCTTATGACTCAACATATGTGTCCTTATATTGAACACTGACTGAATTTCTGGTTCTCCCTAGTCAAAAAAAAATGACTCTCCAGTGTGGAAAGGGACATCTAAGTAGGGAATGGATTTCTAACTCATACAGACCAACATTTTACTTCTCTTTTGAATAAAATAACTAGGGATTAATGAAAGTAAAAATTGATGGTCCGAAAAAGAGAAAATGAGTTGTGATATGTATAGTTAGTCTTTGATACAAGAATTTGTGGAGGATAAAAATTTCAAAATTATCTAGACATATTTCTGAGGAAAGAAACCCTCATCTAGGGTTGTTTAATACAATAGTGGTTAACTGTGAGGGCTGTGACATTCCACCTATCTTGTGGAACTCCAACTCACTACTGTGGAGGGAGTTGAAGAAAATACTGCTAAAGCCTGTCTACCCTTCTCCCATTATCTATTATCATCCATTTTCCTATCATAAACAGGAGAGTTGGATAGATGATCCTTTTCATTCTGACCTGGAAAAGCTGTCCTTTCATCTTATTTTCCTTTTATAATGTGCTACATTATCGCATATGTAGAGTGAAATACCGTATTTGCTAGCATCATGCATAGATATATGAGTAGATGTGCCAGTCTATTGTTCAGGTAGATACATGGACACACCAAGAGAGTTCCAGTTTCCAGCTGTCTAGAAGATCATAAGAAAAAGAAATATCTGCTCTGCAGTGCAGTTCCTACATTCATATTGCCACTTTATCCAGACAGATCAGCATCTCACTTCGGCTACAGTATTGAAGGGTTTCTTTTTCTTCTCAGTATTAGACCAATCTCACTTAAATTTGGTCATATTAATATGAAAATCAGACTAGCCTTTGAGGGACACAATATCTCTCTGGTAGTCCTATGTTTATTCTGGATTTCTTATACCAATTTAGAGGAGAGATAACTTGGAAGGAAGCCATGCCTACACTGACAGTTGTCTTCTCAGTGTATATAGTATATTGTAGCTGATTCAATTGTGTGTGGGTTAGTGATGAACTGCTTTAGCTGCCTGCATATGTATATGCCAAAGGCCTCTGAAATTTATGAATTTTTCTTAGCATAAAGATAATTACAATTGTTTATTTTCTTTTACAGGCTTGTGTTGAGTGGTGGTAATTCACAATACATTCCACAGTAGAAATAAAATGTACGTTTCATTCAGATACATATTAAGGAGCCATATTCTAAAGTAAATATTTTCAAGTTAATCTCCACAAAGAATGCATGTAACTTTGTTTGTAAAGACCTTATCACTCAGCTGTTTTGCATATTCAATACAATATACACTTATCTATAAATGTATTATATCATAGGGATTTTTCAGAATAATGAACTATTCTAGGTATTTGATTTATGGAATTGGAATAGTTTGCTCTGGTACTAAGAGACTGTATTTATTAAAATCAAGCCATGTGTTTCAAATAAACTTATTACAGTAACTAGAATATTTGTCATGGCACCTGTCTAGCCATGAATATTTGCATTTGTCATAAGTCTTTTCCCACAGCTGGACTGAAGTAATTTAAATCAGAGAGCTTTGTTCCTTTCTGCAGTTTAAAATGCTTGATTATGGAGGTAGAAAGAGATCAGGGAGTATAGATTCTAATATCCTGTCAAAATTGTATATTTCCACATCCAATTAATATACATTATATAAATAAATAAAAATGAAATTGGCACAGGACTTAGTGGAAACAATTTTAAATTAATGCACAGCAATGTTAGTGAGTTTCCTGTGGCTTGTTGGTTTGCAGAAATGGGAGGGTTTTCCAAATATGACTGCATTTGTTTCATCTATTTGCAGTAATATTGCCTCATAGCATAACAAAGATAATTAGTCACATGGGAAAAGTAAAGCCAAAAGGAAAAGTGTCTCTGTGTTGCCTGCATGTTATCCTCTGAGGATGAGTTCTGTTGCATGTACATCAATATATCCATCGACATACAGCAGAATAGTCATAAATACTCAGCCAAGAATAATAATGTTCTAAGGAGGAAGGAAACACGAAATTCCGAAAGAATGACTATTTTTTTCCTCAGACCTGTATCCATTTTTGGCACTGACTAAATTTATTTATGGCCCTTTGGGCCATGTTACTCCTGCGTTAGGATCTTAAAAGCCTTGTGATTTTTGTTATCATAACATTTGATGTGGCTAATGTGATACAAAAAAGTCCTGTAATGATTTACAGATCTGGAAGGTTCTGTCCAGCCAAAATATGAAGAAAAGATAGCCAGACAAAGAGATTAATATGAACACTCCCTTTGTGGCTTCAACATTGTCCTATTTCAAAAGCTATTTTAACTTTTCCCACACTTGAAGAGAGTTTGTCTGAAATTATTGTTATAGTTGTAGCGGGTTCAGTTTCAAACCAGGCAGAAGCACCAATTTAGTGTAGTGGTTTGGTCCAAAATACTCATTACTGTTTACCTTCTGTGAGATAAGAATTAGGAGAAACACAAAGCAGGCACTAAACTTGAAAGAATATAAAGAAGTTTATTAACAGACCTAAAAGAAAAAAAAAATCATATCACGCCTTCAGAACACTTCTCCTTCCGCCCCACCTTTCTCCCTTCTCCCACTGACAATGTAAAAAGACAACCCTTGAGATGTTCAGTCTGTTTACCACTTCCATAATAACCTTGTTCAGTACATTTAGGAAGAGGAGTCTCTCTTGCCCATGCTATGAAAACATTATCACAACGAGACAGCCACCCACTTCCAAATATTGTTCAGTCCATTTAGGAAGAGGAGTCTCTCTGCCTGCATGTGAGTCCCTTCCCCTGACTTGCAGCTTTTCCCACAACTGCTTTCGAGGGTCCACTCTTGAAGGTTTTGGGGTACAATTTTAAGGTTGAGCCGTTCAGAAACAAAAGTTCTCTTCACCCATCTCTGGGAGCATTTCATCTCTAAGAACAGAGGCCCTTCTCCTTCCCTGGGAGCAAAGGGTCCTCAACATCTTCATCTCTAGGACTATCTCTGGGAGCATCTCTAGGAACTGAGGTTT
>NW_008237222.1:2125908-2137571 GCF_000691975.1 Corvus brachyrhynchos | reverse complement strand
TGCGTGCTGCGGGTGGAACAGGGCCCATCGGCTCCAGGATGACCGTGGCCTGGCCTGGCCTGGCCTGAGCAGGGCCTGGGCCGGTCCCCGCACGGGGCCCGCAGCCACCTGTCCCAGCGCCGGAAACAAGACAGAGACACTCTGCCTGGGGTGTGTCTATTCTTTAGTGTGTATCACAGAGGTGGTCACAACTTTAAGTGGCTTAAAGAATTGTCCATATTCAAACTGGCCAGCTGATAGGTTCTGTCAGGTCACAGAGGAAGCTGTAAGCACCCCCTTGCAAGAACATCACTTCCGGGACTATTCTTGCTAACCCATGACAACAGTATAAATAAGGAGTAATCCCTAATGAGAGTATGTAATTTTTGGCATAATCTTCCATTTTTATGTTTTAAAACAAGTTCAGGGGTTGAGTTTTTGGGTTTGGGTGTTTTGCAGGTTTGGGATTTTTTAACTACTTTGGAGTTTCAAGAAGGAGCTAAGTGGTTTAAGAGCAAAGGATAGGCATTTGAACTCTTAAAAAACCCATGAAAAATCCCAGTTTAGATATCATTTTATCTCATGCTCCTGCTCTACAAGTACATTTGAGTGAAAGAAGGCACTGCATAGGGATGCAAGGGAAAATGTGAACTATGCTGTTGATTCTCTAAACAACTAAGGCAAAATATTGTTTGACCTATGACTGGGAAATAAATATTAGCTTGCCTTTGAATTTTGAAGCTAAAACTACCAGTCCAGCCTAGACCTCTTATCATTCTGATGATATTCCAGCAATAAAACCAATTCAGAATTAGTTTGGTGGCACAGAAATTTTTTTCTGATAAACCTTGGCAGAATTAGCTCTGGCACCAGCAGAGCATCTTTCCCCTGGTCACATTGGAGGAAAAATGAAATATATGAAGTATAAGCTCACAAGTGATTAAATGTAAGTTAAATGCATGCGTCAGCTATTGACATCTCATCACTTGAAAGTTGTGCCCATGACAGTACAAGCTGTATACATGAGCTAAATTTCATTAAAGCCATTAACATGCCTGAATGGGTATGGTTATGAACCATAAAATCCAGCATGCTTGGATTTTAACCAAAACTAGTCATATCATGGACATTAGCCAGATTTTGTACCTATTCTGAAGAATATCTTGCATTTGGAGATGGAAGTTCATATATGTCTAAAAATGTATGTATGCATGCATGCACAACATTTTGGGAAAAAAAATATTTAGCACAACAAAAGGAGCTGGAACTACATCATGCATTACAAAATGTGTAACAAAATGCACAGGAAAGAGTTACAGCTAAAAGTTTGGTTTAAACTGAAGCTGCTGGATAACTAGACTTCACTATATTCATGTCTCACAAGATGTGTACCTAGCACTTTCCCATTTGCTGTATTATCTCAATAAATGAAACTGATAGTATGATTTTGGTGTGAAGTATAGCAACTGGCTTTGGGGTCTAGGTTGCCTGTATTAAAAAGCAGACTTTTGCAGAAAATCTTATGAAAGGTACGGGAATACTGAGTAAGGGGTCAGAAAACAGTACAGGATTATTATGCTGATCCCTCCCACACATATGTTATTCTCCAATGTAAAGTCTGTGCACTTAGCATTCATAATTCATTCTAGGACTTACAGAATCATGTCATATGGAAGGAGCTTCCAGAGACTGTCCAGTCCAACTTTGTACTAAACCGGTGTCAGTTAACAGAGGTTGCTCATGGTCTTGTCCAATTGGGTTTGAATATCTCCAAAGATGGAGATTTGACTTCTTCCAAAGGTTGAAGGCGGAGAGGGGGAAATCCTAATATCTACTCAGAATTTTCCTTCTCGTAACTTCTGTCTGTTGCTTCTCATGTTATCACTGTTTACTTCTAAAACAGTTTGGCTTTGCTTCTGTACACTCTCATATTGTATAGCTGTAGACAGCAGTAAGACCTCCCCTAAACCTTCTCTTAAGTCTGGACAAAGAAAATTCCCTTGGCTTTCCCCTCCATGTCATGAGCTTCAGGTCCCTGACCACCCTTACTGTCATGCTGCAGTAATGTTTACTATCTGCTTTTCAAGACTTCATATATCTTGTTGAATTTGGGAATATTATCTGGCTGGATAGGTTTTCTGGCAACATCATTTTAAAACATGAAGATGAGACAGAGGCATAACCTCATCTCTCCTTTCCTCTTTCTGCAGAACCTGGGTATAGGTCAGAAAATTACTGTGATTTAATAGGACGGTATTTCAGGTCTCATGATGAAGAACATCTGCACCAAAACCTAGAAGTACTTGGCTCAATTAAATTTTTGATGTAGGCTGTTTATTTTGTCAAGACAAATTCTGAAGTTTAACTTTTCTTCTCTTAAATGTGGTATTTGCAAAATACTAATTCCCAAAGTACACATTTAATTAAAGGATGTGGGGTTTTTTCATCAACATTGTGACCATTAATGGTGTTTTCTGTGACTGGCACTGAAAACCTAGACGAAGGTCTATCAATTCAGAACTTCAGGATTTACCCAAAGCATGCTGAACTAGAATTTAGCCATGAATAGTTCATAATTCTGTACCTGATGAAATGACTTTGAAGATTTTTGCACATCTCTGACTTCAGATACTTTGCTTGGGTAACACTCAGATATTTTGCTGAACAGATATTATAACAGAATTATACCTGTCAGGTATAATTCACATCTTCTCATTTTACTCCTTATCATGCTTATTTGTCTTAAAAGAATAATCAAGTTGCATGGAATCCCTTTGAAAGAAAATTCTTCTGCCCTAGAAAAATGGCAAGAGGTATAATCTGTCAGGGAGAGGTTTTAAAATGCTTTTGGGTACTTTTCAAAAATATGTCATTTTTCAGTGAAGGTTGTTTCATTTCTAATAAAGTAAAGCTACTCCATTTGCCTCAGTAGGATTTAACATGAAGCCTTAGGATGAGGAGAGATAAAATGGTTTCTACCATTACTGTTTTGAGTACCACAGTTACAAAATGTTTTACCTGTACATATATTTGGGTTTATATATATATATATATACACATTTTATGTCTATATAATTTATATATCTATCTATATCTTTATCAATATGTATTTGAACCAGAACTGAAAAACTAATCTGTGCTTGTTGAAGTATCCTAAGTATTTTAGGGAGAAAAAACCCCAACAACCCAAAAAACAAAACAAAAAAAACCCAACCATGGTCATATTAGGAGTTAATGACTTGCGTATCTTTTTGTATTTGCAAAAACGATGTCTTCAGAAGATTCTCTTGGTCTTCATGTGTGAGCAGCTTAAGTACTTCCTAGATTTAAGATTTCTATCATCAGGTATCTTAATTAAACTCTAACCTGGATTCCATGTTAACATGGGTAGCTCTGATAGCCTGGGGCGATAAAGACCAGTCCTATAATCTGTAAGCTTTAGAACCTTTCTAGTCATCTCTAAGACACTTCTCAGTTTTAAAGAAGGAAGAGCCGTAGTTTGTTTTTCTCTTTCCAAACCCATTTTGCCTATCTTTGTCGAGAAAAAAAAAACCAACAGGACAATTCAGCAATGTGAACCATGTACTGGTGGCATGTAAAAGAGTAGTGAATAGATTCTTGATGAGATTCAGATGGATGCAAATCATGTCAGGAACTTTGCACTATGATGTCTCTAGCACTATTTTCTTTTTTTTTTCCTTTTTTTTCTTTTTTTTTTTTTAATCTAATTCAATACTTCTTGGAAGTCTATTGGGTCATTGACAAATACTGCAAATGTAGAGTGGAGTTCTATACATATGGTATCACTCAGCATAGAAATTCAAGTTACTGACTGAGTTCACAACCAGGAGTATTTCCTGGGACAATAGATCACAAATAGGATTAGTGATCTAAGAGTTCATGATCTCGGCAGAACCAGAAGCTGTCCAACTGTTTAAAGTCACCACTTTCCCCTTTACCTGTGTCATCTTCCTAAAAGGGCTATATTGTTGCCACCTCCTGGCCACCCCACAAGATATTATTGACTGTTATGAAGAAATTAATCCTATCTGGTGACAGGATCATTATGTTGTGACATAAAACCTTCAGACAGGTGTTAAATCAAGGATATTGGAGGCATGCCACAGGATATTCCTCAAAAATTACAAAAAGATATTTAAAAAAGGTTTTAATTGCAAGGAAGCCTTTGGAGCAGATGAATAATTCACACATCTCAGGCTGTTTTTCAGGCAGAGCTTTTATTGATAAATGTATATGCATAAATAAAATTTTTGTAAATTAATGAAATGTAAAACACTGCATGAAAAGGTCTGATGTGGAAAAATTCTCTCTGTGCATCTGGTCTATCAAAGAATATGTATATTTATGTGCAAATGTTTGTGTATGGGCTATTCCCATTCTTCTCCCACATGTATAAAACTTAAGTTTTACCATTTGGGCATTTTTCCCAGAGAAACAGGACCCATTGCACACCAAGAATCCAGGAATCAGGAAAAGTTGGCATCAACTGAATACTAGCATTCCTCTTCCTCATGTAACTGCCAACAGAGCAAGTTAAGTAATATATGAAGGTGAGCTCAAGGTTCATAAAAATACAGATGACATTCAAATGAAGTTAAAAAATCTGTTGGAAAAAATTCCAGATGTATTTTATCATATCATAAAAAAAAACATAAAAAACCCCCAATGAACAGGAGGGCTCCTAATGTAATATGGAATGAAGCAGAAATTCCTTTGTACAACTAACAATTTAATCACACAGGCGAATCTAAAGTTGTCCATGTCTTTAAAGAATTATCTCAATATCTCTTTCTTTTAATAGATATATAAATATGATATATAAATGTGCACCATTCTGTCAAATGGGAATTTGATCTGGGTCCAAGTTTATCATCATGTGAAGCAACTTTCTAAGCTCTTTCTAGAAATGGGTCATACTTTATTTTTGTTCACTGTAATCTCATCCCTGGCAATTTGATTTAAATTTCCTTCTTTCCAACTATGTGCTGAATAAGATCACTAAAGATGGGTAGCTTAAACATAGGAAACCAGGAAAAGAACACCCACCAACTGGTAAAGAAAAAATACTGTGCCATAGATACAAAATTAGTTCTTCAAATTCCTATATTATTTGAATGTATGGTTTAGGATACTGACAATAACATAAAAGCAGGATTGCTCTACTTTTATATAGTAGAATGTGCACCACAGTGAAGCTGTCTAGAAAAATCTACTTATCCTCAGAGTAGGATGCACAAAAGGTACGCATACTTTTGAAATACCAAATCATCTCACTTGTCATATATCTGCTTTTTTCCTAACACATAGAAGATGTGATATAATACAGTTTTATATTTCCTCCGGGGGACATCAGCCATATATTTTTAAATTAAGTATGGCTATTCATTTCCACCTGGCTTATTTTCTCTTCCACTTATCTTAGACTCTTGCTGTCATGTTCCAGAGGTGTGACTCTGTGTTTCTATCAGAAGACTGATTCTATGTGCTATATAAATAATATGTAGCAACCTTGGTCCAAGGTCTACCCACCATAAACTGCATAACATCTTAACATTAGATACCTAGTCCTAAATTGGACATCTGGTTGCCTGAGGTTCTGTTCAATGGGGAAAGGCACATTCAGAGCATGATTCAGATTTCATACCCTTTAAAGAAACATCTGAAGCAGCTCATTTCTCTCCATTAACAACACAGACAGCCTACAGCAATCGTGCACTTAATTTAGTCATGTACATTAAAGCAGCAAAGTAGAATGAATCTAGGCCAAGCTGTCTGTGTGCGTGGAGCACTGGAGTCACAGCCATTTGCACATGGTACCCTGCATATTTCATTAACGCTCTGTTCATCAGGGAACATTTGCAATTTCACCCTTAAAATTAGTATTCCATGTTAAAAAACTGAAAGAATATCACTCTCATATAAACATGGAACTTTTAAGCACACAAATTCATAGCAATAGCTCTAATGTAAAAGAAGAACAAGCGTATAATTGTATGATTACACTTGGGGGTACAATGAAAGAAAATTAATGTAGCTACACTGTGTTTTGCTCAAAGAACATCTAAACTGGCATGGAATTTTTAAAATGTCATTAGAGAAAAACACAGACCTCTTCCCAGCTAATATGACCTCTATTTTTTTTGCAATGAAACAAGTAGAATCAAGAACCAGTATTTAAATATTGTATACTTGACAGCTTCATGGTCTATAGACTAAAACATTTCCCATTGGCTTAACAAATATATAAGGCATGGAGAGATGATGCAAGGTCAAAATAGCACAAAATACAGGCTACTCTATCACAATATGTCATAACAGAAGTTGGTTATTAGTAATTCTTGTTTTGAGTTTATATTCATTGATCCATATGCCAGTAAGACATACAAAACTATCATCAATGTGTTTATAAGGCTGTATAAATGCATGCAAAGAGAATACCTACTGCTGTTTGTCTGCTGTCTCTCCTAATGTGCCAATGGATTAATCAGTCAGTTCTGCTTCTAGCAACAGCCTTATTGCAATTATCCTAAGTGTCATGTTAGAGTAAAGTCAAAAATCTCACAGGATCTATGAGAAATCAAGCCAAGCAGCATTCCTGATTGTCAGGAAAGTGTGGGATTTTAACAAAAAGTATCTAGATATTCTGTCAAGGATTCCTCCTGTATGTTAATGTTTAGCTAAATATTCCACAGCTGCTGACCTGGTTGTGTATGTGGTCTTGTTTAGGTCTTCTTTCAATCACATACTGACACAGATCCATGCTGTAAATCAACTCTCTCCTGATGGGAGAGAGTTTTTAAAGTCCTTTCCAGGAGTTAGCTCGGGAGACAAATGGAGACTTTCAGCTGCTGCTAGATAGTTGTTTATTAAATCTTATCAGAGAAACAGAGTCACTAGCATGACCCAGACACAGCACAGAGCATAGAAAGAAGGAGAGAATTGTCCAATTATCAAGATTAACACAGCCTTTTAAGATAATTTAACCAATAGTTACTAAAAACGTATATTATTTTCACTTTCCTACCAATTATTCAGTAACACAGACAGGAACTGCGGAATTTTTTGTCTAATCATCCCAAATTACTTTTACTGCAGAACATGGAGTAGTAGAAGAAGGAGAAGAAGGTTTGGAGAACAACAACAATCCTCCATTTTGATGTTTTTTGCTCTTATCTATTTACTACAAAGAGAAGCCCAAAACCTCTAAATTTTCACCCTGTGACAAACTTACATAGTAGTCTATCACCTAATTCACACCATTGTATTTTCTAGTTCTTGTCTGATCATTGGTAATTTTTTCCAAGGTTAGAGGTTAAAACAGTGTTGTTCAGGGGTGTAAGAACACTTAAAAACAGGCAGAGAAATATTTTCGGCCCTCTGGGTTCCTACAACATACAATTTGGAAAATTGGCTTCTGGGTACTGCTCTGTATTTCAGTGTAAAGTGTATCCATACCTTCAGGGCATGAGTTGTGCCATATCAACAAGCAACTATTAAAACAGATCTTTTCAAATTCAGGTGATGCCAATACATACATGATAACATTCCACAGTCATCATAATCTCTTAGAATTGGGAGACAGGTAATTACGGAGTCCCTTCTTGGTCAGTCTGACCTGATTATTAGCCCCTTAAGTCTATGGTAATCTAACTAGTGTGGGTGTTTTCAGTCTTGATCACAATGAGGGAAAATGAAAGATGCAAGTCCTGAAAGACCCTCTGTAGAAACATTTAACAACCGTGGACACCACAGAGAGTCATGCTCCTTTCTCATCTCTCCCTCCACTGTAAGCAAAACCACATCACAACGCGCTTTCACTCCCAAGTGCCGCAATCCAGATTCCAGCTATCTTGAGTGTAACAATATTCCATTCTCTTCCAATCAATACCCATGCCTCAAATCCTTACACCCCGAGATTCCATCTGTAGCTGAAACTCTCTCATCACGTGCAATCTGTAGCTGCTGATAGACACTGTGCCCTCATTGTCTCCTCCATCACTAGTGATCCCTAAACCTTCTACAGTCCATGTGCATTTCTGGTGCTGTTCCAACATCTTCAAATGCATTAACTCAGGACACTGATCTCTATTCAGCAAATCTGATTTTCAAGTACATCCACAGGAATTTTTTCCACATAAATTAACTTAGATTATTATTATTTTATATAGAAAAAGGGTAGTCAGAAGGAGGAGAACTTAGCTGACAGCCACAATATGTGGACTGTGACCTGCGGGCACACTTTGGCCCCATTCACCTCCTGTCCACCCATTCCTTTTCTATGTCTCATAATAAATGTTATATTCTTCATGTGGTTGCCCAGGAGGGAAATGGGGAGAAAAAGGAAGGTTGGAGTTCTTATTCTTCTTCCCACACTTTCTCCCACTGAGAGATAGATTCCTGACCCTCTCCTACTTCCTCATCCTATTTTTAGAACTGGTACGAATCCACTTTTGAACTACTATAACGTCTCTGCAGTCATAGGAAAGATATTTCACATACCTTTATGTCTGTTTTCCTTCTCCACGCTTTATGCTCTTAGCACTTTAGACAGATGATATCCTTTAGAAAGACTTGGTTTGTGCTGTTTTTAGAACCAGAGGGCTCTGGTCTCATACTGTAAGTTAAGTGAAATACAAATGATAATTGATAACATTGTCACACTATTTTTAGGTGATCTAATCACAGATGAACAAGAAAAGGATTTGTTGCTGTTGTCTCACTTTATTGTTAGGGCTCATACAAACACCGAAAAAGTTGCTTTGCTGTAACCTGGATAATCAGCGTAAGAGACCTTTCAGAAGATTTCAGTTAATCCATTTTCCTTCTTTTCTGTGGATGCCTCACACCCTTTTGTTCACTGCTAGAAAACTGTAAAGGTTAGCTTCTTACTTTATGGATTATGAGAAAAGGAAGTGTCCCTTTTATATGTATAAATATACTTGCAGAGATAAGTAGATAGTAGCAGCATTGGTAGGTTGGAAATTTCTAGGGAGGCATATCAAGAGGACAAAGTCAGTTAGTGCTATCAGCAGCAGGCCCAAAAAGCAGCAGGAGGTTTCCCATGCAGAGCTTACCCTGATAACTAGCTAGCTAATGAAGCAGCTGATAATACAATAGTTATTTTTTTGTCCTCCCATGAATTTTCTACTTTCTAATTCTATTCAGGTGTCAAGCTAAGATGATGGAGAGTTTCCAGTGGCTGAATTGATGTGGGGTTGGAAAGGACATCAAAAGAAAACAAAATAGTGTTTTAACAGAGAAAAAACCCCGATTTTACTCACACTTACTGAATTTGATATATACACAGGGTTTCTTAGAGGAATACTAAAGGCAGTGAAGGATCTTGCCTTTATTTCTTAGGTTCTGTTATCTTGTACGTTATACTCAACATTCTCCACAGGCAAGGAAAGCATTCTTCCTTCTGGAATTTTGGAAAGCAGTACTTGTCTCATTGCTGTCTTCTAATAACAGTAATACCATGCTTTAGTATTTATTAATGCTTATGTGTCTTCATAGCACAACTGTGAATGTGAATGTGTGTGTGCATGCATAGGGAAACAAAAAAAAAATCACATCTAAAGTGCATATGTTTCAATGATTTTATAGGAATTGTAAAGCTGCTTTCTTTCCAGTTTACTGCATGGAAATTGATAATTCCTATGGCATGGAAATTATCCATTTCCTGTACTATGTTCATTAAATTAGAAGAGAATGCTGTTCTTTCTTCTCAGTCAAAATGCACCAGAACAACCTAATATGTTCCATTCGCATTAATACCTTGGTATGCAGTAGAGCTTTGTAGCTTCTCTTTCACCAAGATAAATCAATAACTTGTGTAAGACCCTCTCAGTTTAGCTGGAACAAGTCCACACAATCATACAGATAAATGTCACGCATTCATTTGGATTACACATCATATTAGTTTTCCCACGTGAAAACAGCAAAGAAGAAGAGGCGATTCCTAATACTAATTTACCTGTAACACTTCAGCGACAGTTATGAAGAAAGAAGTTATTATCATTCCTTGATTCTGCATTCCCACGTAGTTCAAGCAAATTTTTGATCAGCAAGGATGAGAAGCCTGGAAAGATGAATATAGTATCTGACTGCCTTATGAAACTGTCTCCTTACAAAGGCAGAAATTTTGCAAACAGATAAATCCCAAGTTTCACATAACTGGAGGAAAATGTATCTAATTTGGCTTCAGGAAAGTTGGTACATAGAAATCTTGTAATCTTAATAATCAATTTACCTGAACTTTTCACTTTTAATGTTAAAAGGAAAACAGAAACTCCATTTAAAAATACTATTTGAGTTGATTACATTTCCTGACTATTTATGAACTCCCAATGGTGAAAAGAGCAGCTCTGGTACCTCAGGTCCCAATCTCTCTATGGTAATGCCAATGCACTGCATGTATTAACCAAAGGCCCATCTGCAGAACTCCATCCCAGACCAGATGTGGTCTCTAAATGTAATTATGGTGCTACAGTGACTCAAAGGAAAGGTCCAGGTGGTTCAGGTATCCCATAATTCTTAGAATCGTAATGTTCATTGCAATATTTGAAGCTCTGCTAAATTACACCTGTTGAGAATTTAGACTCTATTTAGATGAATAACATTTGTAGACAGTAGAGTTACAAAACAGGCAACTCCTAGAAAAATGTGTGCAATTTGAAATTAGTTTTATGGTATTTTATCTTTTTTTCAACACAGTCTTCTTGTCTTCCTCATTAAATTGCTTCTTATCTTCTTACAGTGTTGTTATTATTAGCTTCCTCATTCTTATTATTAGCTTTCCTCTTTTCCTAGCACAGTGTGATTTCCACCAGGATCAAGATTTGGCTGAGCTAGGTGCTTTAAAGATGAGAGGCAAAGTGTGATGGTTTCCCTGGCAATAGGATATGCTCTAAACCTCAGAGTGCAAACATTTGCTCACACACAATACATTTTCCTTCTATTTAGTGGCTGGCACAAACTGTTGCCTCTTGCAGGGAATCAGATATTTGTTTTTGCAGTGAATTATGCAAATAAAATGAAAAAGGATGTTTAAAATTCTTCATGCATCTTATACAGGCAAGTTCAGTGCTATTCAGATTATTTGGGGCTAACTCAGAATATTGTCATTCCTCAGGAACAGTCCTCTCTCAGCCAGCAGCAGGTTACATTGCATCATGTGAACAAGCCTGGCTGTGCCACGGCTCATGAGCCTCCGTCCAATGCCAGCAGCATTAGAAGAAATTAGCAGTGGGTGAATGTGTAATGCTGAGTAGCCATGGTAATGGGTGATGTCTGGCCCCTTTCCTGTCCAATAAAAATAGGTTGCAGATTTCTGTCTCTCCTTAGGGCGCCTCTCATCAGGAGGTCAGGAAGGCCAGGAGGGGCCGCGGCACGGCTGCCACTGTCTCTGAGGCAGCTCCGGAGGGAGCACGGGGCACCTGCAGCTCTCGGTGTGCGCTGCCGCACTGACGGCTGTCCTCGCCGGGCAGACACAGGCAGGCAAGGCAGACAGACAGACAGACAGGGCTGCAGTCCCCGCGGGACTGTCACCAGGCGGTGCTGCGTGGGACGTACAGCTCCTCTGTAAGTGGCCGCACAGGGCAGTGCGGGATGGAGCCATGGGGGCTCGCACAGCCGGGCTGCTCAGCTGTGGCTCCCGCAGG
>NW_008237222.1:2108410-2125836 GCF_000691975.1 Corvus brachyrhynchos | reverse complement strand
CTGAGAAGGTCTCTGAGGAAGATCTGCAGGAAAATCTGAGCCACACAAAGCAAAGGAGGAGGGAAATTGGGGACCCCAGTGGTATAAGCAGTGGAGGGTGGCTGCAGCGATGAGGAAGGCTGGGAGCTGATTGATGACTCCTAGCAGCAGGAGTGTTCCTAGTCCACCTTTAAACCCACTGCTGTGGAATAGGCACTGGAGGACACAAGCAAGACCTGTCAGGGCCAGCTGATGAACCTAATATCTACACAAGGTGGAAAATTTGAATGACAGTTTTAGGAGTCTCATTTCTGCAGAGAACTGTGGCAGGAATTAGCTGTCCTGACCTGTTGTCTTGGGAGGTCTGTTGGGGGTCCAGGAAGTGCGATGTTGCAGTGACTGCCCAGGTTTGTCAGGCTGTCAGACTGTTACCCCTTGCTTCTCCTCTGTGTGCAAGCCAGCAATCCTGCGAGAGGTGAGCTGTCTGGTGTTGCTGGCTTCCAGGACACCAGGACCCTTTTCAAGGAGTGAGAGCAGGGTGTGATGCATGTGGCCAAGTGAAGCAGCACTTTGCAAACACTGTTTACAAAGGTCTGTTGCCCTCATGAGGAAGGCTTTAAGCTAGGAGTAAGATCACTACATCCCGAAGAGAAGCAAGGGCGTAAGGGACAGAAAATATTCATCCTGGGCAGAGCATTATAGAGAACATCTCCAACTTTCTTGTCAAAACAGCTTGATTTGGGGCTCATCTCGAGTGTCTATATATGCATGTAGAATGGGGAACAAGCAAGAGAAATTTGAAGCTATTACTTTTGTTATGGAAACATTATGGGATAGCTCTTCTGGCTGGAATGTTGTACTGGATATCCAGTTTCTTCAGATGAGGGAGGGTGGGAAAGCAAGGAGAAGGTGCTATGCTCTATGCAAAAGGGTCACTTAAATGCATGGAGCTTTTCCCTAGGGCACGAGATGGAGCAATGGAAAGCTTGTGGGCGCAGGTTACAGAACAGACCAGCACAGATAAAATTGCAGTAGTTGTCTACTACCTATAATTCCTGATAAAGAAGAGGTGGCAGAAGAAGCAAGACTTCAGAATGTAGAGAAGACAGTTTTGTGCTGCAGGTGATGGATAAAGCAACAAGGGGAGGACACTCTGCTCACAAACAAGAAAGAACATCGGGGTGTTGGTTGATGTTGTCAAAGGCTGCCTTACCTGCAATAAAAATGACATTGTGCCAGTCAAGATCCAGAGATGAATGAGCAAGATAAACAGCAGAAATACCATCCTGGACATCAGAGGAGCAATTTTTTTTTCTTGTTTAGGAACATGATTGGCTAATTCCTGGGCAAAATTTGGGAAAATATAAACACATCCTCTCACACATGGAGTTGTGGGGAAAGCAAGCTAAGAACATGCTCAACTTCACTGTAAGAATTCAAGAAGCATAATTTATTTTTCAGTTAATAGATATGAATTTAGATCATATATTTTAGAACATTCTAAATGAGGGATTAGTTATTTTTTCAATGAAAGGTGAACTATTTTGCATGTAAAATATTTATCCACCAGTGCATCAGAAGAGCCAACACTTTCTACAGAGTTCAGTGGCAGGAGGGAGACAAGGAACAAGCTGATAAAATTTAGAGACCCTTCAGACAGAGAGAATTGAACGTAGGTCTCTGATTTCTCTTATTTGTGAGTTATTCCTTCCTTCCTTCCTTCCTTCCTTCCTTCCTTCCTTCCTTCCTTCCTTCCTTCCTTCCTTCCTTCCTTCCCCCCCCATTTTTTGTTCTTGAATTAAACAATTAGTTACCTATCTCCTGCAGATTATACAGCATTATCAATCTTAAACAAAGCTGGAGCTATCTGCCAGATAAGATTTACACATTTACAACGATTCAAGCCATGCATCTCTCTTAGGTACATTCTGTTAGCAGCTAATAAGAGCCTCTAATTGGCATTTAATCTTGGTAACCTCTGCATTCAGTATCTGTCTATCTCTGTGTTTTGCTTGGAAAGCTAAAGTGGTTTAGTCTGCCTTGTGATAATGTCTCTTTTATGTTCAAAGAAGGTGAATCTTCAGCCTGTTTTATTGTAGGTTTCTAGATATAGAATCACAACATGTCCCAGAACTTTTAGTATAGCTTTTTGAGCCACAGATACTTTGAGGTTTATATTTTACATCTGTGTGAATAGAATCATAGAATGGTTTCAGTTGGAAGGGACCTTAAAGATCATCCAGCTCCAATCCCCTTGTCAATGGCAGGGACACCTTCCACTAAACCAGGTTACTCAAATCCTTATCTAAACTGGTCTTGAACACTTCCAGGGATGGGGCATCTACAACTTCTCTGGGCAACCTGCTCCAGTGTCTCACCACTCTGACAGTAAAGAATTTCCTCCTAACATCTAAATGTACTGTCTTTAAGTTTGAAGCCTTGTTGTGCCCTTTGAAAAAGTCCCTCTCCATCTCTCTTGTATGCCCTCTTTAAGTACTGGCAGTGACTGTCTCCCAGTACTCAGCACTGGTGAGGCCACACCTCGAGTGCCTCTAGTACCTTCAGTTCAGGAAGGATATTCAGGTGGAGGTGGAGTGAGTCCAGAAAAGGGCAATGAAGCTGGTGAAGGGGGTGGAGCACAAGTCATAAGAGGCCTGAGGGAGTGGGGATTGTTTAGCCTGGAGAAAAGGAGGCTTGGGGGGACCTTATCACTCTCTACATTTATCTGAAAGGAGGTTGTAGACAGGAAGAATTCAGTCTCTTCCAGGCAAACAGTGATAGGATAAGGGAAAACAGTCTCAGATTATCCAATGGGAAGTTCAGGTTGGATATTAGAAAAAATTCTTCACTAAAATAGCTTTCAGGCATTGGAACAGGCAGTCCAGGGAGGTGGTCAAGTTCTGATCCCTGGAGGCATTTAAAAGGGAGATAGATGTGGTGCTTAGGTACATGTTTTTTTTGAAGACTTGGCCATCCAAAGGCTGGACCTGATGAGAATACAAGCCTTTTCCAAATGTAATGTTTCTATGATTCTATCAAATATTCTTTCTTTCTGCTCCAAGTCAGGCTCAGCTATCAGCTGATTCAGAAACCTTCTGACAGTGTCTACATCAAGGATCTTTGGCTGCCTATTTGAAGGGGTAAACATCTAAAGCTTCTAGGATATGTTTATAGTTAGGCACGTAGTTTTCTTTTCTTTATATAAAATAATTAAATTAATAATATTACAATAAGTAATAAAATCTTTTATCTCTGGTCCCAGAGATTACACAAGTTTATTTCACTTTACTGGGGGAATGTCTTAGAAGCGCCTTTTGATTTGCACATTTTATTAGACTTATTGGAATGAGTTTCAGGGAGTTGTTTGTGTCACTAATCTCATGAGTGCATACATCTGTGTCTTTATTTTTTCAAGTCAAATAACATAAGTAATTTTCTCAATAGCTAGATTATTATCATTGTAGGCATAAACATGACACGTAAGTTATTCTAAGCTAAGTGGGATCTCTGCAAGATCAGTAATCAGAAGCTGGGGTCACAAGAGAAGTTCTCCAGTTGTTTTGTGTTAAACTTTCAGAATATTGTATACTGGAGATTGGTAGCTTTGAGGGCCATTGAAACTCTTTCCTTCAGTACACTATATTATCTAAGAATAGTAAATCAGAATTCTGGAAGTTCTCTGAGGTTTCTAAAAGTACAAAGAGAGAGATGGGGCAGATGATGCAGGATTTAGATCTCCTGGAAAAAGTACAGCTAGCTGCACTCTATGGTATACTTTATTTTTTGTTTTCTATGTTGACCCTGGACATCTTTGAAACATGATATTTAAATTTAAAAAAACCCAAATATTCATAACTTTTTGAAGTGTTTGAATTAGAGCGAAGGTCTAAGAATAACTTACAATACATACTATCAGAAAATGAGTCTGAGAGTCAGGGAATGTTATATTCATGGACTCAACTCAGAAGAAAAAAAAGGTATACTGTGGATTATGCTATCTAAATAGGATGCACATTTTTTAATAACCGAAGTTTATGCTTGGACTAAAAATCAAAGCTTACATATATCTCTATCATAAGAATTACTCTAAATAATTCAGGTAGACCCTAAAGTAAAAATCGGAATATAAACTTATTTGCAACTAGTGACATGAACATTCAGGAGTCCTGAAATCCATTAAACCTTTTTTCTGCTCTGTGAAAAGTGCCACTGTTGTAGTGTTCTGATGATATGGTGTATATATCCCAGTCCATTGCAGTAATTCATATCTAGTTATATGTTCCTGCCTAATTGATCTATGAATAGCCATCTGACAGCCTTGGTAATCGTATCATGTCATGTTACAGGCTGCCTCTCAAATGCAGTGTCATTAGTCAATCTCAGTACTGCTGGTGGTTTGTTCCAAACATGGTTTAAAGTCCTTCATTCTTGTGCTAATAATATCTTCTAGACTTCTTTCTTTTATTCACTCCAACATATTAGACTATCAAATATACAGGTAGAGCAGTAGGAGTCATTGGCATACACATGCTGAATTGGCTATGGCGGGCTCTGCCTGCTACAGGGCTTCCCATAAAGCCCACTACCCATATATGTACCCAATTCTGAAAAAGTGTGGAGAATTTATAGCTGAGCAACTAACCGAGGGTAAATAATTTCACAAAGTTTGCATACTTTTAATTGCTACAAGTACCATCTAACTTTTTTATCTTAAAATAATTCTGGGGTAATAATTTTGGGTATAAATATCTTGAATAGTTTCAACATGCCTCATTTGCTTGAATTACATGAAATCTGAAATTTTAGACAGTGTTTGATGTTCTCCTCAGCCATAATTATAGTTAAGTAAATATTGGGAATAACTAGATATGGCTGTAGTTTTCTGCTTAGTATTCTTGGATTTAAGTAAGTCTTCCTGAAAACAATCCAGAGACAATGAACCCAAAAAAGAGTCAGCACATTAATTTCATTTTTTAATGAAAAGTCATTAAATATTTAAACAAGCGTTCACAGATAAAATCCTTCTGTAAACAAGCACAACTTCTGTAATTATAAAAACTTCATAAATTTGTGATTTGGCAGCAGCAGAATGGATGCTAAAGAGGTAGCAAGCCGAGAAGAAGTGTGATGGGAAAAGACTGCTAGGACACAAAATATAGATGGTCGAGCTAATGCTGTGTGTTGTCATTTTGTGTGAGTCCAGGTGTATAGCACATGTAAGAGTGGAGAAAGCTGCATTTCCTTCAAAGAGAGAAATTTTGTTCATTCCTGGGGTGAAAAAGGTGCTGTGATTTACCTTGGCTTTATTAATTGTGTAAATAAGCTTGATAATGCACATACTTTAGTAACTAGTAAATATTCATTGCAAGAAGTTACTGGAGCATTGTATCTGCCTGTGTCTGTAGATACATACGTCTTTGAAGGGTTCATTATTTCTGTAAAGTGAATGATTCAGTGACCCTGGAACAGAAATGTATATGTGATGAGGTGTGCTAATAAAACGTTAGTTATGCTATCAGGAAACCACAGTCTGAGGGCTGCTGAAGAAAAACAGAGGATTGTAACAGAGACTCCCTGAAAGTTCAAGTATAGGATAATTGCAGAGGCCTGGAAAGTGCAAGGAAGGAACAATACCAGAGGTGCCAGGTCTATTAACTGAGACCACCAATGGTCATTTCATGGTCATTAATGAAATGCTGTGTTGAGAGCCGAGTGGAACTTGATTCAGAGACAAAATACAACAAAGAACAAGTATCACACATATGTGAAGCTTACATGACAAAATAAATTTGAATACACCTAAGTGTGAACCAGTGAGAAAAGATCAGACAAGCACAGTGTTAGTGAATGTATCAAAGTTCCCTAGGCAGACCCCAAGTGAGAAGGAAGCATCAGCTTCAGTGTTTCTCCCACAAAAGAACTTGAAGTACCTCAACCACATGCTGATTCTTCTCCTCAAAGACTGGTACCCTCATTTCAGGACCCAAAGAGCAGAAAGAGGATGGAGATAATGCCAGAGAGATATGTAAATACTAGAAAGTTTGTGTGTGTCTGTTTTATTGCCATCATTTTGAGGAGTGGACTGTAACAGTTGTATAATTGCGGAACAGTTTAGTTTGGAAAAGGATGTGTAAAGGACATCTAGTTGGATTACCTGAGTCAGACCATTACCGAGCAGGCGATACTTTTTAGGACATCTAGTTTTAAGTATCTGTAGTGGCAAGGAATTCACTGCCACTTTGGTCAACCTGTTACAGTGTCCTACAAAACAGGTGAAACATTTTCTATTAACTTAGAATTGTCATGTTGGAAATTGCAAGGATTTCCCATCCTGTTATCCCTGTATACATTACATACACCAGCTTGTGATGGTTATCTATCCTTCTGTACAATTAGGGGGGAAGCTGAGAAGAAACTTCACCTCATGTGAGTCAATGATTAAGGTGCAATCATGCTTCAGAAATCCAAATGCATTGTCTTCATTTTCTGGAAACACCATTTTATTCATGCTCTAGGGCAAAACATCTTCTCATCAGTGCATGTCCAGGAGTGTCTCTAAACAACACAGATGAGCCCAGTGGCGATGAATAGCTTATCTTTCATCCACAGCTATAGTATTTTGCCATCACCACCTGAGTGAATTTTCTATTATACATTAATAATGGGTAGAACGGAAAAGGTTCAGATTTCATGTGCCAGTTCCAACCTTACTCAGCAAATTTTTTTAATCAACAATATTTTAATTGCAGATCTCCTTGAGAACAGTTTGTGGGGGTTTGTTTGTTTGTGATTTTATTGTTGTTGTTTTTAATTTTATTTAGAAGGATCATAAGGCATCCTATTCCAGTTCTTGGATGGATATCTAGACAGCACTACATTGTTTATGCCTAAAACAAATCCCAAGAAAGGCACTAAAATTTTGAGATTTTTCAGAAAACTGGGGAATTTGATTAAATTTCAAATTATTTATTAAATATATTTCACAACAACAATCAATAGAATTTATATTTTTAGGGAAAGCATGGAAACATTTCAAATCACTTCAGTAAGGGCAGCAATATCTATGTTACTTGCAGCACAGAGAGTGCTTTCAGGTGACAACAGACCTGACTTCTGGAAGAATATGAAGTCCCAAGGTATTATTTTGTCTTCTGAAAATTCTTACAATTTCTGACTGAAAAGGCTGAAAAAGTTGTTTCACACATAGCGATCATTGGATGTGGATCAGTGAATTACATGAAAGTGTGCTTTTCAAAATAAACTGTAGACATACAAAGTGTCTCTTACTGATTTTTTATCTAATTAAATGAGAACATAATAACATTTTCACCGACACAGAAGTATTTTCCACTGGTATGCCTGAAAGCATTCTAATATGCTCAAATTAATTTCATTCCAAAGTTCCATTTCACAGAGAAGTAAAAGCAGAAACAGAACGAAATCCCTGGCTAGTGATCCCACTATTGGTCTTAAATGGCACGTGGGATTGTTCTTCCAGTCCAGAGATAGGAAAAGATATCTGAGCTCAACACCTGCAGTCATGTGGTATTTGCTTGGACATCAGCAACCTATATTTCAATAGTAACCCTGAAATAGGAAAAATCCTAAGATTTTCACTTTTTCCAAGGATTTACCTCTTTCAGGTACAAAGCACTCCTCTCTGGAGGAGTGAAACTTTCCTGCTTTCCTGGAAACATACTGGAGTGAACAGGAGAAACAAAGTAACAAACACTGTAGCAAACCTCAGCGTCTTCTTCAGTGCTAAAGAAAGGCAGACAGGTTGGAACTAATATTTTAAAAGCCAATTGTAATTTAAGCTCATCTGAAAAGAACTGCTTTCCTAAATATAGCACTCCCCAAAAACATATTCCTTAAAAATGAGCTGAGACATGAGTGAATAAATGAATAAGTAAATAATCTTTCTCAATAACAAAAACAAGCCAGGCACTGAATATACAGCTATGACACAAGGAAACTTTTTATTTCTCTTGATCTAATACTTTGAGTGCAACATGTCTGTAAACCAGCAGGCAGCCATAAACACCAATAGAGAGAGTTTAAATCAATATGAAAAAAAGTTTTCCAACTGCAGCCTTCGTAACCTTAAAAACAGCATCAAGAGGCAGAAGGAACACATTGCATTCACCATACAATTTTCTGAGTGTCGCAGAGGTTAAGAGTCTCCTTGACCATATCAGCAGGTAAATCCTCTATGTTTGTTCCAAACCCAGCAGGAACATCAGTAATTTACAGCAAGGGATCTGTGCAGGATCTTTTGCTTTCATCCATGAGGAGCATTTCTGTTGCTTAGGTGCTGTGCATGGTAGAATTTCCTGTTGTTTCTTAACATAGGAGAATTGAATTTGTTGCACAGGAGAATTTTTGATGTGCATACTTGAAATAAATCTCAGACATCTCAGGTTTATTTCTCAGATTTTTCCAACAGGAAGTTTTTTAAATTGTGTCTTGCCCTCTCTCCCCACTTCCCAAGTCAATGGCAATGCAGTTGTTTAACTGTGGCCTGCTGAAATAGAGACTTCGTTTTTTAACTTCCACTGAATATGTGATGTCATAGCCACCCAGTAGATAAGCTGCAGATAACATGACAGTAATCACAAGTCACTGACTGGGTTGCAGAAGTTGCATTCTTCCTCTTTCCAACTTAATTATTGGAAAATTTCAATAAAGTGTAAGTTAATTTTATTTTTTATGGAAGAAAGAAGAGACTTCTGCTCATGAAAACGTGCAAAGCACCTATTCTCCTGGGCTCTATGGTACTGAAAAATACAGCTGCCAAAAGTATGTTGAGGAAATTCCATATACATGTGCTTATTTTGATAATCAGACTCCAACAACATTAAGTTTCAGAAACAAAACTGGTCTGAATGATTAGCCCTTCACACCTCTATGATACCAAATTGACATCTGTGGAGGAGATAGAGTATTTTTTTACTGTTTGTATGTCAAATTAGGAGATGGGTCCTGTTCATGATATTTGACTGATTTTTCATCATTTTACTGTTCTTCCTAAGAAGAAGATACTGATGGTCTTTGGTCCAAAAAATTCCAAGATTGCAGCTGCATATCCTGGATTACTGTATTGTTAAGAGTTACTCAGGATTTCAACTTTTAAGAATCTATTTCAAACCTGTAAACTAATGAAAACTTCTTTTTGACAGTCAGGAGATATTCTCGCAGAGGCAAAAATTACTGCAGTTTAGGAATCTAATGAGTATGCTACTGAGGGACAAACTTAGAAAACAAAGTCTTGCAATACTTAAAGCAGACAAAGGTGGATACTTATATAGTAAAGGTTCATTCACGGGTTTTATGTATAATAGGGATTTTTGTGTGTGTTTTTGGAAACAGGTTTGAACAGGTTAGAAATACCTCCATGAAGAAATTATCTGAAAAACATGAAGTTCATATATGTACAAGGATAAAGGACCTGGGACTGTTTTTATTAATACTGCTAAACCTTCACACACAAAAATTAAGAAATGTTTTTGATAAATAATTGTATGGAAATAAGCTATTTTTGGTCTTCTAAGTTTTCATCATTGTTGCTCAACCCTTGTTTCACTGGTGAAAAACTTATTAGTATTCTTTTTTCCACAAGCTGTCAATTTCTGTATCTTTGTCTGACACCTATAAACAAGGTTGTCAAGGTAGATGGAGGAGAGGAGTAGCTGGGGCAGAATTACACAGCTGATGTTGACACAGACTCACATGCACAATTATTTGCAGGGTCCATAGCTAAAGGCATACATAGATTCTAATGGCAAATGTTGCTTCCAGGGACAAAAGGAAACAGTTTGAAAAAGTCTATAAATCATTGAAAACTACAGAAATTCATTTAAATGACAAAGGTTCTAAACTGTCACAGTACATGTAAAGAAAAACATCAGATTCAAATGTGAATGATAAGTCTGTTAATTTAAAGTGTTTATTGTGTCCAGGTCCTTACCTGAAAGCAAATTATTCTGTAATGTGGGATTCATGATGATGTGATGCCATAAATGTGTTAATACTATGTAAATGCAAAGACAAAGTGCTTTAAGAGCACAGACTCAAAGTACTGCTCTGTCAAGGACTGAACCTTTCATATGTTTTGAAATGCTAGTTAAGTAAAAAGCAACCAACATGCTATGTTATTAGAGTTAAGCTTTTTAGTTTGCGAAGTGTCACACTTTGAAAGGTAATTTAATGCTGCCGAAGTTAGAAGCTGTTTTTAGATTTAAAGTTACCAACTATATTGCACACCTGCACCACAATTTTACAAGGCATTCTGGTCCTTTTTCTCATCATATCAGGGTATGTGTATGTGTTAAGTTTTTCATTCTTATAGCAGAAAGATAAAGTATTCACAGCATGTTATCTACCTTAAAATATAATGTTACTTCATGATACTGAAAGCACACACAAAATCATCTTGGTGATTTTTTTTTCTCATAAAGACATTGTGTGACAAAGTTTGTCTTATATACGTCTTAATAGCTGTGAACAGATCTACTGTTTTTACATATTTGCAAAATCGTTTGGCCCCTCTGCTACATTTTCATTTAAAGTAAATGAAGCTTTTTAAACTACTAAAAGTGGTAATGAAATTTTTGTGATCTGGCAAGTTACATGAAACTGTGTTCTGTACTCTGAATTTTAGTTAAGAGAATGAAAAGAGTAAACTTCCTTACCAATAATTTCATATCTTAAAAAGAGCAGCCTCTTCTACTCTAAACAGACTTATGGTAACTTTAATGTTGTGACAGAAAAATTCAAAGGAAACAAAGCACATAAATCTCTAGTGAGATAAACTTATACATGTAAATTTACTTTCATTTTATCATGTTGTATACCAGAAAGGTTATCTGTTATTAGTTGACATCAGTGTATCTGAAGGCACACTTAAAATGTTGATTTATCTGAGAAAAAATTAAACCAGCTTCTTTTCTGAATCTCTGAACTCACAATAAATTAACAGAATGACCTAAGCAATTTATTTGGTGAGACGATATTTCAAAAGTTCATTTTCAACATTTTCTTCCATAAGATTTCTAATCTGCTATAGGTGAAACTCAGTTAGCAAAAGATTTTTTCCACAGGCACTGAAAACTGCAACATTTTTTTCATCTTGTATGTCTCTTTACCAAATAATGGTCAGCTGGAATCCTCAGGAGATGGGAATGTTTCCTAGAGCTATAAGTCTCTCTTTCCTAAGGAAGGAGTAATAACAATGGGTGCCTTGCTAGTGCTTTTTAGGTGATTGAATTCGAAGTGCTGTATAAGAACACAGACTTTTATAATTCAATTTCAGATCATGCCCAAAATAAAGAATTCATGGCAGGTGAAAATTGAAAGCAGTGGCTGAAAGAAATGAAGTTAGTACAGAAACCTTTAAAATGCAAAAATGTTCAGATTTTGTTCACTGTGATTTTCAGAGTGATTGCAAGTCATTTTTAAAGCTATTTAAACCAATTTCCCCATCTTCAGTTACTCCCATTGCTCTTACTGCATGGTTTCTTCCTCTTGCTTTTGCTCTGACAGTAGCACATTTTACTTAATGACTGATACCTTTTGTTTTTCTTTTTCATTTATTCAGTTCATAGGACACTTCAGCGCTCTACTGGAAAAGAAGTGTTATCAAAATTCATAAATTATGTTAATTTAAAAATTATTGATAATAATGTAGATCTGCTATAAGAATGCAATAACTAAGAATTGGAAATGTTGCATTTCTTATTTTTACTCCTGCAAACATATGCAATTTATGACACATGTCCATTATAAGAGAGTTGAATTTTAAATTTATTCTCTCTTTGAAGAAAATGACCAAACCCCCAGTGACAGGAGTATTCAAAACTGTACCTCATAATTTTAATTGCCAGCATAATCCAGAAATTTTCTATTTATAATTCATTTTTAAAATGTTTCATTAGAACAATTCTTTCCTTTTTTAATAGATTACATTAATTCCACTGTTGTAACTTGGAACATAGAATAAAGCAAGAGGAAAAACCTCATGCTTAAGGTTGGTCTGTATATGACTAACTGCTGAGAGGTCTTGTAGAAGAAAGTCCTGTTTGAATAATTCAATGACACTTAGAACATGGTTAATCTTTCTTATATTGTAGAGAAGCTTTCTTCTGCATCTGGAAACAGAGACTGGTTAACATGGCAGAAGTTGTCTGATCTAGCCAGGTGTTACAGACACTATGCTCTGCACATAGACATAGTCCTTAACATCAGTGTACACCTCTCACCACCAAATCAATTCCTAGGGAGAAGTCTGAACTCAGGTGTTAGAAATTAATTTTAAACATTTCCCACAAATATGAAGAGTAAATAAAATCATGTCATTTCACTGTATGACAATGACAGCCTCTGGAAGTGATACTTCACTCCCCACTCAAATTAAAATTTATTTTAGAAATAAGTATTTTTTTAATAAAAGCAGTACTTTCAATATTTGCACATCTGACCAGACCTTGGAGCTTTCTCTCTGAATGCTATTGAAAGACACAGTTTTTCAGCCTGATTTAAATCTCTGTACAGAAGACAGATCATTGGCTTAGACTTGATTTTGAAACTTCACTCCCACATACTGGCATATGCACAGACAAACAGAAAGGTTGGATAAGTTCCTTATATTTGGAAATGCTTAGAAAGATATACTTTGTGATAGTTTTGTTTTGTTTGATTTGGAAATAAAAATATTATTTGAAATAAGCCTTGAGACTGGAAACTCCAGCTCCACTGAGCACGAATGCTCAGCTTCAAGGCTTTAGCAATTCCCTTCAGAGCAGAAGACCTTAGATTAAAAATATCTTGCTCAAAATTATTATAATGATTAAAATATTTTTTAATTTGATTGTCAATTTCTATTAGAAATATAAATGCCTATGAACAGCAGGCTTTTTTTGAGAAGTGGGAGTGAATTCACAGATACCTTTAAGTACTAAAAAACTGAAATGTGATACTGTCTGGTTTTAGAAAGGACAAGCAAATAAATTGTCATAATATGTAAAGGATGCTAAGAAGGCATGTTAGTGTGGTTCGGTTCAGACAGTAAGAGTGTCTGAAAATATTCCAAAATTAGTATTAAACTGAGTTTATTTATTTCTGTTCTTTAACATCTGATTTAGGGGACATTCCATCAAAACAGAGGTTCACTTAAAAAAATAAATGTAAGATTGCTATCATGCCTAACAATTTACAGGAAACTTGAAGTGTATTTTGATTAAATTACTTCTTTTGTTTGAAGTGCAGACCCTTTTGCATAGTGTCAAGTCTCTTCTGAAGTCACAGGGGCTTTAAATAAAACTTGCTTGTTAAAAGCACAAAGGAAATTTCCTGAAGGTAAGAGGCTCACTTTGTCAGGACTTGGGAACTGAATGACAAAAAATAGTCTTTGGCTCTTTTAATTCTTTGGATTTGGTGAAAGAAATTTAGAGAGGTTAAACAAAGTTTGCATGTGGTCCTACAAGCCCTTCAGCATGGTTTTCAGCTGCTCATGTGACAAGGTTAACCAGAAAATTCTGCTGTCTTTCTCTATAACAGACTGCTCATTGAATGTCCATTATTTAAAACTCAAGAGGTGTAAAGGAAAGATATAAATTATCATTTAGATGACAAATTATAAAAGAAGCTTATAGGGACTTAATAAATTTAAGTAACAATTGGAGATTAAATACATTCAACATATTCTTTAATGTGCACCATACTTTATTAAAAAAAATGAAAAAATTAAGTCACTCCAGAAATACAAATGTAGCTGCCTTTTTATAGCTTGATGGCATTAGGGTACATCATGCACCAGATCTGTGACAGCTTTGTACTCCTGTGGGTCTGACATGGCAGCGGATTCCTGACAGCTGACTGTATTGGAGACTGAAGTCAGCCTCACTGGGAATGAGCGGCAAAGGCATCCCATTGTAACTTGCCCAGAGGCTCTGGGCATCCTTGGCACAGACTCTTTCAGGAGAGGGTATTTCAAAGACCCCAAAAGGTTCTGGTAGGCTTTCAGTACAGCTGCCTTGGAGATGGAGGAAATTAGGCAGCTGTCTACCTTGCCCAGTCTCTTGGAGGACCCTTCTGCTGTGGGGTCCCCGAGGGTTGAAGGACAAAAGGTCTCTATCACAAGGAGTACCATTCAAGACTCCCTGATTCCCATCCATACACTCATTTGGTGACTAGAGATACAAGGAGTGATCAGTAGAACCCGCTCACCCCTTAAGAATCCCACACTGGGTGCCAAATAAAATCGTTGTAGTTTAACTTCAGCTGGCAGCTAAGTACCACACAGCTGCTCACTCACCCTGGTGCCCTGCCCTGCTGCCCCCAATGGAGAATTGGAAAAAGATAAAAGTGCATGGATGCGGATAAGAACAGTTTAATACTTGAAATGAATTCTTGAACTTCTTGTGCTGGCTGGCAGAGCATGGGTAACTGAAAAGTCCTTGTCTTAGGGTAAGCATTGCACAGCAACAACTAAACCAGCAGCGTGTTGCCAACATTATTCTCACACTGAACCCAAGACACAGCTCTGCTCCAGCCACTAGGAAGGAAATGATAGTTGGAGGCTGTCTTAGGCACAGCAATCATAAAGCTAAAGAGTTTTTGACTCTTGGAGAAGTAAGGAGGCATGCCAGCAGAGATGCCACTTTGGACTTCCAGAATAGAGTTTGAATAGTTATTTTCAGTATTTATTTTCATTATTTCAATCCCTGTTCCTAATGTAAACTGTAAAAATCCTCTAAAATTGACAAATTCACAAATTAATTGAAAAATGTAACAATTTTAAAAATTGTAAAATATTATGCTTTGAAATCCTGAATTAATTGAAAAAAAATTTTACAGTGTCCAATCTAGGCATTGTCTAAGCAATCAATTATTTATGAATGGCTTCTGCTGTCTTTTCTGGTCCTGTTTTTCTCTAGTGTCTCTTAGACTGAGTAGTGTAACAACATCTTATGTATCATTAAATAATAAATCAGTAAGTAGTACTCACCTCATCATACTCCAGGTCACACAACCTACCATTTCTGAGAATTCTAATTAACTCTTGTGGATTAGTAAACTGGAAATATGCTTTGTCATTGAAATAAGGGAAGAAAATGCAAGGAGAAAGAACTCCTATGTAGATTGCCGTTCTCAGAGCAGGATAATCTTATCCTGAGAGAGACTAGTACCATTTCCCTTTGGAACTGTTGAATTACATGCTGATTGTATTTTACAAAGTGTTTGCATTTATTAGGTTAAGTATACATTGAAACATTATTTACTTCTTCAATCTTACCTGATGACAGAGGGAAAGAAGCAGAGGGGAATAATTTGTGTTGGACATTTCTTGGCAGCAGCTGACAGCAGTCATAATCTGGTAATTGATCCTGAACCATGTGAACTACTGTTAAAACACTGTGACCTATTTTGGTGATCCAGATAGAATTTCTGTTCCTGAAAGACAAGCAAAAAGAACTGGGAAAAGAGGGGAAAAAGGATCATTCTTCAAGAAAGAAGTAGCAGTTTAGGAGAAACACATTACCTGTTTCCTGTACTCACCACTAATTCAGGCTAAATACTTCTTTGGTTTGCCCCTTTTGTGTCATGAAAAGGCATTCATTATGCTAAATGCAGTTTCAGGCTTTGTGTCGGCTTGTAATAGTGCAGTTTATCACCACAGCAAGAGCGAAAAGCACAGAAAAATTAGGTTAATCAATATCCCTGCAGTGTGTTTGACATTACATTCAGGAAAGGTTTAGCATGTCATTCCTAACTACAGGCCATAAACTGCCTGAGGTCTGTGTATGCTCTTGATGTGAATGCTAGTTCCTCATGCTGATCGAGGGCAGAACATAGCTTTAAGCTTCTGCTAATCATGCACCCCCTGCAGACACCTAGCACCTTGGATTGTAAAAAATGTGACACCACTGCTTCCAATATTCCCTCTCTGAAAAAAACTTAAAATGTTTCTAACTGGCTGACCTAGGAAAAATCCCTTACCAAATGCTCTGCTTAAAACTTATGCTTATAAACAATTTTTTTCCCTAACATTTAAAACTATTCATTCAGTTTGGTAGGCAGGGATTTGCTGGAGGCTGGTGTTTGGGTTTTTATGAGTGTTTTGGTACTTTTACGCTGGATCAAGACAGGAAATGCAAAACTGACAAGTGAAAAAAAATTGTGAGGCACTTCACTAGTAAGGGATAGGATGTAGGATAATATGCTCGCAACCATAGGGAACTTAGGGGAAAAACCTCCTACTTTTTGTGCAGAAAAATCACAGGACTTCCAGAAATGTGCAGATTCACGTCTATGATTAAAAAAATATATGAATACCTTATTTGTGGAAATAGTATGCTCTCTTAAACTGAAGGTGGAATTTGAGCAAATGCTAGTGATGACTGTGATGATGCTTTGTGATGACAATGGCAACCTTATGACATATTTTTGTAATGCTGGAAGTTACTCCCCATGTCTTTAGACTCAAAACTTCCTAGTCTTGCATGTTGCAATCCCCGGTGAATTAGGTAGTAAATCTTTAATTTATTTTCTAAAAGCCACGAATTTGTTTGAATTTTGTTCAGAGCAAGAACTGAGCACTGTGAGTTTCAATATTGCACAAAGTATTGCTATAATTTAAAACATATTTTATATCTGTTATTTTAAATTACATGTTCTTGAAGATATGTCATCATTTCTGTAAACCTCAGTAAAACACTCCTGTTTTTTTGGAGAGTTACTTGTAGAGTTTATACAATTATATAGTCTGAGATAAAGTTCAAAGACTGTAGGATGAATATCATTCAAATTTACAGAAACCTGCAGTCCAGATCCTTGGTAGACGTAAAGAGACATTACTTCACTGAAATTAATGGAGCTATACAGACTTGCTCCAACTCAGAAACTGTACTGAAATATTTATTTAAAGATAATTTAAAAAACTTTCATATTGAAATTGCGTAAGGTGGTTCATAAACACTGGCTTTCCTTCAAGACTTGATATATGTGATTTTCACTTGAATGAGAACAAAAGGGCTACTCAGCATAAATTAGAGATAAAACAGGAAAAGGAAAAAAGGACAATTAGAAAGATATACTGACAACTGATAAGACCTGAGTACAAGTGAGATATATTCACTAAATTAACCCTGAGTGGAGTTCATATGTGCTACTAAAATTTCAGAACTTAAGGTTTATTTCTGAATTATTTTTCTACTCATTTTTTATATGTTAAACAGTCCCCTTCCCACCCTTAAACGAATTTATTTTAAAGTCAGAAGGGGATCATTATGATCATTTATTCTGAACCTTTGTATAAGGCCTGCCCCATCTTTTGAAGCAAAAGAATACAACTTCCTCCATAATAATTTGTATTTTTATGTCTCTCATTTTTTCACAGTATTTCTACAAAACGACATGTGGATTTCACTGGGAACATTGTCTCACTCTAT
>NW_008237222.1:2099234-2108370 GCF_000691975.1 Corvus brachyrhynchos | reverse complement strand
GAGGTAACATTTTGTGGGATAGGCCTTCCAAAGCTTATGTTTTACATGCCAGATCTTTTGGTTCCTGTAAATGTTTATTCAGAAGCACACGTAAGTGTTTATAGATTAATTTGTAAAATGGGTCTGAAAGAATTACACATTTTAATTGGCATGTTGAAGGATTGAGTTGTGTCTCTCTTTGACTACTATTATAATAATTATTATCCATGATAGAATACTGTAGTGGTTTGGTCCAAAATACTCATTACTGTTTATCTTCTGTGACATAAGAATTAGGAGAAATGCAAAGCAGGCACCAAACTTGAAAGAATATAAAGAAGTTTATTAACAGACCTAAAAGAGGGAAAAAAAAATTATACCACCTTCAGAACTCTCCTCCTCCCCCCACCTTTCTCCCTTCTCCCACTGACAATGTAAAAAGACAACCCTTGAGATGTTCAGTGTTGTTACCACTTCCATAATAACCTTATTCAGTGCATTTAGAAAGAGAAGTCTCTTCTTGCTCATGCTATGAAAACATTATCACAACGAGACAGCCGCCCACTTCCAAATATTGTTCAGTCCATTTAGGAAGAGGAGTCTCTGCCTGCGTGTGAGTCTCCTTTCCCCCGACTTGCAGCTTTTCCCGCAACTGCTTTCGAGGGTCCACTCTTGAAGTTTTTTGGGGTACAATTTTAAGGTTGAGCCGTTCAGAAACAAAAACAGAGGCCCTTCTCCTTCCCTGGGAGCAAAGGGTCTTCATCATCTTCATCGTTAGGACTATCTCTGGGAGCATCTCTAGGAACTGAGGTTTTCTCCTTTCCCATTTGGAGCAAAAGTCCTCATCTGGTTCATCTCTAGGGACTGAGGTTTTCTCCTTTCCCGTTTGGAGCAAAAGTCCTCATCTGGTTCATCTCTCCCTGTCCAAACTTCTCATGAAATTACAGCTGCGTCAGCATCTGCCTATCTCAGCGCAGGTGCTTTTGCTCACGAGTTGAACACTCCACCCCCCATATCTTCATGAAATTACAACAGGATACTCTGATATATCATAGCTTCACAACAGAATTTCAGCTTTAAGCATCTCCTCTCTCTCTTCCCTCAGGTTTTCAGCTCTTCACAGCAATAAAAAGGGTTAATCTCACCTCGGCCTGGCAGCTGTGTGGCTTATCGATGTTGGTCAGCTGTTGGTCACCTGACCTCTGCCGGACAGAGGTGCCGCTTTGCTGAAATCTTGGCCGCAATGGAGGGGGGGGGAAGTCGAGCTGCTCTGGCTGCCCCCAGCCCTGCCGGGGGGGGGGGGGGGGAGAGGCGGTCACAACTTTAAGTGGCTTAGAGAATTGTCCATATTCAAACTGGCCACTGATAGGTTCTGTCAGGTCATAGAGGAAACTGTAAGCACCCCTCAGCAAGGACGTCCCTTCTGGGACTATGCTTGCTAACCTATGACAAGTACAAATTTATGAAAATGAGGGCAAAACTCAGACTTCCAGCTCTGAAATGTACCCTCCTTATAGCCAGTTACTTGTATTATTTTGCTATATCAGTGTGCAATTTGGCAGAAAAAGGACAGAGGCACACTCCCTATTCAGTTAATCATATATATATATATATATATATAGATGCATAAAGGTATTTCTCCTGAAGGAATCAGTTTTATTCACACTTGCAGGCCCAAGTATAATACTTTCATTACAAATGCAAACTCAACAAGGAGTCCAGATATGATTCTGGATGAAATCATGTAGAGAAATTTTGCATTTGTAAAACAAATGTTGAATTCAGTGAGAATCTAAGAGGATAGTTATGTGGCCAGGGTGGCAATAAAGGTGATTTGGGCCTCAAAATGAATCACCTGGTCTGGAGGCCCCCTCGAATGTCGGCAACAGTGCAGTGATGCTTGTAGGCAGTCCTTGAGCACTTTATTCTGGCAGTTAATAATAAATCCACTGTGTATTTTATCAGCCCGGATATTCCCTGAATAATGGCCAAAGAGGAAAGCATTTATCCACCATGTGCATCTGCTTAAAAGCTGGAAAAAAAATCTTCATTTTTATTAGAAAGGTCACTCACTCATGGCCTTCCTCTTTACATAACAAGTGCAAATGATTTTCTGGAGCATTTCTGTGCGATTATGCTCTTTCCTGAAAAGTCCACATTAGCAAGGTGATACTTTATTAATATCAAATGAAACCTTGTTAACTACTTAAAAGCCAAAACTGAATGAAATTCTGTAACTGTGCCTTTTACACCTAGCATATGCATCCCTTTCTTATACACTACAGAGCATCTAAGATAATTTTAACAAATTTTATACTGCCTTAGGATGCAATGAAATAAAGAATTGGAATGGTAATCATGGTGATTGGCTAGGTATGAAGACCAGAAAAATCAGACAGGAAACATTTGCTACATTCTAGGAGGCTTTTTATAGTAATAATTATTTTACTAAGTTTTAAGTTTTATCATCTGTGGAAACCATTATAAAATTCAGAAATGCCAAGGAAAAATTGAGCCATGAAACTGAAAATTATTGGAATCTAATGTTGGATCTATGAAGAGTTGTTACCAGTGGTTTTGATTTGTAGAGATTCATATTTGTAGAGATTCTAGTTAAACAAATCTACTCACAGCACCTGGACACTCCATGAATGATGCAGAACAATTCTCTATATGTTATTAACACAGTACCCGAAGAGATTATTGGAATGTTTATCAGTATTGTTTAATAGCGGATTGTTTGACAAACAGGCAGAAAGGCATGACTTCAGGCAAGTATTTCATTATTATTTCTGGGTTTATTAAATACGTGGTTTGAGCTATTTTAATTAGGCAGATTATACGTCTATAGCTAGAAATTGAAAAGAACAGGCTAAAAAGATAAGATTTTCTTACACCACAGCAAAATATTTTGTGATATTTAAAATAAAGAGATGCAAACAGCTCCATTCTCCTGTGCTTGAGATATAAAGTAAGAAAGCTTAACTGAGCGTAGATGATTATTTTTATCTTAAGTTATATCTTCTTCCTACTATTAGGTTTTAGTAATATTTTAATTTGAAAAAGTGATTTGAAGCCCAGTATTGCTGTAATATTGGGTACCCCTGCTTTGCCAACTGATGCATTAGAATCATCTAAGGAGTTGCAAATTTGCTAATTTTAGGTTGAATGTGTTCCTGGAGAAACCAGGAACCAATGTAGAGTTCTGCTGCAATGCTGCAGAGACCATGCATTGTGGGCAAAAGGTAACCATCCTTTGGAAGAAAGCAAGTTTTCTTTCAGGTCTTCTACCAATTTGGTCTCTGCATGCAGAAGTTCATGCAGAGTTCAACAGTTCTGTTCATAGTAGCCAGACAATCTGAGATACAAAATTTTATTTCACATCCTCTATTAAGAATAGCCACTTGTTGCCTCTGTAGGACCAGCAACTGCTGCAAGCTTCACAGTTAGTAAGCAAACACAAATGGTGCTAGAATGATACTGGTTCGCAATATATGACACTATTCTTTCTGTCTTTGCATCATACCAGTTGCTAACTTAGATTTATCCAATGACAGCAACTGTTAAACTGATGTCCAAATGCAATTAACTGTATGAAGCATTGTTGATACAAAGGCTACAGTAGGTGAGGACCTACCCTCAGTATTAGAAAATAATCACAGGTTTTGAGTGAAGGAAAGAGCCAATGTTAAGGAAGCACTTTGAGGGAAAAGGTCCCAGACTGCAGTGCCCTGAATACTTTAGGTTTAGTACACCCTAAACATAAACACCTAAAATACCATAAATCCTTGTTGATACATCTCTATGTATTGAGATGTTTATTCTGTCTAGCAACATATGCTAGATTCATTTATGTCTCCCTTTCTTCATCTATGTCATTAGCAGATATATTTACTGTATCCTCCTATTAACATATTCAACAGACCATTTGAGTCAACTATCATCTACTACTGTTTTAGTATGAACATATTTTCCATCATAATTTGTCACAACACCTATAGGTGGCCAAAACATGTCAGTTGATTTTGTGTTAGGGTACCTTGCATATAATTTTAAGATAACTATAATCTATTAAAATAACCAGAATTACTGTATACCCAACACTATCAACTGCATCTACAACAAATAAAAAAAAGCCCCAAAACATTAGAAGATACTCTCAAAAACTTTATTACTATATAGATAATACAACATCAGTATTTTCTGCAAGTCTATATATGAAATAATAGACCATCAATAAGGAGAGGTATAAGAACTGAAGAGAACAGTCAGAAAAATCTTGTGGAAAAGAGTTATGTCCCATCCCAGAAGACAAGGGTAATTGAAGTTCTTGTTAATAGATACCTATGTGTGTGGATTAGAGTGAAATGACACTGAATGACAAGTGTATGTAAATATGTATGCGTTTATTTTAGAACAAATTGATTGCAAAGGAAAACAAGTACGTAGTCATTTTGGTTGTTATTAGCTATAGTAATATAAAAATAACACTTAAGAAAATTTGTAAGGAAAAAGAAAGAAAGGATAAGAGTAGAAAGATCTCACCACTCCTAAGCCTCAGACTTGGTTGTTGCAATTTCAATGTCTGTTGGTCAGAAGCGGTGGCCAGTCTTGACTAAAGTAGCAGTGGTTGTGGTGGGAGAGCCCTAACAACCCTTTGGTTTATATTCCCTCAGGTTTCAGTGGGAACTCCCAGTACCAGCCCTGGGACAGCGAGTTTTACACTGGATGATGTAATGGTGTGGATCAGGGACCCTTCAGGAGTCTTTGATGGTCTAGGTCATTACAGCTGCCTACTAAGTCCAATGCGTAAGTGCAGTTGAGTCCAATGTGGCCCATGATGGACCATCAGCAGAGATGAGCACCTCCAGGCTGTGTGTGACTATGCCAGTAGTTCCCTGGCAGGGGATTTATCACAGCTGAGTTCACTTGAGTAAGGACAAAGAGACATTAGCTGCCTCAAAGGATTTGCCTCTTCCCTTGCCTCGTTCAACACCCAGCTTGTAGCCTGTTGGCTGTGCTCACCATCTGCACCTGAGAGGTTACTTTGCAGCTTACTGCGTCAATGTTTGAGTCCCCAGCATTCTAGTCTATTCCAGTATCATTCATGGATACATTCTTCTCCCCAGACCTGGGATGACTGGACAATAGTATGTCCCTTTATGTTATCTGAATTTCCTGTCACAATCCAAATTCCAGTTAGTAGGCATATTTGGGGAGGATCACAGATGAACTGCTGCTTCTTTGCAGTTTACTATAGTTGGCAAAAGTCCTTCAATGATTTTAGCTATGTTTAAGCCGTTAAGGATTTCAGTTTCTCCCAAAAACTCAAAACTTCCTGGCATGTATTACTAATTCTGTTCCAGTTAGTGTTGAGTGCCTGTGACATCCCATAGGATTACTCTAATGGTGATCTCACTTCTAAAGGTAGTACTAGAGATTGTGCTGGATTGAAGTTTGATCTCCTATGAGGAATTTGACAGCAGCCCTGTGGATAAAATCTTGGGGGTATGGTAAATGAAAACCTGGACAGGAGCTGGCAATGTGAGTTCAAAGCCCAGAAAGCCAACTGTATCCTGGGCTGCATCCAAAGCAGCATGGGCAGCAGGACAAGGGAGGGGATTCTGCCCCTCTGCTCTCCTCTGGTGAGACCCCACAAGCCACACTGAGCTCTGGGGTCCTCAGCACAGGAAGGATGTTGACATATTTGAACAAATCCAGAAAAGGATCACGAAGATGATTAGAGGGAAGGAGCACATCTCCTATGAGGAAAGCTAAGTGAGCTGGGGCTGTTCAGCCTGAAGAAGAGAAGGCCTCAGGGAGACTTTATTGTGACCTTTGGGTACTTAAAGAAGTCTTATACAAAAGATTGGGACAGACATTTTAGCAAGGCCTGTTAAGGCAGGACAGGGGGTAATGGTTTTAAATTAAAAGAGGGTAGATTCAGAATAGATAAAATGAAGAAATTATTTATGATGAGGATGATGAAGCACTGGCACAAGTTTCCAGAGAATCTGTGTCTGACCCATCCCTGAAAGTGTTCCAGACAAAGCTGGATGTGGCACTGAGCAACCTGATCTACTGGAAGATGTCTGTGCTCATTGCGGGGTAGTTGGACTAGATGGCCTTTAAAGGTCCCTTCCAACACAAAACACTGTATGATTCTATGAAATTGAATGGTGTCAAATCAACTATTATAAAATATTCTGACTGCTAAGAGGATGTGGAAAAAGTCACAGTTTAAAAAATACTATCCTTTAGTCATGATTTTTTTTTAACTGTCTTTCATTCTCTTTTTTTTCCTTATGGTGTTAGTACCCCCTGTGATTTCCTACCTGACCAATAGGACATTGATTACCATTTTCTATAAAGGGATTTCTCTTTTGTATTCACTCTGGTGTTCAGGAACTCTGAAAGTTTTTAAGGTGTAGCATTGCTTTAAGCATGAGACTTACTTAGTACTGATGTATGTCTATCTGGCTTCAATCAAACAAAAAAGTAATATCTGCTTACAAAAGATTATTTAGATGAGCCATTTTAATGTTAATGGTAAACCATGTCATTAGAAATGAAAATAAAAAAATTACCCACATTCTTAAAATATACTATGATTTTTGAAAATCTTGAAAACAATTTTGTTTCCAGAATCTCACAATAATAAAATCAAAGGGGATCTCCAGGTAGATGAGAATCTTCAAACTATAAAACAATTTAGGTTTGCCATTTTCAGGGAACATAAACTTTCATTTGATCTTGATCTTAAGCCTGTGCAGACTTTGCCATAGTACTTTTCATGAGAGAGTAATTCATTATCCTTAATACAGGCACACTGACTGGGACTCATTTGTTCTTCACTGACTCCATTACAGATATGACTTAATTAAACCTGTCTTATCATAGCTAAATGGAGATGAGATGAATCCCACTTTTGCTGAGTTCCTCAAAACCTGTATCAAAAATTTTCCTGATGGAGCTTATTCTATCTGATTTCCTAGGACAGGGGCTTGAAAAGTATCTAATGATAAATGCTGCAGAACAATGACATTTTATTACCGCAGTCCTGGTTCCTAAGGTATATCACTGTGCCCCACAGCCATAGGGAGGAGGAGGAGGAGGAGAAGATCTAGCAGGCAGGAATTGTGCAGCAAGATTGATTTGTTTAATTATTTTACAAACCTTTTATAGACTTTTTCTTCATTGTCTAATTGGACAAAGGACCAGCCACCCCTTGGGGGTGATTGGCCAAAATCCTAAAACATCCATTATCAAAATATTTTCTACTATACCATAAACAAGACTTTCCAAGGTTGCAGGTGGCTTGGTTGTTTACCTTCCCTGCTACCTCTTCTGTGAGAGAGAAAAGCCTCTCATGGACTTAGAAAAATAACAAGAAAATCCTCGCTAACAGCATTTTTGTACCTACAGCATTTTGATTTTTTTCTTCGTCCAGAATGTTGTTGAAACATTCACATCAGTTTCTACTTTATAAAGTTTAACAGGGCAGGGCATGGTAGGATCATTATCCATACTGAAATATCAGAGATAATATTGCTGCCATGGACAGAAACACTGAACATAAAATAAAAAAGTTTCCAAAGCATTGTAAATAGAGTTTATATCTTCACCATTCCACCCTGGCATCAGTTCAGTTTCACCTATATGCTATTGATGGTGTAGATCAATGTTCTACCTCCTCTAAGTAATAAGATATATATTACATGATGTTGTGAGTATAAATTCTGTGTGTATGGAGTACTATATCTATATATTTCCAAAGAAGAACATACTATCTTTCATGGAATATCTATAATCAAATAAGGAGCTTTTAGTACAATATAATAAAGTTTAAAAGTATTGTATGTATGGATATATTTATAAAGTACTTAAACATCTTCATTTTATCACAGCTGCTCCATTTGCTGTGCAGATGTACTTGCATTTTAATCTGCAAAGCCTCAAGTTTGTGAAAACTTTGACTGGTGAAAAGATGAGAAACATATTTCAAGGTTTTATCTTCCTATTGCTTAAGAAATGCTATGAAACGTGATGTGAGATGTGGAATGTTCCATCAAGTTGTATAAATAAGTGAAACCATTTGTCCTTCTGATCCTCTTGCATGTAAATGCTGTCAGGATAAAATGGCTGTTAAGAAAATGGAACATAATTAGACCTGACTTATTCTAAACACCCTCAGTATAACTCAAACTAAGGAAGCTTAATATTTAAGAGTAGGCAATTAAGATAGCAGTCTTTTTGCTTAACATTTCTCCTCAGTGTTTCTTTGTCAAGTAGTTTGAGTTGTTTATGTACAGTACAGCTTCTGTATATAATATGACAGGAAAATCCTGGCATTCACTGGGGCACTGGTAGTTTAATGTGACTGCTACTACAACAGAAGGGCTTGCAATAATTCTGCTACTCCTCTGAAATCTTTAAATCAACAAAGAACTGAGATTAATTCATTTTGCCTGAATATGAATAACTAGTATAATTTTGGATTGCAATTGTTGAACCATTGTAAACAAAAGGAGAAGTACATTCATCTCTACAAAATGAAACTAAACTTTTTTTTTTAATTGAAATTTCCAATTGCATTAACTTTTTTATTTAGATTGTAGTCTACAGAGGCAAAAAACTTAATACCATGGAGCCTCCTCTCTTCTACTCCAATAAAACTGGAAATCTGCTTTTAAGTGCATATTTATTTATCTTTATGCCATTTAGGATGAAACTGTTAAAATGTTGAAAGCAATTTTTATTCTCTTCTTGATTTGACAGGTTAATTTCCTGGGCATAAATTTTGAAATAAAGTAGATAAACTTGAGAAAACAGCCTGCATATACAGGTCACTTTATCCCAAAGTTTGATAGGAAAAATGTAATTAATTTCACCTGCTTTACTGGGATTTTCAATTGTAGAAATCTGTAAGCAATTATGAAGTAATAGGTAGCAATTAGTAGTATTTTAGATACTGTGTTTAATTGTGGATCTTTTATCTCAATTGCCTCTGCGTCCCTTTTGGAGCAGTTCCCACTTTGCCCGGTCAGCTCTGGACGCAGCAGGCTGCGGGGGCCAGCCTCCGGAATCCGGGAGACCAGAGGTCTGCCTCGTGGGTCCTTCCACAGGACCGGGGCAATAGAGGCAGGCGGGGGGAGAA
>NW_008237222.1:2055546-2099068 GCF_000691975.1 Corvus brachyrhynchos | reverse complement strand
GGTCTGCGGGATGAGGGACACACAAGGGAACCTATCTTGGGAAAGGAAGGGAGGGATCCTCCCCCGAAGACCCATCCCTCGACGCCCCTGCCAGAACTTTCTAGAAGCTTGGGAGGGGTGCCGGGGCGATTGGCAGGGGTCTGGGAGGAGACAAATAGAGAAAGCAGGGTTATGAACACGAAACCAGGAGGGTATAAACTGGGATGGTACAGTAATACGAAACCCAAAGGGGAGACCTGGACTGAACCAAACAAGACACACTCCCACACTCAATCCTTTCCAACTCAGGATATTGTATGATTCTATGATTCCATGAACTGAAATTATGCCTGTTCATTGTAAGTCAAACAGTGGTGTAACACGATGGTTCTTGCAAAGTTTTGAATTGCTTTAAACATCTGTAAATCAAATCAAGCACAGATTATCTCCTCTGGAATAGTCCAAATACTCAATCTTGTATCTTTTAGTTACAGTGAAGAACAGAATTTTATTACAGTGAGCATTTTGTATATTTTTTCATTTCCTAGTTTTGCCGCGTCCCAATTTCCTTACTTCAAGTTTTTATTTCATTTGCATTTTGTTATGCCAGTCATCTCAGTTCTAACTGAATACATTAAATTCCTTTGTGGATGCAAGCATAATACATGAAGCAGCAGGAATGACTTTAAGGCTTAACTATATGTTATATGACAGTCATGACAGATACCTTTACTAAATGTTGCTAAGCAAGATAAAACACTACATGAAATATGAGAGATTCATTGGTGTATTTGTGTATTTTTGTCCTTTGAAAGGGCAAATGATGATGAAAGAAACTTTGCACCAGCTGTGATGGCTAAATTCCTCTGTGCTGTTAAAAGAATTCTTTAAGCTTTCCTATGCTGTTTTCATGGGACTTAGTATAGCATTGGTAAAAGTGGTAAGGTTAGAGATATACTCACTCTTAAGGCCTTTAACTGAGTGAAAATAAACAGAACAAACAAATAAGAAATGTAAAATTAAACTTTGATGCCTCTGGTTAATTCCCTCCCAAACTAGCAAAAAAGCCCATTTGCTTCAGAATGGCCCATTTGACAAAATACACTTACAAAGGACATAAATTTGCATTTATGCAAATACTAACAAGGCAGTGAGACAGCAGGATCGAAACCACTCATGTTTTAAGGTGGGGACAGTGATACAGAGCTCAAGAATTTTAATTAGAAATAATAAGATGTCAGAAATATATGTTGATAAAATCATGATCAAAACAAAGATTGTGGCTCCTTAGGGGTGCTTCCAGGGTAACTGTCCTTGATTTTATTTAGAAGCTCCAGCCTTATAATGCTTGCTAGAGTCCATAGGATAGATACAGTTTCTTCTCCCTGTTAAGTGATTTATGATTCCTACATCACACTTAAGAATCATGAAGATTCACTATAGATCTCTGTTTAAACTTCTTTCTAATCCAGATAGAGAAATTGAGTTGGAATCATTCCTCATCTGTCAGTAGATGTGTCCCTTACAATGAAAGGGGGATGGATAATTCACAAAGAATGATTGATAGGCTGAAATCAGATCATCTTTCATATTCATGAAAGCTGACATGAATTTTAAAAGATCTCTTTAGATGTGAATTTTTTTCCCAAATGTCGTTTTTGAATTTTAGAGATAATACTTCCTGATAATATTCTTCAATCCATTACAGTATATTAATTATTTGAGAGATTTGATCAATTAACAAAGACTTATAAGGGTTTGGGTTTTTTTGCCTGATACCAGACGAGTTAATTTTGTTTTGAAGGGACAGAATTTCTTAGTCACAAAAATATTTAAAATATTAAAAATTAGTTCTCTTTACATATACTAATGATAATATATTTTTATGAATATCTATTAACAGAAGTTTAGAGTTATTCAAACACATGACAAAATATTTCCAAATTTTACTTTATTGTAATTATTTTTGCTTGTTATTAGATAATTTCTTTAAATATATTTGACTTTTCAGAATACTGGAATATCCTTTTTGTCTTATGTTTTCCTTCTCTGATACATGCTTTCTGTCTTCCTCTACTTGACTGCATATCCAATTATTTTCCTTGTAGCAATTAAGCACCTCAAAATTCTTAGTATTTTTAAATACATTTTGGAAGATGCTTAGGATACTGAAATTACAATGTATTGTAAATGTAGTTTAGCTAATATTTTCCTCACTTTGAACAGTATATGTAATCCACTAGCAAAATATTTTAAGAGTCTCATTGAGCAATTTTAGTTTTGACAAATTAGTTTTTTAAAATCATGGGTTTTAATCCATGGAAATAAAAAAAAACCCCTTTTTTTTAAGCTATTACTGCTGAAATTAATTAGAAAACTGAATGTTTCCTTGAGAGTCCTGTGTCTTGCTTGTCTCACCCCTTTCTGCATTTTTTGGCTTGTATCCCCCTAAAGCTCTTACCCTGAAATGTATCAGCCAGACAAGAATCATGATGTGGCAGTGAGGGCACTCCAGCAGTATTTGGAAGGACTGATAGGTCTGAGAAGGTTCAAGAAACACAGACAAACAAAAGGGCTCAAAGACGAGAAGCAGAAGAACTCAAAGAAACCCTGCAGAGGTGGAGTAATGGGATGACGCATCATGAACCAGCCTCTCATGTTATGACCTCTTTAGCACTGGATGATCTTGAGGAAAGCATCTGTTTTACATAGTCAACACGCATGTTCATGATGTTTGTAATTGCATTCCTGATACATTAACTTTGGTCACAGTTATTTATTGTGTCATGTTAAACTGAAATTCAGCTGAATGTGTTTGGTTTTTTTCTTTCTCTTTAGGTTCTTTATCTTAAACTTGCTGGGTGTTTGACAAGTAGTTCTTAGGTTCTTTCTCATAAACATAGCAAACAAGGTATGCAAACAAATCCAGACAGAAGTATTCACTGTATAGGCTGTGATGTAAGGAATGTAAAATATGGATTCAAATGTCAGGTCTACCTACTCATTTCCTGAACTTAGAGTAAATGTCTGGTGACATCTAAGAGTAAAGTACTTAAAAGATATATGTAAATTCTCTTTGCAACTAGGCTTACCAGCCCTATGCAGATCAACTTTAGTATTCTGAGACCAGCCTCACTTGTTTGGTTCAGTTTGAGATGAAGGACAAGAAAAGTGAAAGTTTAAAAATGTATTATCACTTCTCTGGAAGAGATACTATCCAAATTAGTTGAGCTCTAAAATGTCAAAGTATCTAGAAGCTGGACGTCTTTTTACTCAGAACAAATACAGCTAGATTTTACACATAACTCATCAAATACAAAGGAAGATAATCAATATCTCATTTAATAATCCAGTTTAGTAAGCAACGATCTGGCAGTTCTTTTAAACATTTTTAAAAATGCCACTAAGCTGAACCTTTAGTCAGAAAATGTGAAATAAGTTTTCTTCAAGTCTGCAGTTCTCTGTAAATCTTGTCAGATGGGAATATCTGCATTCATTATAACTTATAATGCATTTTACTTCTACAACAACAGCTTGCCAAAAAAACCCAATACTTGTCAAATCAAAAGTAGAGACTGACCTTCAAAAGCATGAAATTAACCTCTTGGTGCACTATGTGTTTCAAATTTCAATCTTCTTGATGTATATGCTGTCTTTTTAACTTCTTAATTTATGTTATTTATGACAATGTGTATTGTTCACACAGCTAGAAGTCTGGGTAATGCTCAGATTGGAGGTCAGGTCTGTGCCTTCAGTCACATATGAAGAACAGTTAATGAATGACAAACCAAAATGAAGGCATGACTGACCCAAGAAAACATAAAAAACTAGTGAGGCAGCCACGTGCTGAGAAAGTACAGGAAAAGGCAGAGAGGACTCTTTTCAACTGTGTGTTGTTCGCTTGAGGGTAGCTGCTGAGCCAGGTGGGCTGAAGAGCACAGGAGATGGTGAGACAACCTGGCTGCAGAATCTGCAGAGTGCAGTGAAGGAGCTGCTCTCGACAGCTACCTCTCAGCTCATTGAAGCACCAGCAGTCACCTATGAAAGTTTTGCAGCAGGGAAGGGGTGAAAACTGGAAGGGATCAGTGCAGATAAGAGTTTGAGGTCATGATGGAGAAGAAGTAAGAAGGGGCAAATTGTTACCAAGACCTGTGTCTGGAGTTAAAAGAAAGAAACAAAAATAGCATTCAGATGATCATAAAGTAAAAGAGAAAATATGATAATCACCATAAAGAGAAGTGACAGAGAGGAGGAAAGATAGTTTACATCAACAAATACTATGATTATGATCTTTTTGTCAAACTTATTCAGCAGACTGCTGTTATAAACCAGAAAATTAAAAAAAAAAAAAAAAGCAACAACAAAACAATCCATTTGCTAGACATGGTATCATAAAATATCATTCTTTGGAAATATTTGTCTTACAGAATCTATCTGCCACAAAGAAATATACAAGATTTGTTTCAAAGATTTGTTAAAGCTAGAAATTTGTCAACGAGGAATTACATCTACATAAAAGACTGTTTATTTATTCACAATATGAGTACAGACACTGAAGAGCTTTGACCATGGGAAAATCCAATGTGACCCTTGTGCCAGAGGACATATTTCCAGGAGACACTTTCACAAACAAGGCTTCACACAGAAGCTCATTTATAATGTGTTTGCTATACTTAAGTACTAAATAAAAACAGTAACTGGTTTTTTTTAATAGACAGATTTAAAAGGCCTACGTGGGCAACTAAAAAGCTGGAAAATTTGTCTTATTAGGGAAAACTGAAGGGAAGAAAATTAAAGTTTATGTGGAAAAATCTTTACACTTTAAATAATTTGATATGCGCTAGAAAAAAAAAATCTCTATCTGAAAAATAATGCTGGTATAGGAAGAAATTAATATAAAGTGGTGATGGGTACAAACATTCAGACTGTAAACTAAAATAATAATTAAAACTAGGAAAAAAAATCTGGAAAACAAAAAAAAAACAACCTCTTAGTTAATGTGGTGAGAGGAAAGCCTATCTCTAAAGTGGAGCCTGAACGATGTCTGAAGTCAGCTAAATTGTGTACATATCAACGTTAGGGAGACTGGACTTAATGATCTAGGTTCCCCCTTATAATCCTGTGTCCCTGGATTTAAAGGCATCTTCATGCAATTGAAGTTATTGCTCTTGTAACCCACAAACAAGCCTGAATACTTAGAAACGGAGAAATAAAACTGACATCCTTAAGGATAAACATGAGGGACTCTTCATTCAAGATATGTCACTGCTGTCATTAAAGACATTGATGTACTGCAGCTTCTCGGACTCTGAGAGTGATGAGTGGTGTGAAATGTCTGTTCAAGACCTACATGACATTAGTGAAATGAAATCTTTGTAATATAAATCCCTTGGCATTGGCAGAGCATAGAATACCATTTCTCATTTTATTAATTTCTGACTCAGGAAAGGTACTCCACAGTTTTGTTGATTATTCTGAAGTATTAAACTTTCAGTTTTCTGGTTTCTCCAGATAAAAATAATAGCACGGGTCCATGTCTTGGTTTAAAGACAATTTAAGAGACAAACACTCCAAAATTATTTACCTCCCCTTTAGTTTTAACCAATACCTTTCCACCAATAAGGACAGACGAATAGGAGTAGATATAAATGGAAAAAACCCCACAGTTTACTCAAAAAACCAAAATAGCAACAGGCAAGAAAAATAATAGTAATAATCACTAGTTACAAAGTTGCTGAAAGTTCAATGACTCCCTGGGAGCTAAGAGAAACTAAAACTGGTGGAGAAACCCCTCCTCCAAGCTGGCATCCTCCCCAGACGACTGTGTGTGTGGGGACAAACATGGTGGCAGCCCTCCCCCCTCTCCTGACTATGTGTGCCAAGACATAACAAAGAGAGGAAGAAAAAAAAACAATACAGAAACCAACCCAACACAATTACAAAAACTCCTTCTTCCCACAAACAACAACCCAAAATGATCAAGGACAAAAAGAAAGAAGAGCCTGGAGTTTAAAAACATATCTATTAGAATGCAATAATATTTTGGGTTTCCCAGGACAAGCCAATACAGATGAGGTTCTGGCTCAAGTCAAGAGGAAAATCCAATACTTCCTACGAAGGGTGAATTTTTTGGCTTATCAAATAAACCGACAGTATAGATCACAAGGGTTATGGTGTACGGGGCATATACCACTGCCAGTGGGACACAATGGGATCTGTACTGCAAGATCAGGTGGGAATGCCTGGCAATACTCAGGAAGTTTAGTACTTTGGGGCAGTCCAAATGGCCTCCCTGTGGTGACATGGCCTGGATAACAACGGGTAATAAGGGAAGAGTGTGAGTATAAACTGCTGATGTGAACAAACGACCATATTATCTACCTCTGAGTAAGAGGATTTTAGTCAAAAATTATAATGCTGTGAGGAAATCAGCAATGGTGAAATTTACTTAAGATGACCATCAAATTGATTAAACAATAACCAAATTGCTGTCAGAAGCAAAGAGTTAGCTGACGTATGAAATGAAATTAAATATAAAAGAACAAATATTTTTAACAGTGGGAAGTGACTTCAGAACTGGAAGATGGAAACAACAGTAGTCAAACCTGGTTTGACACTGCCAGAAGTTTCTCCACAGCATCATAACTCTGCCTTGGCCAGAAAGAGATGAGCAGAGAGTATCCAGCACATGCAGTGACAATGTGGGTTGCAACAAGAAGGAGATTCACAGCTGGGGTTTGCATAGGTGACCTCATAGGGGGAGCCTTTTCTCCACTGTGGGCATTATGATATATTTGTCATGGTTGCATGTAAAGTTGGAGTGTCTGCATATTCAACAGGAGATGTACATGTAGAGAAACACCCCTGTTCTTTTTAGGTTGGGAAATTTTTCCCTTTGATATCTGCCATATTTTTTTCTGTCAGTAGGTACTAATACAGACAGACACCCCAAGACCTTCCCTTCAAGGAACCCTACCTTCCAGTGTTTTTCAAACATGAAATTGTTAGGTCTACAAAGTAGCCTTTCCTAGCCTGACTTCTGGATCCATTTATAAAGTATCTTATCCAGTGCTTCCTAGTTCACAATCCTTTGAGAACAATCCCTTTTCTTGTCTTTGTAAAGGTTTTAATTTAGCAAACATTAACCATCTTTCAGCTTTCTCAGCAGTCTCCTTATGCCTACCAGAATGGTCAGTGGAGTTTGCAAAGAAACTATTCCTATATGTTTTAAAAAGTATTTCTTACCATCTCCCTCTCTGTAGCTTTTCATAGACTCCCAAACACTTGACGGATTTTCAGCTGAGCCACCTGTTTGAACAGTGTTCTGTAGTCCCAGGGATGCTGGCCTCTAGCTGAGACTCAAGTAGTAGCTCTGTCTTGGGGTGACTTTATGATGTGTATCCTATATTGCTGCCCTATGCCCAGAAATTAATTTTTGTGCCTTTCTATGCCTCTAAATTGAGCCTGAGAGGGGGAAGGAAAAACTGAGCAAAACTTTTTCAAAGCAGTTTGCAGCTTGTTCAAGGTCACACAGAGATAGAGACTTTTTTTTTTCAGCTGCGGCAGGGGAGTGGTAGGAAAGGGAAGGACCCGGGTTGCTTTTCTTTCCAGTCAGCTTTCAGCAGTTTTATTTCCTCAGCTCCTTTTCCTTTGGATAGTTGAACTTTTGTTTTCCTGGGACTTTGTTTTTTTTCCTTTTCTCTCTGCTGGACTGTTTCAACATCAGAATACATCGGGAGGACTTTCCACTGAGGCCTTGGCTCTGGAGGTGGGCCCACCACCCCGTCCCAGCTCCAAGGAGGGGGGGAGAGATCTACGGAAGGACTCGAAAATTTTCCCAGGTGTCTCTCAGCAGATCAAGAAGTTTTATTATTTAGCATCATTATCCTTTTCCTCTGTGTTTTTTAAAGAAACTGTTTTTATCTCTTTCACTTCCCTTCGAGGAAAATTTATTTTTTTTTCCCAAACCTGGCGGGGGAGGGATGGTTGTGACCTGCCATCTCTCAGAGGATATATTTCTAAATTTGGCCAAACCGGAACAAGCTCAAATGGTACAGTAGATATTTGCACAATTAAATATTATCTTCTTTTGATGGACTGCTGGGTCACATGGCTGAGGGAATCATAGACCGACATGCAGTAATTCAGTTGTCCCCTCTTTTTGTGTGCCACCAGAAACTACAGACTTCAAAACACTCTGCAGGAAACTTCAAAGCAGCTAAAGATGAAACTACAAGTGCCCTGTGCAATAGCAGAGCACGAGAATTTAGAAGCATTTTTTAAGCCTTTAGAAGAATTTTTGGCTCCATTTGTAATCCAGTCTCCAGTCAACCTCACACAGAGCTCTTGCAGATCTAGCTGTCAGATCAACTGAGAAAAAAACAGCTTGCCCAAGTTAAATTTCAATATGATGAGAACTTCTATAAAATTACATACCACTTATGTTTTTAAAGACACAGGAAAGATTTAAATGTACAGGCCTTCAAAAATATCATATTTCTGAATGTCAGAAGCAACCAAAAAAGGTGCATTTAGTTTCTTCTTGTTTCAACCTAGTGCATCTTAGCACTGACCTCAGGCCTTTTTCACATTTTCTGAACTAGTTCCACTTAGATTAGGTACTTCATTATTTTTAGGTGTACTAGTTACTAGACTAGGTATTTTCTTCTCCCTTTTGAATTTAAACATGATTTGTAGTCAGATAAACCCTAATAGATATTACTTCCCTTAGCCATCCAGCCACAGCCTGGACATTACTTGAAGTTAAATCTGAATTTTAACTTCTTGAAGAAATAATTAAATCAGTGTTAGCAGCAGCCCATGTGGAAAGTGTCTGCCTAGTAATTCATTACCACCAACCTGTCTCTAATTTGCCAGTGTGCATGGCAACCCTACAGTAGTGTGAGAGAGGCAACAGATCATTTATATAAATTAAAATCAATAGGGGGTTGAGTATGGAGCCCAGTGGAATATCCTCTGGGCAAGTGGAAATTTTAAAGACTAAGGACTTAATCTTAGATGCTTGACTTCTTTCATCAAGGTAAGACTTAAAAAGATTAATTATAATTTATGAAATATTAATACCTAGAAAGCTTTTGAGCAGAGATATTGTATTTCTGCAGAGTCAAAATGAAAGCTTTTTCAGGTTTCAAAGTGCAGTGTCAACATGGCAAAATTTACAGCTTTAAAAAGCTTATTATTTTCAATCTCTCTAAAGACAGGGTTTTTTTGAAAATAATAAATTGTCAAGAATTATAATTTCTGATGCCTTTGAAATGTATTTCTTGATCTAAAACCAGAAGGGAAAATGTTTTTTTCATTCTGAACTTCTGTTACAATGTAACTGTCACTTCTTTATCTGTGAAGTTTCTGTCCTTGACTTCAGTAGGCACACTGGTTCTAAGGCTATAACTTACCGTAGGTCAGACTCTGGCCCAAAGCCTTCATGCATATATTTATACTGAGAGAATTACTAGAGAGATAGATGTGGATATTTCTGACATTCCTAACATACAGACATCTGAAGGTCTAAAGAGCCCTTATTTCTCTAATGGCTGCATCACTGCATTTCACAGAAAACTTAATGAGATCTGGATGCATTGAGTGACTTATTTAAAGTAATTCAGCAAGCAAATGGTGGAGTCCCAAAGCCCCCTGCTGTCACCACAAGACAAAAACCACTGCTTTTCTCAATGGGTTAAAGTTGACAGGCAATAAAAAATAACCCCTTTCTTAAACACAAAGCAGATAATAACTCACACTAAAATCTACATTTGCTAGTTTCAAGACCTATACATTAGCCTCCCACAGAATCATATTATTATTTAATTTGGTTTTTTCTGCCCTGAAATCTTGTACTCTAGTCCTGTTTACAGTTCTGCTTGTCCTCATTCAGCCGAGACTATAAATGCTTTGATGCAATATCTTTACGGGTATTGTAAAATGCACTGCTTATCTGCTCTATGCTATGGGTAAATCTAAACTAAATGTGGTTCTGGGAACCTTGGTATTATCTATTGAATATTTTCTATGTCTTGCTTTTCAGCATTTATCTGGAAAATAATTACATGCATATGACCAATAGGCAATTCCTAACAGATACTGCCATCCCACATAAAGTGTTTTGTTTTGAATTGAGTACAACTTCTACTTTGTGCACTTTGTTTCTAAGGATACAGTCATGAACAGGGAACATTTTCCTCAGGAGCTCATCTGTTCCTGCTGCTTCTCGCTCACCTGAAGTCATAATCCTTGGTTTGTAGCTATAATCAGCTCTGCAGAAACTAATTGTGATGTCACAGGCAGAAGATTATGACTTCAGGGGCAGAACAAACAGCAGGAGCAGGTGACCTCTAAAACACAAGATGTCTCTTTTCAGGAAAAGATTGTTCAAATGAAAAATGGGGGAGAAATGTGCCTTTCTTTGATAAGAAGATGTTTGTTCAGGTTTATAAAATGCATTAATTGGATTGCAAGAGTTAATTTGAAGTGAAATTCTCTATGATTATATCAAGAAGAGATAATATATTCAGTAGCAGCTGAATTACTAAGTTTGGCTTCTAATTTCTCATTTGATTAAATGACAAATACAGCTACTGATGCAATCAGCAACTTATCTATCTTTCCACATAAAACTGGAACCATGTAAAAACTCATTTCCTCTCTAGCTGACTTGCTGTGAACTAAGTTGTAAAATTTTTAAAGGTTTCTGGGTTTTTTTTCCCTTTCATTTCATGTAGTGAACTGATCAGAGGCACTTTTTTTGATAGCTTTCTAAGGGAATGTTTATGTGATTTAACAGCTCGTTATATGACATCGTTAAAGAATCAGAGTTGATTTGTGTGAATTTTTTAATTTTTTTTTTTACTTTGTGTAGTAATCAGAAATTTGGTAGTGAAATATTGCTTGTACTAACCAGAGTTTTTCCTTCAGTCATACTCTGAGAAAGTGTAACTGACTGTTTTAAACAGCATCTTAAAGTTTCATAGGGAAGATTATTGAGATCAATTCCCACTTAAAATCCCTATTTATAGCATGTTATCATTGAGATTAGGGCTACAAATGTGGTATTATCACCATATGGATTCATTGGCAGATGATGGATCTGTGCTCCAATGTGGAAGCATGGAGGTTTTGGTGGTCTGGATACCAGTCTATCAGGAGACAGAGTGAAAACAGACATTTATTTTAGATTGGATTCCTACTCTTTTGTGTGTGTGTCACATTCCATTCCAGAGAAATGTATTTTGGTTCAGGTAAATGACACTTGGAGAATAATTTTTTTACTCTATATTTTTTTACTTTAGGGCAAGATTTTATTCCTAAAAGGAGGACTTTCTTATACTAAGATAGTAATTTAACCTGATGTGTTATCTGTGAACAGCTTCCCATCTACATGAGACATGTGACTTAGATGACTGGCTTTTTTAAAATATAAATGGGGCTGTTGTGCAACACTGTATGCTTATTGAACTGTAATCTCAAGAATTTTGTTCTTAGAGATGCTAGCCACAAAAAAAATTACAGATGAAAGTGTGGGTCTACTCTGGGTGCTCAGATAAACCATTTTGTGTCAGTTTTGTAATCTGTATGTAATCTGTAAATTGGAGACTATAAGCACTTTTTGTTTTGCGATTGGTGGCTACAAAAGTTCCAACACATAGTACTAAGGAGCATATCAGTGTTGGGAAGTGCATTCTTGTAACTGATTTTCCAATGCTGTTAGTCAGCTAAATGTTTAAATGTATAATTTGTGTATGAAATCATGATCACTGACCCAACAATGTGTGTGTCTGATGAGAAAATACTGTATTCATATTTTCTGGAAAAAAAAACACATGCAAAAAAACCCCCCCAAAACAGCTGCAAAAGCCCAAACCAACAAAACAAATCCCACAAAATTTATCTCCCCTATAAGCATCTGTACATGATGAATTTATTACACTGGGTTTAGCAAAGATTTATAAAGAACTTGCATTTTTTTAAAAGAACATGGAAGAAAAATTTTTTTATAAATTTTAGGATTAAATTGTGCAAAAATATCATCCCATCATTACATAATTTTTTTTCCAGATAGTTCTAAAAAATAGGAAAGCATGAGAAAGCAGTAGGCAATTAAGACGAACCTTTGTCATTCATAAGTGCTGTAAGTGGCAGCTGGTATTAGAGTATTCTTGAATAGACAATTTAATAAAAGCCCATGTTCCTCAATGACATTTAAATTAACTACAGCCTTTTTACAGATTTAACATACAAATCTATTTCTTTTGATAAATGTTTTAATTTTTCCCCCTGGAATGTCCAGTCTATTTTGCACATTGGTGGAGAGCAAAATTCTCCCAACCCTTCTCCTGACCTTTTGCAAGTTCAAAAATCACTGATAACAAGAATTTGTTTCCAATTTAATCTCACCAATTGTGGTTATTCTAGGGCAGAGCACTGTAGACATAATGCTCATTGACATAATAGCACAGATGAGCTGAATAAGAAAGCATCTAACAACATACTTGGAATAAAGCTGCATCTCTTTATGTCTTATTTTTATATGCAAAGAAAAGAAACACTGTAAGGATTTTAAAGTTTTTATCTTTATGTACACAGTAAAATGCTTTTATGGAAAATCTTATCAAACAAATTCCAGGCTTCAAAGAGGAAAGAAAACCATGATTAAGTCCCCTATTCTACCAGTGCATGTGCAGCTTCATCTGAGTGGTGCGTTTACCTTGCAGTAAAACCCCCCCAGCTTCTTTTATCACTATAAATGATATCTTTAAAATGGTTAGGAGTTTCTACCATGAGACCAGTAAAAATTTGGATCCAAAGGAAAAATATATGAAATTTGGTTTTGATTAGCCCTAGATCTTATTGTGAGTCCCTCAACTATGTGAGATGATAAAAAAGTACATTCATCAATGAGCACAAAAGATATGTTTAACTTTCTATGCCGTTTGAAGAGTTATTTACTAACTTTGGAAAAAATATTAGACTATTCAATACAAATATTGTTTATGGACTCCTTTATGTCATGAAGCAAACTGCCCCATAGTGAAAGACACAACCCTGTTGCAAAATAACCAATGGAAAAAAAATTAAAGCTTCCTACTTTATTCTTGCTGTTCTAATGTATGTTTCACCTTAGTTACTAGCTCATTGCAAGGTATAATGAATTATTAAAACTAGGCTTTACTTGTTAGAGTAAATTAAGGTGTGATGCATTACCTTCTGCTGCATTTCTGTTTAACTAATTCTCAGACTTAATAAATTTTAGTAGGTTTCACAGTTGTGAAGTATGATTTGGTGAGTTTATCCTATGTTCAGGATTATTTTAGGTGCACTTCTCTGTAACATACTCTAACCATAGCCTTTTTAAGAGGTCTTCTTCTAGTTTAGATTTTTAAAATATAATTGGGATTCCTCCATAGATTTATTCTGTTAATGAATGAGACATAAAATATTTTCTTGTTCTTTTTAGTGTTGTTTAATCAAAAATAGGTTTTGTTTGCTTTGTTTAACATTTGATACTTAGAGCAAAAATGCTTAATCAAATTAAGGCAACAGAAGAAAAACTTCAGTGAGGATTAAGGGCATTTTGATAGAACAGAGCAGCTGCTCACACCCATTCTAGAATTGGGACATCTGTAAATTCCCAGTAGCCTAATAATCTGATTCTTGGAAAGATGATGGAAATTGCCTACCTGTTATCATGTACTGGAGAGACATTCTTCTAATTAACATAAGGTCCTTGATCTTTAATTTAGATCTGATTTAGACTTACAAATTAACACATGATCCCTTCCAGTTGGTTGCAGCCTGTATAAAATTTGGTTCAGAGAATTAGAAGCAAAAGAACTGGAAAAAAGATATAATTTTTATAACATAAAATACAGTTTAATTACTTCTCAAATTATCTTTTTTATTTTTATGTAGCTGCACAAAAAAACCCCAATCTGCTCCTTTTTAACCACTTTGTTGCTAGAGATAGACTTGATAAATTCCTCTAGGGTAGAAAAAAACAATCAAAACATTCCTCCAAGTAAAACGTACAAAATATCCAGGCATAGCATTCGATGTGGCAGAGTACAAAGCATCTCATCTCCCTCTGGTTAAGACTCCTCCTCTTTGAATGGACAGCCTCAAAAATTTTCTATACTTAATATTTCCATTCAGAATTTGGGGCTTCTTATTTTTCATGTATTCAGCCAACAGAACAGTCAACTTTATTCACTAATGTGTTTTGCTACTTTATACCTTCTAATTAGCATTGTATGGAAAGATTCTATTGGTCCTACTTAATGTCTAAACATAAGTATGGCCTTTGAGTTTATAGTCTCTAGCAAATATTTTATCCTGTTTGGAAATCCCTAGTTCGTTGTGTTTGAATTGCAATTGCTATTAGAATATGAGGAATATCAATCTTACAGCCAGAGGTGGTAAAATTGGAAACTGTCTTTGATTAGTTTTGGTTTAAGTAAACAAGTCAAGAAATTTGCTCAAGAGATTCCCTTTCAGGTACTTTAAATGTTTTAATTTCCAAACATGCTGTCAATATTCACCCGTCTCAGCAGTTTGAACCCAAAAATGAATTTTTAGTTTGGAATCCAGTGCTTAGGACCAAAAAGACATCGAAGTTAACTGTTTTTATTTGCTGTCAATATCCTAGTCGGATAACTGAAGAAATAGGCTAGTTTTAATTATTGTTACTGAAATATGATATTAATAACATCACATACAAATTTGTATATATTAATATTGATGACAAATCAAAGTCATATTCTACGAGCTTCCTTTCCCAACTTTGAAGTGTTTTACTTATATTAGTTTCCTTCTCTAAAGATGTTTTTTTACCTGAATGGCAGAGGTCTCCTGCTCACACAGTTTCTGTATAAACCCAAAACTTACATGGGTTAGTGTACTTTAAGAAACACAGGGGGATCATTCCAACTCATTAACTTTGAACTTAATTTTCAGTATGATATATTCAGAATTAAATTCAATTATATTTTCAGTTAAGCAGTTTCTGACTTATGGATTAGATATTATTATCAACAAGGGTTTTTTTGGATGCGTTTTAAGCTAATAAAATTATTAGAAAGGTCCTTAGGAAAAAAATAATTTCCCAAAGTTTCTCACAAAGTTTTGGAACACAGAGCACTAGCCCAACAATTTGTCATCTGTTACAGTTCAAATTCCTCGCCTAAATACCTTAATGTATTGAATTTGTTTTTATTTAAGATACTTTGATTGGTGAACAAGAGCACAGTAAATGGCTCTAGTGTACACATTCATTTTTCTTCTCTGACATATGAAATACAAAGCAGGTCACACTAATTAATCAAACTTTTAGGATACTGGGTGGGGTTTTGTTTTCTTCTTTTTAAATGTTTTAGTTGTCTCCTTTCTAAGTAACTTCTCCTGATGTTCACTGCTCCGGCAGCATAAAATGCAATTTACATTCTTTGAGTTACAAAACTGATTAGAAAATCAGATTAGTCATCTTCTCTTGAAGAGTAAGTGCAGACAGAGACTGAAAGCGTGAAATCTCTATAAAGTACAGTCTAAAATGTTTGGTTTTGCCTTGATTACCTAAGGATATTGGTGATACATATTGAATTGCAGCCACATTTAATAATGAATTTACACGGACTCAATTCTACTGATTCAATGATGTGTATTTATCCACCTAATAAAACTGTTCATTTGATAAAGTTATTGAAATTTTAAAACAACTACCATGGTCTGTAGAGATTATATTATAATAACTTGATACAGTGACAACAGAAAAAAAGGAAACATACACACACACACAAATTAATACAAATATGAGTTTTAATGACAGCTATTCCTGTGTCCACCAGTGAAAAGCCCAATGGACATAAAACTTTGTACCACCTTGACAAATAAAAGAAAGAGCTTTTAGGGAAGAATGGGATCAACTTGCCCAGTGTGACTTTATTTTCTAGCAAACAGCCCGAAGTATGTGGAAACTTAGCCATCTGCTTTTCATACATGTCTAGTTTCTCACATGCAGTTGAGCTTTTTTGTGACAGTATTGCTAGCAAAAAAAGATACATAAATCATGTCCTGATTTATTGGTACTACAGAGCCCACACAGTGTCTTACGCCTTCCATATTCCTTTCCTGATAAAAGGTGTGATCCATTCATTATAAAGACAAGAACACAGAGAAATACTCTGGAAATGTAGTTTGTCTTAACGTGGGCTGCGACACAGTTGCAGTCTGAAAGGCTGCGTTTTCCCTGCTAGCTACTGCATTTTATTCAAATTCCAAGTAATCTGAGAGAAGTCCACTAGTACTTTGCAATAAATTCAATTGTTAGTACACCATTAAAACTTGCATTATTTTCTTAATGTATGGCAATTACAGGAAGTTGTGTTCTGAATAACACAATTTAATGCACTGTGAAGACTGAGAGTTCAATAATCCTAAAAGTTTCCAGAAACACATTTTTGTCTTTTTTTTTAATAGCTGGAACTTAAAACCAAGCAACTAAACAAAAACAAACAAAAACACCAAAATATCCCGACCAAGGAACATATCCCGACCTGGTTACATATATATTTTTATATTTATCACTGTTTTTGTTTTTGTAAATATTTAAAATTATTTATAACTTCCAATTACCAGATACTTCTGGTTTTCTGTAACATAATTTAGAACCAAGAACTTACCACATACTCAGTCCCGATCCAGGTTTAATTATGCTTTTTTGCTCTGTTTTCTATGAAAGTCAATATGAGATCTTTGACTGATTTTCACGTTACTTAAAATCCTGAACTCCAAGAGTTTTTACTTTAAAATTCTACTCCTCAGAAGTGTTCATATATTTTTGTGGAAGTTGTCTTATATGTTTTTGTGAGGTTTTTTTCAGGCTCCTGTGTTATTGGTGGTTACATCTATGAGGGTACTAGACAAAGTTATTGAGGCAACGTTGTAAATTCCTTGGGTTTCCCAGATCAGTGTGTTGGACTTTTAGCTACAGTGCTCAGCAAGGCGATGCAGAATCACATCATATATGGAAGATTTCCAGAGATAATTTTGTTACTCCAGCACCATGTCTACTGTTTTAGCCAGATAGAAGCTAATGTGCCTTTTTGTTATTTTGTCAGCTAGCGATGAAACAAAGTGAATTTCTCGGTCAATTTGTAGGACATCAGGGCTAAGCCTCTTCTGGGAGTGGGCACGCTTGCACGGCGTTAACACAGGGAGGGCCAGTAGGTGCCGCTCGAGGCTACTTAGCAGAGGCCGCGGCCGTGCGGGACAAAGACGCCTTTCCGATGCTGCCCCATCCCCGGCTCTTAACGCATCCGAGCCCGCTGCAGATGCTGGAATCTGGTGCCCCGACATTCGCAAACCACTTGTCTTTCTGCAGATGAATCTCAACTAAGCATCTTATCAAACTAGAGTTCAAAACACCTTCATTTTCATCCAGGTCTAGACCTTGGAGGCTCATGTAGATCTTGGTTATGTAAGGTTAATTCTTAGTGGACCCACTAGATATTAGTATTTTTTCTTGTGCTACTTAATTGACTTCTGTGATAGTGTATGTGGTCCTGTCACATGCCTCATTTCTGGAAAAGCCCATGTTGTGGAAAGGAAGATTAGGTATTAAATTTTAAGAATAAAAGTAAGTGCAGGAAAGATGAAGAGTAAAAGTTGCTGCTCTAATAAGGAAAAACTTACCAAAATCAAAAGTCAGAGGTTAAAGTTCCTGTATAGAAAACTGTAAGCTGCTATGATTATAATGAGATGGAGTTACAAATGCAAGGGGAAAAAAAAGAAACCATGTGGTAGGAACATAAGAAGAGTAAGCCCAAGGGTACACAGCCGGGTCAAAGGTCCCTGTGTGCTGACATGCTGTTTCTGATAGTTGCTAATACCAAATCTTAGAGGTGCAGAGGAACAAACCAAGTGCATAGTCCTGCTGCCTCAGAGTATTCTTCTCTTCAGCCATTTGTGACCCAGTGACTTTTAAAGCCAGATGTAACATCAGTTATTTCATATCTTAGATGAGGAGAGAGTGTGATAAATGTGAGGATTGCTTGGATGTACAATCAATGTAAACCTTAAAAAAACAGTGTCCCACCCAATGGTTGTTTTTATTTACAGTAAAACATTAGATCTTCTGGATTCAATTTAAGGGATATTTGGCTCAAATGTCCATTTTGTGGTTTGTCATTGAAACCGATCACTGCTTTGCAGGGTCCCCTAGCAGTGTGAGATCTCATCCCTACAGCTGCATACCATTTATTGTCTCCTCCTCTCCCCACTCTTTTTCTCTCTTTGAATGGCTAATGGCATCTGGTTATTAATCTTTACAGGGGTGGACATTTAAGCTGAAATAACTCACACCTTTACCACCTACTCTTGTCTTTGTATTTCTTTTCATAAGCTTGGTATTCTTGAGCTATTTGTTTTCCTCTAAGAGGCTTTATATGACAATCCATATTGAGACAATTTTTTTTTTTTTTGGTAGAAAAAGGCATTATCACCAAACTACTAAGCTTAAACAGTCAGAGTCACATGACATTCCTGGATTTAGTTTTCAGGGGGGTTGTTCGTTTGCTTGTTTGTTTGCTGGTGTTTTGTTTGTTAGTTTTATCTTGTTTGGGTTTACTTCTTTATTTATCCCTTTGAAAAGGTACACATTTATTGTTATTATTGACAAGGAATGATTTCTGTGAGAGTGATCACACAGTCTTGCCTCGATGACATACCTCGATAATATAATTTGTTAAGGGAAGATTGTAAGCGTGAACAGTGTGAATAACTGAAGGGAAATTGACGCTAGCAGAAAAAGTTGATATTGGTTAATGAAGTTTAGGATTTGGGAAGTCCTGTGTCTCTCGTCACTTAATACTAGAAGAAGCAATCTTGTTTCAAGTAATTTTTTAAACTTCTGTTATATGGGCTGATAGCTCCTGAAGTTTAATGTAGGTATCTCAACACAGTTATTAAAATGATAGGGCATAAAGTCTCCAGTCAGCAACTCAGTATACAGTAAGGATGCAGAGAAACACCTGCTTGCATCTTGGATATGAGAAAACCACAAAATTATATACAGTAGATTACTAGTTTCTAGTGTTCCTATCTTAAAGGAAGGAATGTAAGACCTCACATGGTATGTAAAAGAGGACTGTCTCAAATTGCTGCAATAAGGTATATTTTTCACATGCTACAGAACTAGCCAATGGCATGCGTTACTATTTAATGCTGAAGATAAGATCTGTGTTATATCCAGCAAGTCAATATGCATAGATATAGAGATAAGAAGAGCTATAATTAGAAAGCACTGAAGAACAAGATTTGCAAGGGAAATAAAAATCTCATGAGCATGACATGAGATTTGGCAAAGATTTCACTAAGGAGGATGATCCTCTGCGCTTTGCAATGTCTTTTAACTTTTCTATGAAGTATTTTCAGCTGTTAAAATGCTGTATTCATGCTACAGGAATAATAGTTTTGACTGAGAGGGGGAAAGTCTTATTAAAAGAAAAATAAAGAGTTTTATGTAAAGAGAGAAAGTAAATGTGAAAAAGACAAGATCCCAGGTGAGACTCTCTAATTTAAATAAAAATGTTATCTGTTACTTCTCAAGTGATAGGGAGGACAATATCATTACGCAATTTATTTTCATTTGCACTTCGTAAAAAAAATTAATCAGAGTAGAAACTTGTTAAAGTGTTTTCTAATCTGGTTTAAGGTACATCAGTGTGAAGTCACCCTCAGTAAAAGAAACATCAGCTAAGGGCATAAATAGTCTTTTTTTATTGAGCTTTACTTACACTTTATAGATGCTTATTTCTTTGATGCTGATAGAGAGCACCTTGATTTTTACTTTCTGATTGAAATGTATAGGAAATTCACTTTTTTTTTTCCCCCCCTAAATGAGTATGAATGTGGAGAACTATCCAGCTTGGCTGTGGGAGATTTTAATTCTTTTTTCTTTTGCACACAATTCACATTTCCCTAAAGGAATAAGACCTCCAAAGCTGTAAATAATTTTTCTTCCCATCATAAAAACCAGAGCACTTATTTAAGACCCTCCTATAGCATAGGAAAACATGATGGTTCCAGGCAAACCTATATCCTGTAGACTGCACTGATTTTTTCTACACCAACTGAACTTTCAGTCATCCGCTTTTCTGGAAATGCTGAAACAGGGGCTTCTGAAATGGCATTAAGCAGCTATAAGTTAAGTTATAAACCTACATGACTGTAGCATAAGTTTAGAAATCTAGTTTATACATAGTTACAATGAGGAATTTTAGATTATATACATGTTTTAAGCAGGAGCTGAATCTCCTTGATTGTGATAACCTTCACCCCTCTAATTAGTTTAAATATTATTTGAGCTATATATTTCCATAAAATCTTTGAGTAACTTTTTTGCTTTGTGTATGTGTATGCTTTCATCTTTATTATATTGATTTTTCAAGTTCACACAAAAACATTTCTGAAATTTGTCATCCTCTTGTTATGAAATGAACATAATATTATAAAACAAGGTCAGCAGCGCTTAAAAATTCTACACTGAATTGAATATAACCACTGCAATACCTACATACCCACATCTAATTGTATAATATTATGCAGAAGACTGCTCAGGAAAATGTGCTGTATGAAGCATATTTATCCCTGTACTGATAGACTACTTGTCTATATTCTTGCAAATGAATTTTGCTAGCGAGGTGTCTTTAGCATGTCCTCAGTTAGTTCTTAACAAAGAAATGCTGTAGCAAAGATGTTAAAAAATGTCATTTTCTGTAAAAAAAATAATAAGAAAAAACAATAAAAATTTGATATTGTAAAGGTGTAAGTAGAGAAAATTTTATCCAAATCCATTGGAGTGTAAATAACTGAAAAAAAAAATTGTTTCATTGGCTTATTGTGAAAGAGAAGTACTCAGATAAGTACTTTTTTTCACTGTGGCATTCTGTCCCTGGTGACATAAGTAGAACTTAGAACAAGAAATACTCTTAAGGGCCTATCTGAGGGCCAAGCCACACTGCTATAGTGTAGAGCAATATTACAGACACCTAACAAGGATGTGGACAAAACAGAGTGCAAAGCCTGGAAATGATAGCTGCAGCCCCAGAAGCATAACAGATATACTATTTCCATTTGTGCACCTCACTTACTTGAGAGATGCAGTGATCCAAGGCCACCTCTATATGATTTAGACATATTGTGAATATTATTCTGAACTGAATCTGGAGAACAGGTTTAAGTGATTTTTCAGCATCTCAGCTTCTCCATCTGTTGAAATTGTGATCTTGATATTTATATATGACTCAAAAGATGTTGAGAGACCTAGATCACTGAAGTGTAAAATACTTTAAGAACTGTAGATAAGGTTGCTGTATAATTTTATAGTAATTCCAGGGAAAATGGATTTACTATTATAAGGTCTTAAAATAGTGAGGCAAACAAAGGTAGGCATATGAAAGCTGCTTTTATATTATTAGACAAATTGTTTTAAAAAATAATTTGAAAGCATCCATATTTTGATAGTCAAGGTCACTTCTATTTTAATTAAAAATATTTGCAGACAGTTAAAATGTTCAAGGCAATATTCAACTGCATTTAGATGTTTCCAGCTCTTTAGATTTACTATCTCTATTTTCACAGTAGTTTGGACATTTGTAATAATCACATTGTATCATAATTCAGGATCTTTACATGGAAAACTCATGGGAAGAGTGTTTTAGTGTTTTGAAACTGTATGAAAAGAGCACCATTGACATAACAGTTCAGGATAGCTTTTTCATGGAAAGTGAAAAGACTCACCTACAATTTTTAAGTGATGTCTTTGGGGACCTGTTAATATTCACTGTGAAAATAGTCAAAGCCGATTGGAAAACCATATAGGAGTGAAGAGAACAAAGCCCAGGAAGAAGTGACACTTTTGAGTGGATAAGCGTATGGTTTCAGACTGTTTCTGACTGAGATGGATCAACCAGCAGGAGAGGTGACAATCCATGACTGCTCAGTAATGCAGCATTGTGCAGACACAGAGACATTAGGTATTGGCATCAATCAGGAACACAAACCATTATGAATGCTGGAGTTAAGCACTCTGACATTGCACAAATGTGTGATGAGTAGAAGAACCAGGTAGGTCATTGCACTCAGTCCCCCACAATCAGCAAAAATTTTTAGTTCAGGTAAATCTAGAGAACTTTTTCATTTTCTTAAGATCAGACACCTCTCTTGAGACCCTTGCTGTTCTATGACTAGTTTTTTGTGTCTCTCAGCTACTAATTTTCAGTGAAGGGTTGCTTTTATTCTGAATAGTTCCCTAGCCTAGACAGGGGTTACCTATGGCTACTGTACTGATAAAAGGCATGGATGTAGCCAGAGAGACACCCTATCATAAAACCTATTTTCCTGAAAATTAATCCTTTAAGAGAGGTGATGGAACCTTTGACACTTGAGATATTTAAAACTGCACTGAACAACATACAAAGCAGAATATTCAAAAGAGCAGTACTATCCTAATAGATAAAGTGAGCAAGTGATCTTTTACATCTCTTTAACCTTCACTGCCATCTGCGAGATTTTTAAAAGAAAATTCTGTACTTCCAGGTTCCAATTGAAAGAAATATTGTATTGGAAAAGATCTCTTGTATTACTGAATCTAGTTTCCTGCTCCTACAGGCAACAAAGTGAAACCCATCAATCGCTCTCTATCACAGGATAAACGTTAACACATCTGGGAAGGAGACTTGTCAAATTTCTATCTTGCTTGAGACTAGTGGTGTTTATACAAGAAATCCTTTAGAATAAGTTTGTCAAAACAACCTAACAAGTTTTGGATCTTGGAGACATTCACAAAAACCTTCATATAGTATCAGTGTTCATTAGTGCCTACCTCTACTATGCTGTATGGAGGAAGCAATAATATGGCTGGAAAAATACAGATCATAGATTCTGCTGAGATTTCACCATCCAAATTTCATCCATGGCAATAGCAACCATTATTGGGTAACTATAGGTAAATAGCTTAAGTTCATGGAAGAACACATATTTTCTTTCACACATGAAAGATACTGAGCAGCACTTTAAAAGGGTAACCAGATCATTGAATTCTCTGCACTTGCTGAGAGTGACCTTGCTAAGGACATGTAGGTACGTAACTCTCAGGGAGCATATCAGCACAATATCACTAAATACTCAAACCTGAATGGTTATGATGATTGTTTTAAATGTAGATATTATTATAAATTCTTATTTTTTTCCAACTTAAAGAACCAAAACACACACTTTGAAATCAAGAGAATGATGAGACAGAATTTAAGCCCATGCTGCCTGCTCTTTCCTCACAGCCAATTAGGGGCCCCAGTGGGTCTCAAACAAAAATCAAATGCTTGCTGCTTAATCTTGAATTTTGATCTCTCTACAGGCATACAAGGAGATGGGTAAAACCCAAGCAGCCCATAATGTCATAAAGGAGACTACTATATGTAAGAAATCTGCATATTTCTTGTATCTTGTATGCTAAATAGTACTTCCTACTTATTAAAAAAAAAAGTTTTCGACATTATTACTTTGATTAAATCTGAATATTTTTCCATGAGAAAACCAATTTTAATTCCTAAGACTGTAGTAAAACTAGAAAACTTTATTGATTCCATCATTTTTCTTGCTTACTAAGGCCTCTCTAGAAGTCAGTCTATAGCGGTAAAATGAATACTACCATTGAAACCAAGTTAATATTTCAATGGTATCTAAAGATAATGGCTATAAAAACAATATTCCATGTATGTTGTTTGTTTTCTTGTTTCTATGTTCTCAGCATCGCATGTTCAAGCCAAAAAGTTGCCATTGTGGTTTTGTTGCCATTGTATGTTGTTAATGTTCAATATATTGACTCAAAAAAGCTTTTTTGCTTTTGTTCTGGCAGCCCCAGTACATGGAAATATCTGCCATGCTCTAATTTGCTCTGTATCTCAAAATTTGTATGCATTTTTTTACAAAATAAAGCACTATTTATTCTAATTTACTTGAAATCAAAATAATGAGTAAACGTCAGTTGTGAAACATTTCAGTTTGACTGTGACCTAAGTCACAGAACAAATCAAGAAATATTTTAGTCCAAGTCTGACGCTGTGACACTTAAAAAAACCCCAAGAAAATAGCTTGGTGTAATTGAGCTGGAAGTGTCTGAAAGAGAATACAGTAACCAGTCATGTACTTTTATATTTTCTGATAAAAATAGCTTATTGAGAAAATCTAGCTTGAAACACATTTACTGTTTCACTTGGTGAATTTATAGGATGAATAAATATGTTTTGGATTTTTTTTTAATAACTTCTCCTTATTTTAGTATGGCCTTTTTTTTTCTTATTTTTCTTTCACACTGTACTTATTATTGCTATTTCCACCAGAGCCAAAGGCAACAGATATTCATTAATTAGTTATTACAATCATTAAAAAATAATGACTCCTAAGCACATACATTTTGACAGATTTCCTTGTACACTCAACTCATCATTATGGGATCATTTATGTCCTATGAATTTTTGAATCTGCCCTGGGTGATTCTATCAGCAGATTTAGTTTGTGATACAGCTCCATAGGATAGAATTACTATGAATCAAATGAAAAAAATTGAAGTGTTAAAATATATTGGGTTCTGAAACCTGTTGAAAATATTGTATGGATTTAACACATAGTTAGGTGTTAAATGGTGTAAAAAATACCTCCATAATAATCTGGTTACTTTTTAGTACCTCATTATTGTCACACAGGACACTAGGCTAAACAATGAAGAAATACAATGCCTAATAGATTTCAGAAAGATTTTCAATCCATTTTTTCTTGCTACAGTTAGTGATGGTATTATTCTAACCAATGCCATGAATTACTGAAAATAACATGAGAAACATGGATATTGAAAAGATGTATAAAGAGACAAGGAGCATATGTTTAATTCTTTATCCCTTAACTGGATTGTAGTTCAGAAGTGAGATCATAATCTCTGAAACTTTTTTTTTCTTAAAACTGCATCCAAACAGAGCACACAATCACTGAGAAATGCAGCCAATAAGGCAGGTTTTTAAAGATTAATTTTAAATCTTATTTTGGATAAGACGCAGGTTGGACTTACTGTATGACTTTGGGATGTTTATCTTTTGCAGAGATTAAAAGAAAAAATATTCTAGCCTGTTTACTGATTCTTCAAAACTTGACAAAAAGTATTCAGAAGAAGGATTTACTATACATTTTAGTGAGACAAGGCTGAAGCAAATTGGGATTTTTGGAAAGCAAACCTATTTCTGCTGGTAACCTACAAGATGTGTCTTGTACGTTGTTTCATTTGTGTGGAAGGTAGTGTGGGGAGAGAAGGGAATGGTCTTGTCCTACTAGTGCCTTGGTTTTTTAAGTTCCCATAGTCATCTATTTATTTGTGCAGTTTTCATTCTGCTGTTCTTTATATGAAAAAATAATCAAAGAAATTATAGAGAGACTGTCAAAGTTTTTTATCACTTTTCAAGCAAATAGACAACAGTTTTATTGTCTTTTTGTGCATTATTCCATCACTGTGAATCAGCTTTCCTAAAAGGTGATTATAATGACTTTTCTGTGAAATTACTTTAAAATTATGATTGATATTTTATGACCGGCATAAATCAAAACAATATTCTTGAGGCCAACTAGTTATTTTCTTTGCTTGATTGCTTAATTTGGATAGAAAGCACAATTTCATAAAGAAATTCAAAGTTGCATTATGTGTGCATACTGAAATGTGAAGAAAATGTAGAGTGCAAAATTAAGTATAAAGAGAGCAGATAAGAATAAAACTAGTGAATTTAAATAAAGCCATGTCAAGTCTTGGCGATTGCTGGTGTGTTCTTGCCACATCAGGGCTTCTGAAGAACAATCAGTAGAATTAGAATAATCAAATAATTTCCCTGATATTTATGCTCAATTCAAAGACACCATGTAGGTAACTTCTTAGTTGTACCACTTTATTTATTTGTGTTTCATCTTTATAGCTTGAATTTTTAGGCAATTTTGACAATTTTATTGAATGAAATAATTAAACTCTCATGTTTGTCTTGAATGATTCTTGTTCAAGAACACCTACCTGAGTCTGAGGAAGGGAGTAAATACCCTTTCAAGGTGATTTGAATAGAGGAACCTCGGCTATGGAATTTAGGTGCCTGAGTCATTTCTAGAATCTAACACTTCCTTGCCTGTGAAGGGTGTGGTGTCAGCAATGAAACCAGACACAGTACAGGAGAATATTATGCAAGACCACACAGCACCACACAAAACCTCTTGATCTACCTTTCCCCTGCTCCAAGGTTGTGTTCATTCAAGGCTGCAAAACAGAACCTCTGAATTATGTCAGAATGATTTGCAGCTGGCAGAGAGGCACTATCATTGCTGGCTGGAGGCACCAAATGAATTTTCACTTCTGCCAAAGTATATATTACACTGAGAAACTAAAAACTCAGTACACTAGATTGGTGCATATTTGATGCCCTTTTCTTTAGTTCTCAAGTGAATAGTTTATAAACACATAACAGAAATATATTTTTGGGTTCAAAATTTAACATTCAGCATTTGGTTTGAAAAAAACAAAAAACAGCTAAAAGGTTGAACTGAGTGGATTTGGTGTGCAGAGATTGTAATTATTCAGCAAATCACCTGGGACATAAAGTCTGAATTGTCATTTCTAGTGGGGATTCAAGAAATTTTCTGGATGGGCTATGAAGTCAGAAATACAAAGAGATCTGAAGCTGCAGTTCTGTATACAAGCTTAAGAAAAAGAAATCATATTTCATATTCCTTTTCCTGTGCCATTGCATTAAAACTTGTAATAGCCTGATATAATCATAGGTAGTGCCTGACAGTTAAACACACAGAGGGGTGTATAAAAAAAATAATCTGTGTTTTTGAACTCAGGTCTTAGTTATGTGTGTAAAATAAAAAGAATATTCCATAGTTCTGTTGTGATCCATGACAGTAGCTCAGCTATTGTCGCTAATCTCAATAAATGTCTGTGAGGCTTCCACAAATATTTAGATAGAAGCATGAATCCTCATGAGGAAAGAGTCAAACCCCTGCCTTGAACATAATTTTGGCTTGCAATTCTTTGGTGCTTTCCCAGCTACTGGGTTTAATGTTTGTCTTCATTACTGTAGCTGAAAACAAGAGCTGGTTTCATTTGTAACTGCTCACCCTGTAATGGAAATGTTAATAAAATGCTGAACTGCAGAAAGGGCCTGGTAGTAGACATTCTAAACTGATGACAAGAGGAAGTGTGTAGAGACTGGGAATCCAGCATTCTTAAACAAAAATCATAGGGGTGAAATTTTGACCCCTATGAACAGAGAAGTTCGAGGAACTTCAATGAAAACAGGATTCATGGTAAATTTTAGAAAGTAGGTACCCGAGATTAAAAGTGCCCAAACTAAGAGGTCCCTTTGGAAAACCAGCATTTGAATGACATACTAGAATTCACACAAGGAGTCATTGTCAGAACTGAGATGAACTCATGATTTCCTGGCTCTTACTGATTGAAATTACTTCTTAGAACTGGCTAGCATAGCAATAAAAGCAAATTTTGCACTACAATAATTTTTGATACTGTGTTCAACTTTATAAAAGATATTCCTTGGGGGTGAAATTAATGAGCAACACATAAAGACTGGTTATTCACACCTTATGCAGCTGCACTTACAAGAGGATTGGGAAAGGTGAAATCCAGCCTCAATATAAGGCCATGATATGCTGTGCCTAAAATTCAGGGGGTTGTGGCTTTCATTTAATCTTATAGGCTGGCATAATACCTGCTGAATTTCTGTGTGTTCTTCATAAGGATTCCAAGTGACTTGATCTTGATCTGACATTTGCAGTTCTTTTCCTATTCCTAAATGCTTTGCCACAACTCATTTTGATGCATAATCAGGCCTTCTTCCCCGGCTTTCATAAAGAGGGAATACATTCCTTCTTCTCATAAATACTTTATCAACAGTTTCTGTGTAGGATTTACTTATTGCACTTCTCTGAGGTAAATGAATTCAGGGAAATAATGGGAAAACCCACAGAAAACCGTTTAAAGGGATTCCTCTGGCATTATCTATGTTGTATAGATAATAACAGGCTTTCACTGGCAGACCAACCATCAGCATATGTAAGGCTTCTCAGTTAAATGTGAGCTGTGGAGAACAATCAACTATGAAGGAAGAGTAGCATACAGACGTGGTTACCTGCTCTGTTTTTGCAATGCACATTCCATGTTTCACTTTAGACAGACAGACTGAATTTTTAGCAAAGAAATTGAAAAAAAAAAAGGTACACCGTAAGAATCTGTGTTGAGATGGGGATAGGAATCAAGTGACACCTAGTATGTCCTTCTCTTTGGTTATTCCCTTTCCACCATGCAGGTGAAGAGATATAGTACATGATAAGTTGTAATATCTCTGATTCTCAAATTATTTGAAAGAATTTTTTTAATTAGCATTAATTTTTCAAATGTTGCCATCTTTATTATGAAAGACACACAAAATTCTATTCGTCAGGAGTCTTCTGTGGTCTAATTACCAATTTTATTACATCAAAATTTCTTCTAGAAGTCAACAGGATTTGGACTTCAGAAAGACTGAAAATTAATTACAGAGCTTGGCAGTACACTAGAATCACTGGATTGTATACTCACTAAGGTAAAATAGCACTAGTAAAAACCTGCTTTAAATTTAAATTTTGCTATGCTAGTCTCGAATGACGTACTCTCTTACTCAGAAGTCACATTTTGTGTATTTCTAAGTAGTCTTTGCTGATGATATTTGTGTCATGTTTCCTGTGTGGTGAGATAGCATTTACAGCATATCTAAATGATATTTTGCAGTTAGCTCAATGTCATATATACAGGGATACCCCATTTCTAAGACCAGGCTAAATATTTGTGTTAGCTCATCTCCAACACTACTACAACACTTCAGTACTATAGTAATTACAGTAACTTGCAATAGAAGAATAGTTTGGAATGAAGAGCAGAATGTGATCATGTCAGCAGACCAGCGTAGGCATGCCCAGAGGTGTTAATTAGGGTGGGAGAGCCTATCTTCTTAATGCTGTAGGTGAAGATAAGGAAATATTTTTAATGGAGGAAGCTGAGAGTGCCAAGCTTGTCAGAACTATACAAAATGTTATTAATAGGAAAATAGTTTTAATGGATTGGTCTTGAAGAGAATTGCGCCATATTTTCTTATTATCCTACTTACAGACTCCTTAGGTGAACTCCTAAAAATACCTAAGGTAATACAAACATCCTCTGAGTGTTGTTTGATTCCAAAGAAAGACACCTTGATGATGACAGATTTAGAAATATGGTTCTAGAAAAATATTTGCTTCAACTCACAAATGGGGGTGGCTTTTTCAAAAATCCCTCTTGGATTACCCCACTTACTGCATTTAATAGTAGACTCTTAGGCTAGTGTAAAAAAGACAAACTATTTAGGACTTCCTATTTTAACCACATTGCAAAATAATCACTGTTCAGTTAAGCATGTATCCTCATTGCTTTATTAGAAAGATTAATTTGTGTATTCTGTGTATTTCCATGACTTATTTGTAGCAAACGTAAACAACTCTCCTCAAAAGTTGTTAGTTTAAGGTAGCCTTTTAAAAATCACCAAAATAAAATAGATCATCAGACCAAAAAAATGAAATCCTTGAAAACCTAGAAAAGAGCTCCTTGAAGAGATGATTCAGGCTTTTTCTAAATGTCAACTTCTATAAAAAACAGGTGAAATAATTTTCCTTCCTTTTTGACCATTCTTTTGTAATACATATCCATTTAAGTTTTATTCAACAGGTATATTCAGCTTTGGACCACCAAAGCTATTTTGCAGTAACTGGATTTCATTTTTACCATGTCAGTTACTAATTTTCTCTCTTGCTTATCTGGTTTTCTTTATGTACAGCTTTGGAAGAAAGATGTCTACAAGTGGCACGGAAATGCATATGTTATTTGGCTCACCAAGAAGAAACAGTAGGAATTACATACAGTCTTAAAACTAATTTCTTGTCTTCACAGGAGAAGTACAACTCTTTCAAGAGGTTACTATACAATGTGACCTTTTTGCATCTCACAAGTTTTCAATTAGATTTTGACTCTGAGAAGATCTTAAAAGAGAATTATTGATAAAAAAAAGGTCTTATAAGCAGAGAAATAAGGTTGAGGTCTCACATGGTCCCGCATCCAAAGGTTTTATTCATGCAAGTGCATGAAGAAAATAGATTTGAAAGTGTTTGAGACTGAAAAACAGAGAACAATTTGTCTAATGGTGTTGTAGTTTTATTTATTTATGGATTATATTGATTTTTTTGTCATCAGCTATGAAACAAACCATGTTCCTGAATCAGCTTCCTCAGCAATAACAAGTGCAAAATAACACTCACATTAAAGTAAGTATTCCCAACAAAGAGAGTTCTTGTAGCATACTCTATTTCTATTAGCCACATTTCAGAGATGACTGCGTATTATATTTCTCCTGACAGTGAAAATTGTCTAATGGTAATAGTTCAAGCTATTAAAAAGAAGTAGAATATGAATGCTTTCTTCTTTCCTTCCTTGCCCTCCTAGAAGACAGAAAAGGAGACTTGACAGAGAAAATATCTCAAGTTGTTGCGATCCAATCTTATTTTTGCTGACTGTAAAGATTTCTACCTTCTGAAAAGTCAATTGGACTTGACAGAGTACAAGTATGAAACAGATTTAGATTTCAGATTATAAATTCTCTTTGTAAGGGTTCCAATGTACAAATTTCACAAATGGACCTACATCACAGCTGAGACTGTTACAGCACTGATGATATTCTGAACAGCTGCAAGTCCAGTGGGTTGTTATTTTTATTTATAACACACCTGTACAACTTGATGGCTTTGGACCTAAAATATCTGCAATTATAACTTGCTGATTCCCATATTAATCTAATACAGTAAGTCTGGCCATCCTTTTCTGCATATTCATTTTTGTGGGTGTGTATTTAGCTATTATTCTAAGTGTTTCCTAGTTTACTGTGTTTTCCACAGTAGTCTCTGGTTTCTGCAGAAGTTCTGTGTTGCTTGGACAGCTGTCATGTCATGCCCAAGCAGACTCAATAATATAATGCAGAAGATTGTTTATAGGCATCTCTTTAAGGTTTGAAATCTTATATGGTTTCACTTTGTGTAAGAATTTTGGCTGTTCTAAAGAAGTGCCTTGTAGATGATTATTACTAGTCAAAACTACCACACTGTTAAATAAGTCTATTCCTGTTATATGTTTGAATTTACTGAGGTTAACCAAGTACATGTTTATGCTCTGTGGTGCAAAAAAACCTTTAACATTCCAAAACCTGCATTTTCATTCCAAAACATGACTGTTTGCCCATACGGCTTCAAAATTAATATTTGAATTTATGAATCAGAAACATTTTAAACAAAACTATTATTCTTTTTACATCCTTTGCTAAAGAGGTTTCCTTTGCAATTTTGTTTTTTCTTTATATAAAGAAGAATTAGAGATGACAGGGAATCTATAAAACGAATATGCCATTTATCATGATAGACTATCTTTATCAAAACAAATGTTGATATCCTGTCTTATAAGAGTCCATCCATTATTATCAGACATTATGAATACACTAAATTTAGTGTATTTCCAATTAAATAGAAACCTTTTGGTATTTAAAATAAAAACTCCAAGATCTTTAGTGACTTTTTCAGATAAAATTGTATATTTTTCATTACAGTCAGGCTCAACAGGATAAGCAATTTTTCTTTGCCTTTTGTTTTGCTACTCTTCAAATGCTTACACAAGGTAATCATATATCCATGGTTGTTATTTATCTAAGGTTATCATATACCCACCATTATTTGTTTAGATTGCACAAGCCCAACTTCGGTTCTTTTTTAGTTGTTTTCTTTAGTCATAAGCCTGCTTTCTCATCATCTTACTCATTCTTTATGCTCTACTCTTGGTTGTTTCTAATTTTTTTCTTATTCTTTAGGAAAGCTAAAATGGAACAAAGCATGAAAGCTAAAATTTAACAGAAGTGTATAGAAATGGACTATAAACTTTCAGATATGTAATCAGAATGAGACAAAGATAACCTCTTGCCAACATTCAGGATTCCAGTGCATTACAGAAAATTATGTGAAAACCTAGCTTTCTGATTTACTGCATATATGTCCTTTACTGGGTTTAATAAAAGAATCTCCTTTAGTCATTAATGCCATGCAGCCTAATACAGAACGTATAATGTCCTTGATCTATTGCTGCAAGGTCTGGCAGAAGATTAAAATGTTTCATGCAAGTGTCAAGGTGCCTATGAAAATATGACAGCTTGCCCAGTAAGTTGTAGGATAAAATGGGGTAACTGTTGTTAGCCTTCTCTGAGTACAGTTGTTCTTAATTATGCCCAGAAATTAATCCTGCTACTTTTCAACTGAATGTAGACTATATAATAATAGAAAGCTGGAAAAATGAATCTTCAGAGTTTCACTGGGCTAGGACCTGAGTGCAAATAGGTGTAGCTTCATTTAATAGAGTTAAGTCTGGTAAACTGAGAGTCTGACCCATATGTGGATATTTCAAAAAGATAAGCAAAAAATAGCTTGAATATTGGATGTCTTTTAGAAATTCCTAAAAGGTGGCATTTGGGGTTACATTCAATTTCTGAACTTAATTTATAAAGTATGTTAACTAAAGAAGGATTGTTTGGACAGAATGAGTATGGAAGGATGATATTTATTCCTTTATTAAAGGTCAGCTGCAGGCAAGCAGGTTTCCTACTCCTGCAAATAGTATTCAGGTGAGGATTAGGTAGTTCTTGGAAAAGAAGTGCCAAGAATCAAATTCCAAAGTGGATCACAGGAACATTCTTCTCAGATCACAGACACAAAAGAAAAATCAAGTGTTCGTGCTCAACTACAGAAATGCGATCCTGGAAGGAGTCAGGTCTATGTCCACAAATGAGGTGGTAACTAGAGATGGTGGACACTAACTTTATGTTGGTCTGTTAAATTTACATTAATTTTAAAGAATATTTGTGGCTGTTCAGATCCATGGCTTTGTGGGGAGCAAGTTCTCTATATATAGATAGCAGCCCTTCCATATCAGATGTGTATTTCATTCACATCCTGCTCACTGTGAAATGTAGAACACATCAGCAAGTGAAAAATGTACTGCTGAGGAAATGGGGACATAGATGAAGAGGGACTGGGCAATAGCATTAATAGATTTAGCATGGGAAATATAAAATAATACGTTTATTATGCAGCAATATTCATTCCATTGTCTCAGTTTAATTTTAGTGTGGACAATTGTTCAAACCTCTGGCATGTCAAGCAGAGAAGAATAGCCTAACAGCATTTGTGGTTTCAGTGCCACAATCCATATTTCCTATGTTTTATTTCCTATCTCTTGTTTTTCACAGTCAATTTGTGTTTAGAACATCCTTGCACTCTGCCCCAGGGACAGATGCACTTCAGAAATTCCTTCCTTCATGCATAACTACCTATCTAGTTCAAAACTCTGTCTGCAGTCATGGACATTATATATGACAGAGAAAAATGAAAAATCTCCACCTATTAAATGGTTCACAAGCATTGTAAAGCATTTAAAGTGCACATCGGAAATGTCTGCACTTTGGGAGTCCAAGACTGATACTGCCTTATTTTCCTTTCCTAGGAGGTACTCATGGTCTGCAAAGCTTACTAGCTTACTAGGCCTCTTGTTTTCCGTTTTATCAGAAGCTCCTCCTTGAACTTTTCTGTTAATTATTACTTTACATACCACAGTATGGTATGTAAATACCATGAGAGTGGTATTTTTGAAGCACACTTCACCTTTAAAATTTTACTCATCATTTTCTAAAGCCGGATCACATCTGACAGAAACTGGCAGACTACTTTCTGCTACTATTTCTGTTGGGTTAAGAGACTAGGGTCCTGGTAAGAAGCAACGTGCAAACAAGAAGTAGAAAGTCTTGTTTTAAAGACTTGACAGGCGCATATATATTTTCAACAACAACCACTAAAAAACATTGTGTTACTTAACACACAACCTCACTCAAAATTCAGGATTTGTTTCAACTTTTTTGCAAATGTTTTCTGCACTTCTCCTAGTGAACGTTGCCACTGCTGAGTACTATAGCACCGGGTTCCTTTGGTGGTTTATATACTATGCCAAAAATACGTTTTATTGCTTTGCTTCTTCATTTCACTGGCAGGTTCTTGCACTAAAAGAAAAATCATCAGGACTATTTAGTAAAAATCCTGAGATGAACTTCAGTAATATCTACCCTGGCTGGAGAAACAGCCTAATTTGAGACAATTTGGGTCAATGTGTTGAAAAGATTTTTTCACTGGAATACTACTGATGTCAAACTCCTCATATCTTCTTACTCTTTCTCTCACCTCTCTCACACACATTTAAAATTTGATCTTTATCTCTTTCCATTTATTCAGACTACCATTTTATGTAGAAAATAGACAAACATTCTTTAAATTTTTCTACATTTGAAGCTCAGATTATATGATGACATAGTGAAGTCTGCCATTTATGTATTACAAGAGAACAAACTATATTTATTTTGGGATTTGCCTTTTTTCAATTAATCACATATTCTCTTTTCATCAGTCACAGGAAAAGGGGAAAAAATTGAAACATCAGTTCCTTTAAATACTGGTTTTCCTTTCCCTTGTCTTATTTATCTACTCACTAAATCTGGCCTGATTTTTTTTGAGCTGTTTTTTTTAATAGGTGTTTTCCTGTGGTTAGTTTTCCTATCAGTCTATCTTTGACTGCATTATCATTAAAATGGTGCAGCTCCCTTTACTCAGTCACAATCATCTTCCTTCAAAGCTCAAAAGTGAGTGACCAACATTCTTCTTGAAGTTTTTGTGTTTTCATTAGACAACATGCCTTCTCCTTTGAAATCTGTCAAGACTTCAGGTAAAGGATTCATGACCTGTACATAAAATAATATTCACACCTACATTGCAGTCCTGTAAACAAATGTGGTCTGTCAGAGAGAAGCAATTGGATCATCGGTGCTTTCATTCTCAGGTAGAAAGTATCTTCTATTATTTGGCAACTGCCAATGAAATGGGATCTTAGTGTGAAGTGTGTTTTATGTCTTATCAAGACTACTAATTCAGTTTTAGGAAAAAAAATATCAGTGTCTTTAATTGGGAGGCGAGAAAGCAATTACTGTAATATATTTTGTAACCTTTGCAAAAACAGAGAAAACATTCAAGAATAGGTCACTCTTGGAGCACAGTCCCATGTAAATAAATAATTGTTTGTTTACATACATGAATAAGATTCAAAGAGACATTGATTTATTAAATGAAGGGTCATTAGTACTGGAGGCAAAGGATAAACAATCTTGCATGGAAAGACTTACTCTAAAAGATGACACTAGCTCTTATTTTCACTAGGACATGTAAATCAATTTAAACTGATTTACTGAAAGTTTGTTTTTAAGATATGCCATTTTATACATTACTTCTAACTTTAATGAGTGCATAATTAGTATAAGTTGGCATAGTGCCTATTCATTTTAACACAACTCTGTTGACTTACTCCACCTTAAGATCTTGCTCATTAGCAGCAGTTATCCTCGATTTGCTGTAATAATATTAATACAAGCCTGTTAGGAAATTTTTTTAAAGACAAATATTTAGAGAGTCATTGATACCTTGCTTCTCACAATGCTTATGGAAATGTAGGCTGTCTAGATGTAATGTGTCCTGAAAATGAGAGTAATTGTCCAGCTGCTGGGAAATTCCAGTGGGTAATAATAAATTTTACTTGTCCAAAAATATTAAAAATAATCAAAATGTTGCATTAAGAAAACATTGATTTAGAAAATATCAACAAATAGATTATCTCTTGAATATATTAATTTTACTTCATGTCATTTGCTTTCATAAAATTGCATTTGCATTATTTTTGTTTGTGCCTTGCTGTGATCTACCTAGAGGGTGAATTAGGTCCCTCTTCAGGTAGAAGAAGAAGTTATTTTTCAGAGGTACCATTTTCCGTAAGGAAAATAAGCCTATTAAGGAACACTGTGCCAGGATAAAGTAGAAGAGGAACAAAGCCCAAGGAGGAAACATAGATTAATTTTTTTACTCTGAAAACAGGCCATATTATTTTATGGATGGAGCAATTACTAATATTGAATTGATAATACTGGAACATAAATACTGTAGTAACTATTTTAACTGAGTATCAGAGAGACAAGTAAAAAAAATTATCTAGAATTAGACTATAATGTATGTAACAAGAAATATAAAAAGGGTATATGGAAACCAGAGATCTGGTAAAAAAACAACCTGCAATGTAATTTGGTGTTCTGACATCAAATTTTTTTAGCACCATTTAAAAGGCAAAGGCTTTTTAATATTTTTCCCCCCTGTTTACGCATTAATGTTCATACTTCATGCTGGTGAGCTACATCTGGAGAGAACACATAAATGCAAGTTATAAAAAGAATGGGTTTGAAAAGCACAACTATTTTTTATTTAGATACTGGCTGCACACTTAATTGATCTGTTATGAAAATATGACTGGTTTAGTGCTCCAAGAGATTAAAATAATACTTAATAAAAGCCAACACATTCAAGTATATTTAAAACACTTATTGTAACAGTTGATTCTACTTAAAATAGATCTTTAAGTCAGTGAGAACATTAAAAAATTTAAAGGGCAAAAATATATTACTACTTTGCCAGCAGCTCTACATCAGACAACAGCACAGCAGCTCACCACAGTGCATGCAGAAGGAATGTCAAATGAAGGAAGGAGGTGAGGAGGAATCAGCAGTTGGTTACATGGTACAGTGAAACCTCAAAAACTCTTATTCAAAGCATTTACATTTTCAGTCAGGGGCATGCTGCCGTATTTAAACAGAGTTCATTTTTATCTGGAATGCTATTTAGGGAAATGATAACACTAAAAGAAAGTCTTATACATTCTGTTTTTTTCTGATTTCTACATCCCTCTTCCTCCCTGCCAAACCTGAAAGATCATCTGACATCAGAGCATGAGTATTGAGGGTTTTTTTTTTCTCACGCAAAGCCACATTGGAGTTCTTCCCAATTACTGGTGCTGTACTGGGTCCCACACCAGAGGTAATCAGCAGAGATCACAGCTGTCATATCTAGCCTTGTACTATACTTTTCAATATATTTCAGATGTTTTTAATGTATGTTTTATACCTCAGAATAAATATACTTTGAATTTTATGAAGATAATGGATGTAACTAATTAACCCAAAATATTAAAACATAACAAAAGCACAAATAAGTATTCAGAAAAAATTAGGTCATCTTGTGTGTGAATGTAGTAATAGTTTGTTTCCACTTATATTGCATTTATTGTATACTTTTAACATGCTATCTACAGTATTTCTGAATTTCTTTTAGCCTGAATCTTGCTTCAACAAAGTTTCTAAAGATAGCATGAAAAGTGTCTTTGTTGTGTCTTAGTTTTTCTTGGCTCTGTTAGGCACAGAATGAAAGCAAGAAGTATTTGGCCTTGTGTATCTAAGTTGTCATTTGGAAATTTCAAGTTTTGGTTTCTTCCCTGCATGCTGAGGTTTAATTTAAACCATGTCACCCACCCTGAGCAATGATGTCATATCCCTCTGTGATAGCTCTCTGAATTTCTCTGAAGTTGCCAGTGAGTTAATGCCATTCTCTCCTCTCATAAATGTTGAGCAAGTGCAATAAAGAAAAATCTAGCACTTGTTCATGGAGAAAACTTCGTAATTTGTAGGACAAATGCCAGAGTCAATGTTTAATTCTCCATTAATATAGAATGAAAAATAATTAAAAAGTTTTTCAGAATTTAATTTTAGCTCAGTTTAGTCATATAATCATTATGGTTGTTCTGGCTTCAGGCTTTCACTTACATTTCAAGGAAACATGTCTTGCTTTACAATAGCAGGTATTGTGGTTCCTCATGCTGCCTTTCAAGGCTGTCATAAATTAATAGTAAAAGAAAAGGTTTTCCATGTTATTTTATCCTTTTCCCTTTCTAGAATAGGATTATTGTTCTTATGGATTATCCCTTACAATGGAAACTGCAGAACTATACTCAGTATAACTTAAAATCACTGAGCAAATCGCTTCCATCACCACTTACTATTTAACAGATGCAATGATGTATGCAAATATTGATTTTCAAATGTCGTAACAATTGTATTCTGAACTTTAATTTGAAGGACCCATTAATACTGAAAACCAGACAAAGACATCAGTCTGTATCTACTTTATACTTCATTCCTGCATCTACAGGAATCATTCTGATATTTAATCTGATACAGATGACACAATGAGACAGAAGAAGGAACAGAGACAGACTCTGAAGGTAGAGTAGGCACTGGTGTGGTTCAGAAGATGAAAAAAACTAATGTAAATTTTACAAGTTACATCTTAGTCATAAAGCACATAGAATCAAGCTTTGTGGGTCTTCCATTAGACACAATTTCTTTGTGTTAGTCTCTGTGAACTTCTCTGCATAGGATAAATGAGATTAAAAGGTTAAGGTGTGCAGTATAAGTTACTTTTATGGATAGTACAGAGAGAGGAACACATCACAACAAAAGGGGGACTGGCTACTTTCTGGAGTGATTTTGATTTACATCGACTCTAAAGATAACCTACAATGTAGCAGAGATAAGATGACCAACTCTAAGATGGGGAGAATCAGGTGAAATGTTGGTTTTAAGGAGTCAAGGCTGATATTGACCATGTACAGCTGGATTTTAATTATGTTCCAAAACTGTTGCAACATCCATAGTTCTAGCAGCCTAGAAAATTTGAAAGTATTTTGGGAAACCAAATTTCCAGAGATGTGTTTGTCATCTTGTTTGTGTAAAAATCCCACAATCTATGTCAAATACTGCATAAACATTTTGGATTTTTTTCAGCAATTGTGCTAACATGATAAAGTGCTAACAAGCCGGTATGTAACACTGATGAAATTTACATATATAAATTTTATTTTTTCTATATACAACAAGGATAAATCAATCATTATAGACCACTTTAGACAAGCCTGTCAGGTCTAAGAATTTATTGATTATTTTCTAAAGCAGAAAATAAATATTGTGTCCTTCTTAGCTTTCAAAAATCTTGCTTACAGGTATACCACTGAACATATTTATATATTGCCTTTTTTTCCTCTTGAAAAGCAATTGCTGTGCAAATTATTTTGACCTATTCCTTCTTGAATGGATATTTCTGCATATGAATTGACAGGTGCTATAAATATTGTTTATGGTCTTGCCTTGCTTTGGGTTTTGCATCATTTTTTCTTCTTGTGTTATTGTATATATTACTTACCTTGGAGAAAATAATTTAAACATTTAGTTTAACTCCCACTATTTACATTTTATTCCTAAGCAAAAAACACCCAAAATCCCCTCCAAGATTGTTTACAAATATTTCCTGGTCCGTGCAAGTAATATATATTTCACTGATGCTTTTTATGGCTCTGCTTTGTTGCTTTTCTTTGAATGACTGGAAGCTTCTCTTCATTAAAACAGGATATGCCTTTCACTATTCCAATTAAATCAAATCTTTTTCATAGAAACAGCTTAGCAAGTGTAAGGATATGCGTTTTCTGGTTTATGCCCACAGCTATACTAAACCGTCTTGCAGTGGCCTAATTTTGTTCAATAAAGGCTGCATTAGTATAAGTCTGCTCTTATCAAAATAGCCACTTTTAGGGGAGCAATATTTTTTGCTAATATAAAGTTTTATACACTACGTAAGGATAGTTCAGTTCAAAATACTTGGATTATTTCAGCACAATAAAAGAAGAATCCTCAAAGGAAGAGAGAACAGCGACAGCATTTCTGGGAGCAGAAGGGATGTACCTGAAGGGCAGGGAAAGACTTGCCCTTCCATCATCATGCTGTGATAGGAATGGTAGCAAGTTACCCTTTTTTTCAGAAACTCTGCTTTTCAAGAGTGATAAAACTGAGAGTACTGTTTGTGTATCTATGTGGCCTTCCTCACAGTAAAATTGCAAATATAACAGGCAACTTCAACTATTGGAAAAATAGAAACAGAGCTCTCACAGATACTAGATGTTTCATAGGATTTGTCTGTTTTGCAATGCCACATGGAAAAGATCCTCTAAGTTTGACTCCATTGAGGAAAAATCTCTGTTTCCCTCAGGCTGACACACCTTTGCTATCAGATGGGTATCTGCCAGTGTCAAATGGGTATGTGTCTGCATCAGATTTGTAACTTAATTTCCATTTATTCACAGAATCACAGAATATTTGAGGCTGAGAGGAACATCTGAAGGTCATCTAGTCCAAATGCATGTGCAAGCAGGGTCACTGAGAGCAGGCTGCCCAGGAGCTTGTGAATATCTTCAAGGATGGAGATACCACAAATTATCCTGACAATCAGTTCCAGTGCTCAATCACCCTCACAGGGAAAAAGTGTTTCCTGATGTTCTGACAGAAGAAAGACATTACATGAGAACCTGTCTAACATATAACTGTCCAGTTCAGTGACCTCTGGGACCCAACTAATCTTCCTATGACAATTATAATTTGGTATGAATATATGTATATGTATATATATAAATGTACATAAATAAAATCATACAGAATCATGCTGAGACCATAGACTGATGTTTGAAGGCACCAGGACTGTCTGAACAGTCCTGAAAGGCATTGTAAGGTGGGGGAAGCCAAACTTGGCACTTTCTCGTTCCTTATTTTTTACAGGAACAGCCTCTGCACCTGTCCCAGAAACCTCACCCAGATTTTGATTTAGCAGAAGCTATTTATTTTGTTCCAAGACAAAGCCCAGGACCTAGATAATCTGCAGACCAGTACTCAAGATCAAAGCTTTACAGTGTATACAAACACTGGGGAGTGCTGGTTTTGAAACACAAGTTTTATCAACTCTGATGTTCATGAAATGACTTATTTCAATGTCCTTTTTTATCCCAGCAATATAATACTTATTGCTTTTTGTGATGTTTTAATTAATATTCACAAATGTTACCAGAGGAAGGGGAATAAACAAGAAGAAAATATTTTTGCTATTAAATAGTGGCTTGCAGAAATAAAATATCAAGCTGTCAACTGTGCTTTAATATGCATCTTTATTTCCCATATTAATTTGTTTACATCCAAATGCAGAATATCTATACCTTAAGTAAGTTCCCTTTTCTCTGCTGGAAATCTTTTTTACTTCATCATGTAAATGGAAATGTTTTCATATCCTCCCCCAAATATTTTATTCTGCATGCATGGCAGGATATTGATTCTGTATAATATATCTCCCAGAACAGTGTAACAGGCTCTGCCTGGAAATATGTGTGTGCCCAGTATGCCATGAAAAAAGAATAAAGATCTCAGAAGCAAAGATTTCCCTAATTGTTTTATTGGGGACAGTGGAAATGTTATTAGAGAGACATAAAACTTATTAACAAACAGCATTTGTGAAAATGTAAAACCACTTATTTTCTGTATTGGTAGCCATTCTTCATCATATTTTTAATTGTATTTCTGACAAAACAATAAGAAAAGTAAGCCTGCTTCTCCTAACAGATCATTCATATTCTAATAAATAAGAGTTTGTATAAATCATGCATTCTATCAGCAAATGTTATCAACTGTGATGAAGAAGGTACATGTACATCCTACCTACTTAAAAAGAATAACTGTCAAATGCAGCCTTTCTTGTCCTACATACTATTAACAGCTAAAATTATGCTAATCCTTGTAAAGAATTTATTGACTTTTATTTGGATAAAATAAGAGGAAAAACAAAGAAAAGAGGAACAGAGTATCTTCCAGCTTTCTAGTCTAAATAGCAGGATAACTTTGAGAACAAAGAGATTTAGCTGTCAGTGAAGACAGTTTCTAGCAGAATAAGGCATCAGTCCAAACTGCACAGCAGTTTTCTTTGCCACTTTGTTTGTTTCTCATTTCTGTCTCATTTATGTTCCTTATTTGTTTGCTTTTATTGCTTAAGTGACAATGCATACCAGTCTGCACAATTTACATGTCAAGGGTGGGATATGCTAAATCAACACACCATGACAACCAAGGAAATAGCAAGTAACCTCTCTCATTGTATAATCTAGAAATCAGAACTGAAAGGAGACCTTTAGTGCTCTTCTTTTCTGCCTTCCTTCTGTGCAATCCCAAATCCCTTTTAACAGACTCCAAAATATCATTCAAGCAGATGACGGAGGAGATTGAAATCTATTAAACCAGGTAACACTTCATTTTCACAGATCTCTAGATGACTAGAGGACTTAAAAGGAAAAAAAAAGTAATCTTAGTGGTGTATTTAATATTTGAATATTGAATAAAAAACTGCTGCCTTAGTGAGCACTTTTGGCTTCAGAGTGCAGATTCAATTTTTTTATGGATAAATCTGTAACACTAAAATTCTAATGTATGCCAAGTCCTATAGTTTCACATAAGAACTGATTAGCATGCTGTCCCACTCATTTTTGGATGAGCTGTGGGGCATGAACTGGGTTAGGCAGTAGAGAAACACAAGGGGATCTCCATGAAGCTGATCAATGAAAAGTGCACACAGAGCAAATGCAGGCATCTGTACAGGCAATCTTGCAGGAAGGTTCCTAGGAGCCTTGGTGGGTAAGAAAAATGCATCTGTCCAGTGCATTCTTGCAGTGATCAAGGCTAACCACACTCCCAGGGCTGCATCAGTGTGGTCAGTTGGCACTGGCTGGACACCAGGTTCCCACCAAAGCTGCTCTATCACTTCCTACCTCAACTGGACAGGGGATAGAAAATATAACAAAAGGCTTATGAATCTTGGTAAGGATGGGGACAGATCACTCACCAATTACCATCACAGGCAAAAATCCCTTGACTTAGTGAAATTAATTTAATTTTCTACCAATTCAATCAGAATTGTATAATGAGAAATAAAATGAAATCTTAAAAACACTGCAAGGCTTCCACTGAGTTCTCCACTTTCTCCCCTCAGTGCAGGGGAACAGGGAAGAGGGGTTGTGGTCAATTCATCGGAAGTAGTCTCTGTCATTCCTTCCTCCTCAGGGTTAGGGCTCCTCACAGTCTTCCCCTGCTCCAGAGTGGGGTACCTTCCACAGTAGAGAGTCCTCCATGAACTTCTCTAATGTGAGTCCTTCCCAGAAGTTAACTGCTCCAGCCTGGGTCCCCTCCATGGGGTGCAGCCCTTCAGGGATAGGGTCACAACAAGGTCACAGCCTCCACAGGGTCACAAGTCCTGCCAGCAAACCTGCTCCAGCACAGGGTCCTCTCTCCAGGAGGCCACAGGTCTTGCCAGGAGTCAGCTCCAGTGCAGGATTCCCACAGCATCACAGCCTCCTACAGGCATCCACCTTCTCCTGAATGGGGCTCCTCCATAGGCTGCAGGTGGATCTCTGCTTCCCTGCGGACCTCCATGGCCTGCAGGGGCACAGCTGCCTCATCATGGTCTTCAACACAGCCTGCAGGGAACCTCTGCTCTGGGGCCTGGG
>NW_008237222.1:2032211-2047782 GCF_000691975.1 Corvus brachyrhynchos | reverse complement strand
CCTGCTACATAGATTAGTTTTATTACTCTGAAAACAGGCCATATTATTTTATGGATGGAGCAATTACTAATATTGAATTGATAATACTGGAACATAAATACTGTAGTAACTATTTTAACTGAGTATCAGAGAGACAAGTAAAAAAAATTATCTAGAATTAGACTATAATGTATGTAACAAGAAATATAAAAAGGGTATATGGAAACCAGAGATCTGGTAAAAAAACAACCTGCAATGTAATTTGGTGTTCTGACATCAAATTTTTTTAGCACCATTTAAAAGGCAAAGGCTTTTTAATATTTTTCCCCCCTGTTTACGCATTAATGTTCATACTTCATGCTGGTGAGCTACATCTGGAGAGAACACATAAATGCAAGTTATAAAAAGAATGGGTTTGAAAAGCACAACTATTTTTTATTTAGATACTGGCTGCACACTTAATTGATCTGTTATGAAAATATGACTGGTTTAGTGCTCCAAGAGATTAAAATAATACTTAATAAAAGCCAACACATTCAAGTATATTTAAAACACTTATTGTAACAGTTGATTCTACTTAAAATAGATCTTTAAGTCAGTGAGAACATTAAAAAATTTAAAGGGCAAAAATATATTACTACTTTGCCAGCAGCTCTACATCAGACAACAGCACAGCAGCTCACCACAGTGCATGCAGAAGGAATGTCAAATGAAGGAAGGAGGTGAGGAGGAATCAGCAGTTGGTTACATGGTACAGTGAAACCTCAAAAACTCTTATTCAAAGCATTTACATTTTCAGTCAGGGGCATGCTGCCGTATTTAAACAGAGTTCATTTTTATCTGGAATGCTATTTAGGGAAATGATAACACTAAAAGAAAGTCTTATACATTCTGTTTTTTTCTGATTTCTACATCCCTCTTCCTCCCTGCCAAACCTGAAAGATCATCTGACATCAGAGCATGAGTATTGAGGGTTTTTTTTTTCTCACGCAAAGCCACATTGGAGTTCTTCCCAATTACTGGTGCTGTACTGGGTCCCACACCAGAGGTAATCAGCAGAGATCACAGCTGTCATATCTAGCCTTGTACTATACTTTTCAATATATTTCAGATGTTTTTAATGTATGTTTTATACCTCAGAATAAATATACTTTGAATTTTATGAAGATAATGGATGTAACTAATTAACCCAAAATATTAAAACATAACAAAAGCACAAATAAGTATTCAGAAAAAATTAGGTCATCTTGTGTGTGAATGTAGTAATAGTTTGTTTCCACTTATATTGCATTTATTGTATACTTTTAACATGCTATCTACAGTATTTCTGAATTTCTTTTAGCCTGAATCTTGCTTCAACAAAGTTTCTAAAGATAGCATGAAAAGTGTCTTTGTTGTGTCTTAGTTTTTCTTGGCTCTGTTAGGCACAGAATGAAAGCAAGAAGTATTTGGCCTTGTGTATCTAAGTTGTCATTTGGAAATTTCAAGTTTTGGTTTCTTCCCTGCATGCTGAGGTTTAATTTAAACCATGTCACCCACCCTGAGCAATGATGTCATATCCCTCTGTGATAGCTCTCTGAATTTCTCTGAAGTTGCCAGTGAGTTAATGCCATTCTCTCCTCTCATAAATGTTGAGCAAGTGCAATAAAGAAAAATCTAGCACTTGTTCATGGAGAAAACTTCGTAATTTGTAGGACAAATGCCAGAGTCAATGTTTAATTCTCCATTAATATAGAATGAAAAATAATTAAAAAGTTTTTCAGAATTTAATTTTAGCTCAGTTTAGTCATATAATCATTATGGTTGTTCTGGCTTCAGGCTTTCACTTACATTTCAAGGAAACATGTCTTGCTTTACAATAGCAGGTATTGTGGTTCCTCATGCTGCCTTTCAAGGCTGTCATAAATTAATAGTAAAAGAAAAGGTTTTCCATGTTATTTTATCCTTTTCCCTTTCTAGAATAGGATTATTGTTCTTATGGATTATCCCTTACAATGGAAACTGCAGAACTATATTCAGTATAACTTAAAATCACTGAGCAAATCGCTTCCATCACCACTTACTATTTAACAGATGGAATGATGTATGCAAATATTGATTTTCAAATGTCGTAACAATTGTATTCTGAACTTTAATTTGAAGGACCCATTAATACTGAAAACCAGACAAAGACATCAGTCTGTATCTACTTTATACTTCATTCCTGCATCTACAGGAATCATTCTGATATTTAATCTGATACAGATGACACAATGAGACAGAAGAAGGAACAGAGACAGACTCTGAAGGTAGAGTAGGCACTGGTGTGGTTCAGAAGATGAAAAAAACTAATGTAAATTTTACAAGTTACATCTTAGTCATAAAGCACATAGAATCAAGCTTTGTGGGTCTTCCATTAGACACAATTTCTTTGTGTTAGTCTCTGTGAACTTCTCTGCATAGGATAAATGAGATTAAAAGGTTAAGGTGTGCAGTATAAGTTACTTTTATGGATAGTACAGAGAGAGGAACACATCACAACAAAAGGGGGACTGGCTACTTTCTGGAGTGATTTTGATTTACATCGACTCTAAAGATAACCTACAATGTAGCAGAGATAAGATGACCAACTCTAAGATGGGGAGAATCAGGTGAAATGTTGGTTTTAAGGAGTCAAGGCTGATATTGACCATGTACAGCTGGATTTTAATTATGTTCCAAAACTGTTGCAACATCCATAGTTCTAGCAGCCTAGAAAATTTGAAAGTATTTTGGGAAACCAAATTTCCAGAGATGTGTTTGTCATCTTGTTTGTGTAAAAATCCCACAATCTATGTCAAATACTGCATAAACATTTTGGATTTTTTTCAGCAATTGTGCTAACATGATAAAGTGCTAACAAGCCGGTATGTAACACTGATGAAATTTACATATATAAATTTTATTTTTTCTATATACAACAAGGATAAATCAATCATTATAGACCACTTTAGACAAGCCTGTCAGGTCTAAGAATTTATTGATTATTTTCTAAAGCAGAAAATAAATATTGTGTCCTTCTTAGCTTTCAAAAATCTTGCTTACAGGTATACCACTGAACATATTTATATATTGCCTTTTTTTCCTCTTGAAAAGCAATTGCTGTGCAAATTATTTTGACCTATTCCTTCTTGAATGGATATTTCTGCATATGAATTGACAGGTGCTATAAATATTGTTTATGGTCTTGCCTTGCTTTGGGTTTTGCATCATTTTTTCTTCTTGTGTTATTGTATATATTACTTACCTTGGAGAAAATAATTTAAACATTTAGTTTAACTCCCACTATTTACATTTTATTCCTAAGCAAAAAACACCCAAAATCCCCTCCAAGATTGTTTACAAATATTTCCTGGTCCGTGCAAGTAATATATATTTCACTGATGCTTTTTATGGCTCTGCTTTGTTGCTTTTCTTTGAATGACTGGAAGCTTCTCTTCATTAAAACAGGATATGCCTTTCACTATTCCAATTAAATCAAATCTTTTTCATAGAAACAGCTTAGCAAGTGTAAGGATATGTGTTTTCTGGTTTATGCCCACAGCTATACTAAACCGTCTTGCAGTGGCCTAATTTTGTTCAATAAAGGCTGCATTAGTATAAGTCTGCTCTTATCAAAATAGCCACTTTTAGGGGAGCAATATTTTTTGCTAATATAAAGTTTTATACACTACGTAAGGATAGTTCAGTTCAAAATACTTGGATTATTTCAGCACAATAAAAGAAGAATCCTCAAAGGAAGAGAGAACAGCGACAGCATTTCTGGGAGCAGAAGGGATGTACCTGAAGGGCAGGGAAAGACTTGCCCTTCCATCATCATGCTGTGATAGGAATGGTAGCAAGTTACCCTTTTTTTCAGAAACTCTGCTTTTCAAGAGTGATAAAACTGAGAGTACTGTTTGTGTATCTATGTGGCCTTCCTCACAGTAAAATTGCAAATATAACAGGCAACTTCAACTATTGGAAAAATAGAAACAGAGCTCTCACAGATACTAGATGTTTCATAGGATTTGTCTGTTTTGCAATGCCACATGGAAAAGATCCTCTAAGTTTGACTCCATTGAGGAAAAATCTCTGTTTCCCTCAGGCTGACACACCTTTGCTATCAGATGGGTATCTGCCAGTGTCAAATGGGTATGTGTCTGCATCAGATTTGTAACTTAATTTCCATTTATTCACAGAATCACAGAATATTTGAGGCTGAGAGGAACATCTGAAGGTCATCTAGTCCAAATGCATGTGCAAGCAGGGTCACTGAGAGCAGGCTGCCCAGGAGCTTGTGAATATCTTCAAGGATGGAGATACCACAAATTATCCTGACAATCAGTTCCAGTGCTCAATCACCCTCACAGGGAAAAAGTGTTTCCTGATGTTCTGACAGAAGAAAGACATTACATGAGAACCTGTCTAACATATAACTGTCCAGTTCAGTGACCTCTGGGACCAAACTAATCTTCCTATGACAATTATAATTTGGTATGAATATATGTATATGTATATATATAAATGTACATAAATAAAATCATACAGAATCATGCTGAGACCATAGACTGATGTTTGAAGGCACCAGGACTGTCTGAACAGTCCTGAAAGGCATTGTAAGGTGGGGGAAGCCAAACTTGGCACTTTCTCGTTCCTTATTTTTTACAGGAACAGCCTCTGCACCTGTCCCAGAAACCTCACCCAGATTTTGATTTAGCAGAAGCTATTTATTTTGTTCCAAGACAAAGCCCAGGACCTAGATAATCTGCAGACCAGTACTCAAGATCAAAGCTTTACAGTGTATACAAACACTGGGGAGTGCTGGTTTTGAAACACAAGTTTTATCAACTCTGATGTTCATGAAATGACTTATTTCAATGTCCTTTTTTATCCCAGCAATATAATACTTATTGCTTTTTGTGATGTTTTAATTAATATTCACAAATGTTACCAGAGGAAGGGGAATAAACAAGAAGAAAATATTTTTGCTATTAAATAGTGGCTTGCAGAAATAAAATATCAAGCTGTCAACTGTGCTTTAATATGCATCTTTATTTCCCATATTAATTTGTTTACATCCAAATGCAGAATATCTATACCTTAAGTAAGTTCCCTTTTCTCTGCTGGAAATCTTTTTTACTTCATCATGTAAATGGAAATGTTTTCATATCCTCCCCCAAATATTTTATTCTGCATGCATGGCAGGATATTGATTCTGTATAATATATCTCCCAGAACAGTGTAACAGGCTCTGCCTGGAAATATGTGTGTGCCCAGTATGCCATGAAAAAAGAATAAAGATCTCAGAAGCAAAGATTTCCCTAATTGTTTTATTGGGGACAGTGGAAATGTTATTAGAGAGACATAAAACTTATTAACAAACAGCATTTGTGAAAATGTAAAACCACTTATTTTCTGTATTGGTAGCCATTCTTCATCATATTTTTAATTGTATTTCTGACAAAACAATAAGAAAAGTAAGCCTGCTTCTCCTAACAGATCATTCATATTCTAATAAATAAGAGTTTGTATAAATCATGCATTCTATCAGCAAATGTTATCAACTGTGATGAAGAAGGTACATGTACATCCTACCTACTTAAAAAGAATAACTGTCAAATGCAGCCTTTCTTGTCCTACATACTATTAACAGCTAAAATTATGCTAATCCTTGTAAAGAATTTATTGACTTTTATTTGGATAAAATAAGAGGAAAAACAAAGAAAAGAGGAACAGAGTATCTTCCAGCTTTCTAGTCTAAATAGCAGGATAACTTTGAGAACAAAGAGATTTAGCTGTCAGTGAAGACAGTTTCTAGCAGAATAAGGCATCAGTCCAAACTGCACAGCAGTTTTCTTTGCCACTTTGTTTGTTTCTCATTTCTGTCTCATTTATGTTCCTTATTTGTTTGCTTTTATTGCTTAAGTGACAATGCATACCAGTCTGCACAATTTACATGTCAAGGGTGGGATATGCTAAATCAACACACCATGACAACCAAGGAAATAGCAAGTAACCTCTCTCATTGTATAATCTAGAAATCAGAACTGAAAGGAGACCTTTAGTGCTCTTCTTTTCTGCCTTCCTTCTGTGCAATCCCAAATCCCTTTTAACAGACTCCAAAATATCATTCAAGCAGATGACGGAGGAGATTGAAATCTATTAAACCAGGTAACACTTCATTTTCACAGATCTCTAGATGACTAGAGGACTTAAAAGGAAAAAAAAAGTAATCTTAGTGGTGTATTTAATATTTGAATATTGAATAAAAAACTGCTGCCTTAGTGAGCACTTTTGGCTTCAGAGTGCAGATTCAATTTTTTTATGGATAAATCTGTAACACTAAAATTCTAATGTATGCCAAGTCCTATAGTTTCACATAAGAACTGATTAGCATGCTGTCCCACTCATTTTTGGATGAGCTGTGGGGCATGAACTGGGTTAGGCAGTAGAGAAACACAAGTGGATCTCCATGAAGCTGATCAATGAAAAGTGCACACAGAGCAAATGCAGGCATCTGTACAGGCAATCTTGCAGGAAGGTTCCTAGGAGCCTTGGTGGGTAAGAAAAATGCATCTGTCCAGTGCATTCTTGCAGTGATCAAGGCTAACCACACTCCCAGGGCTGCATCAGTGTGGTCAGTTGGCACTGGCTGGACACCAGGTTCCCACCAAAGCTGCTCTATCACTTCCTACCTCAACTGGACAGGGGATAGAAAATATAACAAAAGGCTTATGAATCTTGGTAAGGATGGGGACAGATCACTCACCAATTACCATCACAGGCAAAAATCCCTTGACTTAGTGAAATTAATTTAATTTTCTACCAATTCAATCAGAATTGTATAATGAGAAATAAAATGAAATCTTAAAAACACTGCAAGGCTTCACCTTTTTCCTGAGTTCTCCACTTTCTCCCCTCAGTGCAGGGGAACAGGGAAGAGGGGTTGTGGTCAATTCATCGGAAGTAGTCTCTGTCATTCCTTCCTCCTCAGGGTTAGGGCTCCTCACAGTCTTCCCCTGCTCCAGAGTGGGGTACCTTCCACAGTAGAGAGTCCTCCATGAACTTCTCTAATGTGAGTCCTTCCCAGAAGTTAACTGCTCCAGCCTGGGTCCCCTCCATGGGGTGCAGCCCTTCAGGGATAGGGTCACAACAAGGTCACAGCCTCCACAGGGTCACAAGTCCTGCCAGCAAACCTGCTCCAGCACAGGGTCCTCTCTCCAGGAGGCCACAGGTCTTGCCAGGAGTCAGCTCCAGTGCAGGATTCCCACAGCATCACAGCCTCCTACAGGCATCCACCTTCTCCTGAATGGGGCTCCTCCATGGGCTGCAGGTGGATCTCTGCTTCCCTGCGGACCTCCATGGCCTGCAGGGGCACAGCTGCCTCATCATGGTCTTCAACACAGCCTGCAGGGAACCTCTGCTCTGGTGCCTGGAGCACCACCTCTCCCTCCTTCTTCTGTGACCTTGGTGTCTGCAGAGTTTTTTATCTCACAAATTCTCACTCCTGTCATTTCTGGCTGCAATTCCTTCTTCACAATAACTTTTACCCATCTTAACTATGTTATCCCAGAGGCACTACCAAAGCCACTTACTGGCTGAGCCTTGGCCAGCAGCTGGTCCATCTTGGATCTGGCTGGCATTGGCCCTGTCAGACATGGGGGAAGTTTATGTCAGCTTCTCACAGAAGCCACTTGTATAGCCCTCCCTTACTACCAAAACTTTGCCATGCAAACACTATACAATTTGCCAGAAAGTAGCCCACAAGTCCAGATTGTGCTTACTCTCCTCTATTTCCCACTTCTGTCTTGCTCCAGAACAGTTTATCCAGTTCTGAGACCACTGTACAAGAGAAATATCAACAAACTGGAGCGATTTTAGTGACAGGTCACCAAGATGGCTAAGGAGCTGCAACACATAACCTAGAAACCAAAAAATTGACCAAATTGGTTTGACTTGGATGAGGAAAGGATAAATAGTATAGGTAATAGTTATATGTCTATAAAACTAATAGAAGTATTTAGCTATTTAAAACAGAACTTTTAGAAAACATGGGACCAGACTTGGTTTTGGTGCATAGTAAGAGGATGGAGAGCAGTGGTCACAAGTGGCAGCACAACAAGCACAAGGGTATAAGGAAAAAATTCTTCCCCTTGTCAGTTTTTAAGCACTGGAACAGCTTCCCTAGAGCAACTGGAGGATCACAGTCCCTGAAAACGTTCAGTGCTGAGCTGTGCAAGTATTTCTAGTGTCTGGTCTAATTTTGAAGCTGGTCTGGCTCTGAGAAATTTGAACAAAGTGACTTCCAGAAGTCTCTTCTAATCTAAGTATTTCTTTAATCCTGTGACCAAGAGTTGAAAACTTTTATTTTGTGAGACTCTTTTTAATGGCTTTTTTTTGGCCCTTGCAATGTTCAACAAGATCCAGAATTACCTTGTCTTTCCTTTAAAAAATGAACTCACAAAAACTTGGGATAAGGATAGAGCTTCTTTCAAAACTGGCTGTCAGAATGTCTTATTTTTTAGCTGATATCTGATACTAGCAACTGTATCCTGCATTTCCACAATCACCCCAAATAATTCCAACGTTGAAAATTTAGCAATGATCTCCTACTTGATTAGAGAGGATGAGGGGGAAATACTTAATAACCTTGCCCTGAAGAAGGAGACATTATATAGCTTGATTAGATATTTTCATGGGTGGTTTCCATCAGTATTACCACTTCAGTATCGCACAATCCTGTTTGATAGAAGATTCACTGATCACAGGAACTGCTCTGCCCAGGAAAGCAAAAAAGAAGAATAATTATCTGTATTTGTTATTTTCCTATGACTTGCTTCACTTGCCCTTATTACTTTCTCCCATCTTCTTCCCTAGCACTCTTTTTATGGTCCCATGTCTTTTGTCTGTACATAATCCAGAGAAGAATTCCACAGTTCTTTTAGCCATTGGTTACCACAATTGCATATTAATTACTGACTGAGCACAGGCATCTTTTGTCTTTTAGAGAATTTGAGAATGCAAAATATAAATGAGGTATTGCTTAAGCAAAAATAACATTTATTTGAAATTGGTGGGAGAAAGCAAAGAAATAAAATGTGAAAGTCTATGAGAATGTCTATCACAGTAATGTGAATAGTCTGAACTTTTGGAGTCATATGTTAATGAAGATATCTGTCTTCCTCAGGTTGTGTACAATTATTTCAGAACTATAACAAGCTCTTCTTTGGCCTATCTTCACTAACTGAGCAACCGTTTCTTCTGGGCTATTCCTTCCCTCCTTAGGTCTTTAATCATAGAGTTCCATTTAAAATAACCCAATATATACTGATACAGGATGTGTCTGAGCAAGTTAAAAAACCTATAGCATACATAAGCTGCTATTAGCAGCTTCCAATTTCTCTCACAGACTGTTGGTAAGTAGCTGTCTCCTGGGACCAAGAGGAAACCATGATAAAACAGCAGGTTTTCAGAGTCATCATGCCCAGAGCTGCTCCAATTTGCACATCACCTTCAGCCTGGGGCTGTTTCAAGTTTTATTAGCTGATGTCTGCAGGGTAAACTAATACTGAGGTCAGTTTGGAAAAGTTTCCAAACTTCTGAGTTTTAACTGAGTTAACCATGAATTGATAAACTGCTGGGATGTACACAGTTGTTAGGTTCAAATACTAGGGAGACAAAATATACCCTGTCAAAATGAAAGAAATACTACATCAGGATTTAAGATAACTAATAATTCCCATTATTCCCCTCTGGGAGGTGACAGTTATTGGACTGAAACTATGATGTTTGCATAAAACTCACTTTAACTGATTTGACAATAAATAAAAGAAAGAAATTTCAGAACCTAAAGACATCTGAAAATATTTCAAGAAAGTTAGTGGAGGTTATGTATTCCTCATAAAACCTTTTGCCTCATCATGTTGATTTAAAAAGACTTGTGAAGGTGGAATGGTTTACAATGAGATAATCCAAATGATATGGCAAATTAATGGTCAAGAAAGACAACATGGAACTATTCCAAGACAGATAGTTTGGGCTGCTACCACTACAAATAGCAATATATATATATTTTTTAATGCTTGTCCTTATGGTAACTCACTGTCTTCATTCTTATTTTGAGTAAATTTTTTCCCCCGCAATCTACAGTTTTTATCACACTCATAAACACATTTCTTTTATGCAAAATTATTCCTGACCCATTTATTGTATCAACTAGGTAATATGTCTCTATATTGTGTGTAACATACATACATTACATATGTTATTTTATATGATATTGTTCTTGTATTATTTGATGGTATTGCCCACAAGGTATTTCTGTCATATAATTTTCAAAGATATTGTATTAAAAACATAATATACTGTCATAAGCTGCATTAAGGAAAGGAATAAATAATGTTTTTTCTGATAATAATTCTTTGTAGTGTCTTTCAGTAGTCTTGATAAATCTGTTTTATATCTCATTATGACAGACTATAGTTCAAGGAGTATTTTTTTTAAGTTTATTTGAACTTTACATTAGGCTGATTACTTGCAGAAAGAAGTCTGAAGAGGTCTAAGCTATGCTATCTGCACGAAGATTAACTGTTTGGAAAATCCTAACATATTTCGTTCATAATTTTTTATTCTGATCTTAGTCAATAGTGGCTTTCACCACTTTTTTTTTTTACTTTTTCATTCTCATTTTAACTCATAACTATCTTTGGACATATGCAACTGGGTCTTGGTTTGCCACTTCCTCTTGCTGTAGTTTTATCTTTCATAAAACACTGTATGAAAAAAGAACACAATTGTATGAAAATTGGCCTAAATAAAACTGTTATGGTATGAATGAATTACTGCACTCTAAAGGCTTTAGTCCTTTTCATGTAATTATTTAAACAGCTGGCATTGGATTTCCACTGATGACTTATCCTGTGATCTTCCTTTTAAAACTTAGCATATAAAAAAAGTTCTTCCATGATCCAGTGTGATCTTATCTCCTAGCTCATTCTGTTTTCTACTATTCTAGTCTTTCGTGGTTTGTCCTGTTCTGTTTAATTTCATGACTACCTCAAAGACCATTAATTATTTCAAAATGTTCTAATTTTCTCAGATTTCTTGGAAATTTTTTCCTTTAAATTCTAGAATTATATACTTCTAGAATTCTCTGGTGTCAAAAATGTGAAAAGTTTTTTTTCTCAATCTTGAATGCAAAAAATCTCATTTTATTGTGAGAAAGTACCAGTAAATGTTCTCATTCATAATTCAATAGCTGCTGAACAGATGAGATCTCTGTGATTGCCATCCAATCAGCTGCTGATGCTTAAAAAAAAGCAGTTAAATGAAACTTGGTTAACATTCTTCACTGGTGATTAATACCACCCCACACCCCTTAAAAAAAAAAAAAAAAAAGAAAAAAGAAAAAAAAATATTAGAAAGAAATAGGAAAGCTAAACATTTCAATGAGGGAATGAGGGATAAAATACCCCGTTTGGTCACAGGTAATGTAGATTCTCTGTGAGAGCGGATGTCTAATGCATAAGAAGATACGTGACCAATAGAGCATGATGAAAAGAAAGAGATGCTGGAAAAAGGTTGTACTGTACTACTCCCTCTTTGTGCCCTTCTGAACTTATTTTTTACATGACTTTGACAAGGTGAAGGAAGGTATCTTCTATTAGATGCTAAATGGTTATTTATTGAGCTTAGAAACTTAATCATTGGATCAGAGAAGGGTGTAATGAAGCTCCTGTGTGAAAACCCTCCACTTGCTTTATAGGTTGGTCAGCTGGTCTAAAAAAACGTAGCTGTAGCTTTTCAATAGACTTTTCTTCCATTTTCCTTTCTAGGTTTTCATTGATGCAGTAAGCTTTAGAAATGACAAGCATTTAATATATTTTATTTAAAAAGTAACTGCTTACTCTACAGGGATGCTGTGAGATGTGAGTAGAGTCATAGAATGCTTGGACCTTAAATTTCATTTATCTTTAGCCCCCTTGATATGCTCTGGCTATGTAAAATGGCTTTAAAATTGTACTTACCATGTACTAAAGGTTCCTAATCCATACCACTGCTGAGGAAAGGGCCTCAGTGTGAGAATCAGGCCTCCTAAAGAGTGTTTGCCCAGCAGATTGTCACTAAGGTTATTTAGCTGCAGTGCTTCTGCAATGGCATCACAATTACAAACTTCAGTGTTAAATGAAATTCCAGCTGCCATGTTCCTTTACCTCTTAGCATGATCACAAACCAAAATATAATGATGCAACACAAAGCTTGTGGATGTGTAAGAAATATAATGTATTCAAGTAACCTATTTCTTTTTCCAGGATGTGGTCCTCTTACCAGTTAACAAGCCATCTAAATGTGTCATCTAACCAAAATATAGTGTTTTAATGATTTTAAATAGCTCACCTGTTGCAATACTTGATTTCTGTTATAATGTTTTGGAAATGTCTAATTTCTGCTCAGTACTACACTTGAAGACAGCTAAAGTTAGAGATAGATTTCAGTGACTTTCATGTAAAAGTAGAAAACTATAGTTTAGGCTTTTTGTGGAATAAAAAAATAAAAGGGAAAAAAAAGAAGTCCAAAACTTCTTGTAATTTTATTGCAATATTTATTGTCTTATAAGAATAAAAAAAACTCCAAGCAACTCCTTCCTATTCTTCCAGTAGAGGTTGCAGAGTCTTCTGTGTACGGTTGATTCAAATATCTGTTGACAAGCTTAAAATAGATTTGTTTGTAAAGGAAGTGCACAATCCTCAGCAGAAGGATGCATTAGGAGTGTACAACTTCTTTCACAGAGGATATAGTACTGAATCTGGTAGTTTCATATTTTGAAAACTAAACTGCTTCTTGTGGGTAACTTTAACAGCCAGACAACAGCATTTATTCTAGCAGGAAAAAATTAGTATTCTATCCAGAAAAGCAGGAAATTCTCTGTGTGCTGAAAGAACAGAAAGGAGGGTGAAGATCAGATTCATCCATGTTGCAACAAAGCCATGTTTGCATTTTTGTATTATTATTCAACATTTTATCATTAGAATATACTGATATCCGTATATATCACCTTTGCAGCATATGCTTATGAACTTGTTCTATTTCCTCAGTGCTTGTTGCCTTATATTTACTTCTGCCTCATTTCCTTTCCATGATGTACTATTTATTGCTTATATTCTTTCATCATTGAAGACAAGTTCATATTTTATGGAAAACTGTTGACATCTAAATTTCAAGCTCTTCCACTCTCTTTTGGTGGAGGGAAGGAACAAACACAGCTAATTGCTTAAAAAAAAAAATCCTCCTATTTAGGTTTCCTGAAGATTCTATCAGTTCACAAACATCTGTGGAATAATTTGTTCTTGAAGAATTTTCATTGACTTTTCAAGCTAAAGCCAGTAGCAAATAGCAAAATGCTTATTTGGCATTTTGTCATGCCAAACAGTTGGGCATTACAAAATTTCATGTGAGCTTCCAGGCTGTTCTGCATACAGTCTGATCTTACAGATGTCTGATCCTAGAGTGAGCCTACCAGATTAACCTACATGTCTCAAGTAACATCATAGCCCTGGAACTGGCATTCTGAAATACTGTCTTAATTTCAAGTATTTGTGGCAGACATTTTTCTTTCTTAAAACAAAGTAAATATTATTTAAGTAGCTGCTTTCTAGAAATCAGAAGAATGATCTATGTGGATCTAATATTTCAGTTTTTCTAAATGACTTTTCCCAATCTAGTAGCATAACAAATTAAAATATATTGTATGCATTTGAACCTTTGATGAAGTCTAGCTGTACTTCTTGCTACTTTTCTATAGGTCCTAATATCATTTAATTATTAGTTCCAATAGAAATTCAGTTAGATTTCTGAAGTCAATTTTCTCATATTTTTTACCTGTTTTCCTAGGCCTAAGTAACTGATTTTTTAAAATATTACAAAGTCTAAGTCAGTAATTTTTTACTGTCCATTAACAGTAACAACAAATACCATGTTGGTATATGCTTGCATATTTTTAAGATCTGTTTTTGCAAATTATATTTTATTTCCTTATCTTTCTGTTTTCATTTTCTTAACAAAGCTGAAGCTATGCCTGATGATTAAAACATCCTGTCCATCATTCACCCTAAAACCCCAAAAAATTGAAACAAATCCCAACATGCTTTAGATTTAAATCTTTAATTAGAATAGCAGAAATATTATTAAATAAACTAAATTATACATGGAAAATGGATGAGTTGCATGCTTGAGCATTTAGTAGTATAACACGGAACCTTCTACTCCATCTCTGGTTTATTCCCAACCCAAACCTGTAGCATCCATAGTTAAAATCTAGAGGATGATTTGTAACTTGTCATAACAGACATGGTTTCCAAACAGACAAACAGGAAACATAGCTAAATAAGAAGAAATATAAAACAGTAATGCAAAATACCATACGTGTGTTGAAACATAAAAATACTATTTTAAAATTTTGTGCATCACTCCTATTTTTGCTACACCCACACACTGAGAAGCTGGTTACTGAGATTTATCCATCTGCTCTCTGTTGCTCACTGGCACTTTGAATCAAACCCACTGAATGGATCACCAAATGCTACAGTAGAATTTTATCAATCATTTCCATGGGACAAAATCTTCAACTTTAATTTTTTCAAAAGCTTTTATAAAGCATTAATCATCTGTTTAAGATTATTAAGATCCTCTGTTTATGTAAGGAATAAATTTACTCTCTGTAGCTGTTGAAAACAGTGTAATAAGAAAATAAAATTTTGTTTTCAGTTGATATATTTAAAATACATATGTTGGATTTTTCATTGGCATTCCCAATTTGACATAGGAAATTAATTATAGAATTATTTAATTTAATGACAGTGTTTTGGAGAAATGTGAGCACTGAAAGTCAACTGAATGTCTAATGTAAAATTAATAAAACAGTAGCAAAAATTAAAAATTAATTTCAATAGGAAAAGAAGGTTATTTGTCAAGAGTTATCCTGATTTTATTAACTTCTGGGGCAAATCTTGTTCATCACCTGATCTCTATTAATTTCATTACAGTACTTGAAATGCGACGTGCTCTAAGCTTTTTACAAGCTGCAGTAACTCTGACTTTCCTACCAAATTGGGCCAGTTGAGGCTGTTGGTTTTGTTTAAGTTATTGACCATGCCGAGGTGTTGAGGTTTGACACTGGCCCAAGGCCAGGCACCCACAAAAGTCGCTCACTACCCCTCCCCTGCCACAGATGGGCAGAGGAGGGAAAACTAATGAAGAGTTCATGAGTTAAGGACCAGGAGAAAACACTTCAAGGGCAAAACAGGCTTAACTTAAAGTTGCAAAGTGAATTTGTTACTAATAGAATTAGAGGAGGATAATGAGAAGTAAAATAAGCCCTTAGAACACCTTTTTCCCCCTGCCCCTCCCTCCTTCCCACCGACAGCACAGGAGACAGGGCCTGGGGGTTTGGTCAGTTCATCACTGAGATTTCCTTCTGCTGCTCCAGGAGTCGAGTCTTCCCCTGTGAGGCCGTGGGTCCCTCCCATGGGAGACAGTTCTCCTGAACTTCCCTGGCGTGGGTCCGCTCTCCCGAGCAGCGGCCGCACCGCCCCCG
>NW_008237222.1:2022758-2032094 GCF_000691975.1 Corvus brachyrhynchos | reverse complement strand
GGGTGGATCTCTGCATCCCCCGTGGATCCCCACGGGCTGTGGGTGGATCTCTGCATCCCCCGTGGATCCCCACGGGCTGCAGGGGCACAGCTGCTGCACCATGGTCTGCACCACGGCCTGCAGAGGAACCTCGGCTGCGGCGCCTGGAGCACCTCCTGCCCCTCCTTCTGCACTGACCTTGGTGTCTCCATGTTGTTTTCCCTCACATGTTCTCACCTCCTCCTATTCTCTGACTAGAATCCACAATCTTGTGACTTTGTTTTGATTTTCTTCTTAAATATGTCATCAGAGGTGTTACCAACCTCTCTCATTGGCCCGGCCTTGGCCAGCAGCATGTCCATCTTCAGAGCCATCGGAGAATGGCTCTGCCGGACATGGTGGAAGCTTCCAGGAGCTTCTCACAGAAGCTGCCTCTGTGGCCCCCCGCTACCAGAAACCAGGCCATGCGAAACCAATACACAAGTCCATATGATGTAACACACTTACAGAATCCATTTTGAATATTTGCGTCCACTTGTTGCAACTGCAATCTAAGCAGAATGAATACACGTCCATTTTGTAGCGCAGGAAAAAATGCTGCCTTTTCTTTTTAAAGCCTAGATCTGTGAGGTTGCCTCCACATGGAAATCAGAGTCACACCATAGGTTCTGCTGGGGAATAAATTCTGGCTCACATTTATAAATTTGTTGCTAACCATGTATGCAAGATTTGTTATTGCAAAAAAAAGAGTGAAAATAAGGGTCAAGTGCTATAGTTTAGTCACATTTAATTGCAGGACAAGCCTATTGTAATTTCATTCTTTTCTGATCAGGCTTAAGACATTTTGGAGAAACCTTTTGGAGTTCTGTTTTCACAAATTGCTATTTAATATTCAGAAGGTTGCTCAATGACACCGCTTTTTTTTTTTTTTTTCTTGTGCATAGAACTACGCCTTGCTGATATTTCATCTGGCATTATGAGAGCTTCCTCCAAAAAATTGAAAACCTAAAGAAATGCAAACCCGTGGAATTTGTAAGTGATTTTTCTACAGTGTCTGTCCCAGTAGAAGAAACTTCTTTTGCTTCTACAATCAATATAAAAATTAGCAGATATTGTAATATATTTACTTGGAATACCTTGCAATGGCACATTGCATGTCACCCTGAAAACACAAAATGACTTAGAGAGATCAGAGAATTACACTACAGTGTTTGTAAACCCTCTGCAGTGACAAACACCTTATCTTGTTCAGGCATTATGAGCACATCTGACCCTCTTAAGAAGAATGACAGCTAGAACCAATTTTACTGTAGCTTGTTGAAATTTATCTTTTGTCATGACTGGCTCTTTGTTTTACTCACAGTTTATCTGTATGTAAAGTGCACAAAAGATCAAGAATAGTATATGGCTTCTTACCAGGAAAAGCTAAAATTGCAATGCAGGGGTGCAAATGAGGCTCATAAAAGCTGTCATGGAACTACAAACAATGCATCCAAACAAAAAAGGTGTTATAATCCAGGAAAATAATTACAGGCTCCTCTTGAAATTCCATACCTGAAATAAAAGGATGCTGTAAAAGTAGTCCCAGCTTTCAGTTTCCTGATGTTAACTTTGAAAGTAATGAGCATGAATTGTCAAATATACAAGTAAAAGCTACTCCAGCATAACTATTTTCTGTCCAAAAACCTTTACAAAATTTAAATCAGATCAGAAGACATAAAGGTGGACTTTTTTACCCTAAAGAAAGGAAAACAAGCAATACTAATGACCACATTAATGTTTTGCACACAGTTCTGTATCCAAACCGATATCTGTTATCATTTCATTTCACACATTTGACTAAAATCCAATCTCATTTAACCTCCTTAAGCCATAATATTCTACCTTTCCTTCTAAATCAAAGCAAATCCTGTTAATTTTATGTATAGTTCTGTGCATCTTTGCTATGCTTTGGGATTTTTCCTTGTATTCAAAGCAGATTCAAATATTCAAATATTCTAAGTTAGTCCAAATCCACTGGGCTAAATATTTCTGTTCATCTATTTACTTTTATTGTGAGGGATGCTTAATGTTTGGCTGTCTTTTGAATCTGTATTTTCAAAGCTCCAACTAGATGATGCAGCTGAAACCTTAGTAGTTTTCTGACAGGATCATAGCAAAGGTCAAGTAATTGTGGAGTTGGTCTTCAGTTGCCAGTTTTTGCCTCAGTTGCACATCTGTAATATAAAACTTTTTCTTTTTATCCTCCATTTCCTTTCTAGATTTAAAACAGAATATTTTACAAAGTTTTATGGTAAATGTTAGCTTAAACTTCCTACTTACTTTCAGACTTTTGCTCTCACCTGAATTGTGTTTGAAAGGAAAAACAAAATATAGAAATCGATTGATCCGGTGTTTGACATCAAGCTGAAAATATCAAGTAGGATAAAAATTTATGAGAAACCTGGAAGATGAAGGCTGAATAATTTTGACTCAGAGCCTGCAGCTCCTGCTTTATTAGAATAATTTTCTTCTCACCATGTCATCAAACAGGATCATACATTCTGCTTTGCTTCAGCAAGGACTCCTGAAATAATGATGTTTATCTTAAATGTTTGTAGACAGTTGGTCAAAATTGCTTAAATGCTTGAAAAATTTGTACATAAAATCTGGAGGTATACTTTTAATGGTTGATTCTGATCAGCTTAGCCAACTGAATCCATGAGTGGAAAGGCTGAAATGGACAGTGAATGCACTGATAACCAGTTTGACACTACAGGTAAGCGCAGTTTGAAATATGGTCTTCCTTTAAAGCTTAAATGAGGAAGAAAATAAAAAGGCTAAAACCAATATGAACATGGTTTGCTTTTCTTTTGGTCCCATGTATTCTTTTCTATTATCATTGATAGTTTTCCCAAAGGAATATTAAAGTGTAACAGGCCTCTGATAAAATAGGATTTTTGGAGTTTACAAGATCAAATCTTTGCTGTTTAGCCATGATAACAGAAACATTTGTTCACCCTGAAAGGGTCAAGTATTTATTTGATAGTTCTTTTTCAGGTATTTATTTCATAGGTTTTTTTTTTTTTTTCCTGTCCTCTTCCCTCTCTGTCTTCCTAGCAATGTCACAATAAAGCTTACCATAAAATGACACCTAAAGTTTATTTAGAATTTTTTCAGATTAGAAAAGTATTCAGAGCAGTAAGGACAGTTTTCTAAACAAGTCATCAATTAATTTGCGGTAACAGAGCACAGTCCTACATCATCTACTGTTACAATTGTATTCCAGCAGGAGATGTATCCAAGAGTTCAGGTACTCTCATCCCTGAGAACTAACTATTGATCAGACACACTTCCTCTGCAGACCATGTAATACCATATAAAGGTCACCATAGACAGCACAAATTGCTTTTATTGAACAGTATAGTGAAGAGGCATTTAAGGCAAAAAAGCACCTTTATGTTATTTTGGCAGGCAGTTGATTGTGACTGTGTAGTTCGTAGTCCTGAAATCAAATTGTAACACTCTGGCTTGCCTGAGTACCTAAGACTATTTACTTTGGGAATTGAGTATCTCCCAAATGAATCTGGCTGAGCAATTTGTTTGATCAGAACAATAAAAGATTGAAAGACTAATGAAATGCATCTGCAATATATTTTTTGAACACGCACACAGGTGAAAGGAATCACTCTTTATAAGGCAAACATATTTGAGTGTGTCAGATATTTTAATTCATATTTTGTTATTTCATTGATTATAACTGGTATACCCCACTTCAAAACTAGTGATTTAACTAAAACAGTATTTATACTTATAAATGAGTGTACCATAAAAAACAAAACCCAAAACAAACCAATATAAAAATCCCCAACCATATTGAATAAATTAGGAAAATTAAATGTTTTGATCCTTCTGAAGATAAGTTGAATTTCATTCCATTTCTTCCTTTAGGAGAAAAAGATATTCCATAAAATTGAAATTGTTCCCATACAATACTGAGATTGTACAGAAAAGATAACATTCTATTTAAAAACTCCCAACAGCATTGACCAAACCTGAAAAGGGAGTAATGCTCAGTTTGTAAGAGAACTAATGTTCAGTGCCATGTTCCACCATTGCTACTGACACTGATCCACTAGTCTCAAACAGCTCTTAATGAGCCTGTGAATCTTGCTTTATGTGTGAAGTCAGTGCTATGTTCTCCTAGCCCAGCTTCATTATTTTAATAACTGGTAGAGGATAAATCAGCAAGGAGATTCCTGTCAGACAATTTACTGTCTGAAGAACAACATTTATGCATTCATGCACAATGGAGACAGGAAGCAGATGGAAAGGATCCTGAAAAATCGGTTAAAAAACGCTAAAAAGAGAACACCATTCAGGACAGATGTGGAAGGTTTTTCCCTACTCACAGGCATAATCAGCTGAAGAAATATTGGAATAAACAGGTCTGCAAGAATGTTGTCAGAAGTTCGGAGATATTCTGTTAAAGAAGTGACACTGGTCAGATATCAAGAAAACACAATATAGGGGAAAAGGTTAAGAGTTCGGTTTGTATGAAAGGCAACAAAGAGAGCTATTTTGTAATACCCTTCAGACAAGTATAAGCTTCCTGCAAAGAAGAAACAAACATGTTTTCTATCTCACTAAAGCATGGGACAGAAATCTTTATTTGTAGCAGTTACTATTGCTGTTGTTGCTGTTGTTGTTATTTTTATTATTATTATTATTTTGGATTAAGTATTTAGATGAAGTTTTCAAATGTGAAAGTTATTAAGCACCAGCCTCTGGAGGCTGTAGAACTGGATGCCTTGTAAACTGTTGATGATGGGCTAGTGCAGTATCAGGAATAGCCAGTGGAACCATCGTCATCTTGGCCAGGGCAGTTCACTTTTCCAAGTTATTCAGTCTTCTGTGCTTTCCTCGTGGCTCATTTCTGTTTGTCATACTGTTTCAAGGTTTTGTCTAAGCAGTGTCTAGTCCCAATCTCCATTACTTCAGAATCCAATTTGAGATGGCAGTTAGAGTTTTCTTTACAAGAGAAGTTGAGGTAGCTCTGAGTTCATGCATGACAATGGCCGTTACTATAACTAAAACAGAGGGGTTTATCAGCTTTTATTTCTAAAACCAAGTTGTATCACCATCTGTGATCTAGAAGGCATTTTTCTAACAATTTCAAAAGGCATATTTAGTTTCCTTATGGGGGTTTATTCCCTTTCTCATGTGGCACTGGTTGCTCAAGCAATAGGATAATATATTAAATAGTGTCAGAGCATTCTGTTCTTGTGTCACACTGTCTGTGCTGCTAAATGATGCACAGAGAGATTTCCCCAAGTCAAAAGATGAAAATAAATATCCTTCAGTGAGGAGATGACTATGTTTTTTAAGTTGTGAAATATAACACTAAATACTTGAGGAGTATGGAATCCCCTGTATCAGATTCAGTATTTAGGCATCCTTGAGACCATGGAAAATCCAAAGTACTGTATAAGTAAAGGCCTTTCTAGACAGAAAATTAAGATGGAATATATCTATGGCCAGTGATGGCTACTGTGACTTATCCAAAGGAAAAGGATAGTGAAGATGTGTAGAAATGCCCAGAAAGAAGGGAAATGAAGCAAAACAGACACTTGAAGGTAGTAACAGAAGGAGTTGCAGAAAGATGAAGGGGCTGAGTGGCTGCTTAAGGAATAAAACAACAGCCCCATATCACTCTGCTGGAAATCAACTGACAAACCTGCCCAAATAATTCTGTCTTTCAAAAACAAAAGCAAAAAGTGAAGTGTGACTTTCAAACTCTGCTTTGCTGTCTAACATATACAGAAATGAAATGTAGAGACTCATAAAGATGTACATTGCCTTTTAACAGCTAACTGACACTATCTGCATCCAAGTGCAGACCTTCACCTCAAATACAAATTGATCTGGTTCTTCTTCTGCTGTTTTTAAGGCTGTTCCACCTATATATAAAAAACTTGAATGAGTTTATTTTCATATTTACCCTCAGTTATAACTCTCCAAATGTGAGCAGCATTTGTGTTTCAAAAGGAATTTAATTCAAACATCATAACCAACATAATCAACATAGTAATCAAACATCACAGAAGGAAGTCTGTATGCTCTGACCTACCTGCAGATAGACTAGAACAGTTTTCTTTCACACTGTTGAAGACATTTTATTTTGTGTCAATTCTTTTTCTAAATTAGATGAAAATTTGGCCTGGGTTTAATACTTTCCACATTTTTTTTCTGTTTTCCTCCTTTGAGAGAGATCTGAAAAAGGAAAAAAAAAAGCTGAAAGATAAGAAACCTCTAAAGTCCAGAGTTCTCCCTCCTATGATGATCACCAAACTGCCAAATGTTAGCAAAATTGTTCTGTTTATGAATACTTCTAATCTAAAACTTCCTAAAACAGCCAAATTTTGAAACAAATATCAATCAAAACTGCATGTCAAAGCTCCTTGTTTACGTCACCTGAAATTAAAAAAATTCATCCAACAAAACCAGTTATTTTTCAGCCAAGGTTGTCCTTTAAGAAATAGTTAAAGGAAAAATAGAGATATAATTAATTAGATTTTAAGTCATGCAGTTAGTGAAAAATAAACCTAATGTCCTTGACAGGATTTTTGGTTTGGTATTGATTTCCCTATCTTTAGCCATAGAAAATTAAATACTCTTATTCACTATGGTATGATTGCAAAGTTTAAACTTCTGAGTAAACGTGAAGAAAATCCGTTTGTAACACAATATTGTCTAAAATTCAAAAAAACCTGATATCTGTCACCAGGAGTCTGGAAGAAATACTACTTTAGGTAAGACTGAAAGAGTTACTTGAGTGGAGAGTTTGTTAAGTAACACAAATCATGGATGTTTTCATATATTTTATTCCCATTCTTTCCACACAAAAATCCTTCACCTACAATTCAGAGTAAATAGCGAGGACCAATTTTCTGATAGTGTTAAATAAATGCTTGTAGAAAAAGTTGGCAGCTTCATTGCTTAGAGAATTTCAGGACTAAAATAAATCATAGCAACAGCCCAATGCTGGCCTCAAAGACCTAGTTTTTACTCTCCTTTGCACAAAGCCACTTCCTGTGCTTGCTGTGCCTGAATCCTCCTTCTAGCTAGAACATAACAGAGAAAGAAAAATCTATCTCAAGACAACTTTTTATATTCCAAAATTTGCTTTCATTTTTCATTCAGACAAATGCCATGTCTATCATTCACTTCACTTTAGAAAAAGAAAGAAGTGTGTGAGGTGGCAGTTCATGTAGTTTAATTAAAAAAAGAATGAAATGTACTGTGGGATTCAGTTTGCCTGAGTGGCAGGATGTGTTCCATCTTCAAATTAAGACGTGTGGGTTTCAATGTAAATGCCCACACACGGATGTGCAGTGCTGTTTGAAATATCTGCTGCTGACCTCCAGCTATTGTTCCAGAGTGACATAGGACTCCCCTTAATCTTTTGTCACTTCTGCCAATTGTGTGCAGATTTTTGGATTTGGATGCTTTGGGGCATGTCAACCACTATTGTGAATGTGTGTAACAGCAATTAATCATGTCCATAGAGGGGGATTGTCATAGTTTTACCCCAGATTGCAAATAAGCCCCAAACATCCACTCATTCACTCACTGGGTTAGGGAATTGGAAGAGTAAAAGTGAGAAAACTCGTGGGTTGAGAGAGAGACAGTTTGAGAAGTAAAGCAAAAGTCACACAAACAATAAAAGCAAACAGAGCTAATTCACTGCTTCCCAGAAACAGTCAGGTCTTCAGCTATCCCCAGGAAACCAAGGCTCCATTGCACATAATGGTGACTTGGAAAGACATCACTACAAATGTGTGTCCCCCTTCCTCCTTCTTCCCCACACTTTATACACTGAGTATGATGTCATATGACCTGGAATATCCCTTTGGTCATTTGGGGTCACCTGTCCTGGCTGTGTCTCCCCCAACTCCTTGTGCACCCCTAATCTCACTGGTGGGGTGAGGCATTGACTCTGTAAACACTGCTCAATGAGAATGAAAAAATCCCTGTGCTATCAACACTGCTTTCAGCACAAATCCAAAACAGCCCCATACTAGATAGTATGAAGAAAACAAACTCTACCTCAGGAAAGAAAAAAAAAAAAAAAGCAGCAGAGAGATAATTTTGAAATTAGATACTGAAATTTCAGTGTTTGCATGTGAACCAGACATACAAGCTGGCACAGTGGTCCATGGGGTGGAAGTCAGTGCAACCAAGGATGTGCAGAATACCCAGCTCACTCCAAAGTAGATTGTGCTGAACTGACACTCTGGTCTTTACAGAACACTGGTTACTTTCAAGCAGCTATCTAAATTCACATTTTAATAGGAAGAGACCATGACAGTACGGTCAAAAGAGTAGAGGGAGGAATCCATCATACTTTTAAAGCAGATGGCTATGTATTTTAGACTCCACTGCCTGTATTGACTTCCATTTACTAAAATGGATATCCTCAATCCTGTGTTACAAGTAGATGGCTAACCCTTACGTGCAGTGTCAGTGGGAGGAATCCAACCTCTACTTTTAGGAAATCATTTTTATTCATATCAGTCTCTATAGAAACACCTTAATGCAGGTTTTTTCATATTGCAGACCAACTGGTACATGCATGAAGTTCTCTATTCACATATAGTAGCTTTTTCTAAGGAAAGTTTGAAAAAAATAATTCTCAGTTGAGAACTTTGTAGAGACAAAGTATGACCTTGCAATTAGAGTAATTTTGGGTGAAAATCTTTTACTTGGGCCTATAAATATTATTCATCTCTTCTGGAGTCCAAGTAGGCCTCTTACAGCAGGTGTCTAATATGTCTTCTTCCTAACTATTTCAACAAAAATATATTACTTCTGAAATTCAGAGTTTCAAAGAACTTCCTTGCAGATATCAAGCCTAAAGTGACTGAAGTTTTCAAGCATTTTAATTATCAACACTCTAAAGCAAGTGTTTAAATTTTAGGAAATGGTGATGACTATTTCATTTCAATTTAGGAAAGATTAATTTATTATTATTATATATTATTATTATTATTATTATTAAAATTCTTACATTCTAAAGATGAACCAGAATGAAATAATTATTTCGGCTGGAAAAGACCTCTAAAATCATTAAGTCCAGCCTCCAACCTTTGACCGATCATGACCCTGCTGTATTACATGACAGGAATTAAAGAAATGCAATAAAGAATTTAAAGAATTAAAGCAACTGCAATAATTCTGAAAAATATGGTTTCTGCAGTTTTGACATATCTTGATAGACTGAAGGGAGGGTGAGGAAAACTGCAATTTTAATAAATCTCCTGCAGCTAAAGATTTGAAACTCACACTGTTTCAAATTAGTGAGGACAGCAATATTTA
>NW_008237222.1:1983981-2022717 GCF_000691975.1 Corvus brachyrhynchos | reverse complement strand
CTTATGACCGCAGAAGTTGCAAACAAGTACTTAAGCCATATGCAAGGAGAAGATTTGCATATTGAACAAATAGATGAGTAAAATTGATTGCCATTTCTGTCTTTGATCTTTCCAGAATCAGAAAACTACACGTGAATTACAAGCAAAGGTAGCCTAGGAAGGATAGAGAATAAAGACAGCACACTCTTTGTTGTCCCTGCATGCTTAGGGGCAATTGAACAACATTACAGTCCATCAGATCCGGTGTTTTCAAGCAGGCTGTCTCTGTAAAATAACAACTATGAAGATGTGGATGCAGCTGACATCTTGTTTGTTTGTTTGTTTTCTTCTTCAAAGGAGAGTTGGATGTCTGGCTAGACGAAGGAAATGGAGAGTAAAGCTCATCAGCAGAGGAAGCAGTTACAGATCACATACTCAGCCCCAACAAAGGATCCAAGCCCATCACAGCTTTTACCATTAGATTTGTTTATTTCCAAACCCCAGACTTATCCTATTCTGAAGCAGCTTTACAAATCCAATATATTTTCGGTCTGCTTTCCCCTCATGTCCTCCTGTTAGTCATACATTGAAACTAATCTGTGCTTTCAAAAGTGGTTATATGATTGACCCAAATAATTATCAGCCTATCTCAGTACTACAAGTTGTTTCAGTTGTTTTTTAAATCACTTTGAAAGGCGTGGCTCTTAAGTCTACTCAGGAGATCATAACTTTTTTTTCCATATTGAGTGGGTACTGTAGCTAAATGAGATGCCTTGATTGCCAGAGTCTCATATTTATGCAACCTCATCTCTGAGAAAGTGAGACAAATAAATCTTATAATGATTTACATCACCCCAGTATTGTAACGGACTTAAAAAGTTTAATGAGAATTTGATAGGGAAAAGAAGCAGCAAGTAGGCTCATCAATGAATTTCCAGAGTTATAAGAAAGACAATTATGTATAGGTGAACAGCAGCAGAGTTTACCTTTTTTTGACTACAAAGTAAGAGGAAGCATACAACCACCTTTATATGTGGGACTATATAGTTTAGGTAGTTTGAAATTAGAATAGGAATCTTGAATGAAAAAGGTGAATTAGTATTACAAAAAAAAATATTATTGCCTTTAAATCTGTATGATCCAGTAATTTAGGGTCAGAGACAATCCAGAAGGATATTTGCAGTCACTTGAAATTTTATTAACTGATGTTGTTGAGCAAGTTAAAATGGTGTAGACATGGCTTATAGGAACAAGAATTAATGGGAAGTTTTCTAAAGCAAAAATTTTTTGAAGAAAAATAATCACAGGAATATGCCAAAAGCTGAACACTTTTGGCAATATTTATAATGCTCTAAAAAAAAAAAAATCAAATCAACATTTTGTGATTAAAGCAATTTCCTTTTCATGCAAATATTCATTTGATATAATAAAAGTTGAAAAAATGTCAAAATAAACCTTTTCAGTAGGTTGAAAATAATGAAAGGCCTAACCCTAAACAATCATGATTTCATATTGTGAAACATTTCTATAGAAAGCTGTCTTATGTTCTTTTGGAAGAAAAAGAGCAAGAAAACAAATCTTCATAAGACTCACAAAATGCAAAACCAGCTCAGACCTGTTTTAGAAATGAATTAACAGTGCAGGTTATCGTCCTTTGGATGACACATGCACCAAATTTGGTGGGCTGGCCATCTTCCAAAAAGGATAATTACATTCTGCTTACCTGTTATTCTCCTGCTGTTTTTCTTGTAAGATGTATTTTTTGTTACATTCTGTTCCAAAATATTGTTAGTGATGCTGTCTTCACAACAGTGCTTTTTTTCTTTGTTTTAACCACTAAAAAATATATTTTCTGTGGAATGCACGTCAAACAACAACAGATAAGTTATGATCCCTAAAAATTATTAATTCTATAGCACCATATCTGTCTCTTTTTGAGCCTCTAGAAATATGAAACAAACTTTGTAAAAATCTCCACAGCTGCTGTCATGCAAGATAATTCTGCATTCAATAGAACACCCAAGAGCAAAAATGAAATCTAAAGAATTTTTTTAACTGATGTAGCTAGTATAAATTACGATTAAGGATTGAATTGTGTATTTATCTACCACAAGAGATTTAATTTCTGTGTAAGCTTTCTTCACTAAGGTCTCCAGAATTTCAAATATGAATAGTATTATGCAATTATGTAAATAAATAAAAATTCACTGCCTCTGTTGATTAGTTCTGCCACCTACTCAGTATCTATTCTGCATGTTGGCAAAATTCACATATATGGGAGTAAACTTTTACATATATTACCTCTTTTTAGAGTTTGAAATTCTACTTTTTGAATAGTTCCCCATAATACTAATTCAAAATACCCTTTCATTGTTAAAATTCTAGGTCCAGCCAGATTCCCTGTACATGTACTTTCATCACTAGAAATTCTGTTGGTTTTCATCTTCATCTTCCAGGCAAGGCTTTCACAGCTTTTATGTGCAAATATATTTTCTTAATATATTTGTTTAAATACTTGTTCTGGAATACTCAAGACTTTTGTGCTATTCTGGTATTTAGCAGCTATTGGGATCTCAGCTATTCATATTATCCCACTTTTCAAAGTTTAATAAATAAAGGAGTTATATTTCATTGCTAAGTTTCAGAGTTTAAGCATATTCATAGATAATTCCTTGTAAACAGCAAATTAAACAAATCCTGGCCATTGGGAATTACAAAATAAATATGTGGAAATAAATACACAGGCTGTTCTCTGGACAATGGGCACGACTCCTTCCATAGAAAATAATAGTAAGTGGTGGTTTGATTTTAAGAATAGAGAACTTGAACAATGTTCTTGCTCTTGTCTTCCTCTCCCCTCCTCTCCCCTCCCACATTTCAGCAGCTATGGCTGTCAGAGCTTACCAAATGAGCTATCTCTTATATAAAAGACAGAGATTCAACCACTGTTTCTATATAAATTTAAAATCAAAAATGTTTACACGATTCCTAAATTTTGGCATATACCCTCAGGAAAGCTGTATCTTCCAGGAGAGTTTTTGAAACCGATATTTAATTTTCATTTTTGAGTCTGTTTAGAGCAATGTGTTCTCCAAACCTTTGGCATGCCTGGCTTTCATATGATAATCAGAACTGCCATATGTTTAAGAGAGTTGCTTCTCACTTAACTGCTTTAACTTGCTGAAATAATCAGCATGACTCAAAGCCAAATTCAATAGCTTGATGAAAAGAGCACTCACGAAGCAACTGTCCATCACTTTTCATACTGTGACAAAATGGTTTTTATTTTACTGCAATTATTTTGAGCAGTTGTTGTGTGTTCACAGCATTCTGTTTCAAACTTTCTTTTGAGAACAGAGCTGAGTTAATTTCAATGAAATAGCTATTGTAGTTGTATATAAATTACTCACTAATTCATGGGCATGATAAAAAACCCTGAAGTTGCTATAGACTAAAATACTAATTTAGCACTTCAAATTACATATACAAACAAATTAGAAATAAAATAATACCTGTTCCAAATCACAATGTTATGGAACTTATATTTGAGTATAAATGAAAACCTAGTGTAGAAATGTTTGCTGAAGGAAAAACCTAACCAGGAGGTGCTCACCAAATCAAATGTAGCTTTCTTGTGAATCTACTTGAGTATTGGTTCAAACATAAGCAGGAAAAAGAAAAGATGGATTAACTTTTGGACATGATTTACATATACTAAGGCAGACATTTAGTGCCTTCCTTAGGAAAACCTATGTTTTAGGCTTTGCATGCATGACACAAAAGTTACTGAATCATTACAATTACTGCAGGAAGCCCTAAATGTGCTTCACTTGCTGATACATCTTAACAAAATAAAAACTTTTGATTTTCTCTAAGACGTAACTTCATTTCTTAGCCTGTTACCACACAAATTGTAAGAAGGGAAGGCAATAAAGACAACTAATAAATATATTTACAATTATAAAATCCTATAATTGTACATAAAGGTTTTAATTAAAATAGTTAATACTGTAAAGTCTGAATATTACTAATCAGCTGTGCTCATAGACTCTATTTAGTGTTTTCTACCCATCTACCTGGAAGTAAAACTACTTTGTTTATTAGCTGCACAAAAGACTATGCTATATATATATATGTGTGTGTGTATTTTTTTTTATCACATTTTGTCAATAGTTTCATTTGCACATGCATATTTCCTCTTGTAGAAGAAAAAATGGCCAGATATTCTCAGCTAACTATCTTATCACAAAATTGTACATATATTATAGATTCAGTATTAAGACCAACATAGCAATGCCAGAAAAATCTCAAGAGAGAAATCAATAACTAAGAACTGTACGTTTTCTGGTAAAAATAAACTAAAAGATATAGTTTTAAAAATCTATCTTTTGTAAAACATTTTTTACTCCAGGAATTGGATACCTTGATATCTGAATTGGTTTTTGTACCAATTTCAGTGATTAGGCTTGACTTTCTTTTTATGGATGTATTTTAGCGAGGTAAATTTACTTCCTTGTATGTTAATATCCTTGTAGCCTTTAAGTAGGCATAAAAATAAAATGACATCAGCTTAATTATTATCTGTTGTTGCTATCTTTTTATTATTTCTATAGTGTCAGAAACCAGGTACACCTGGTTATATAGCATATAAGCTTATAGCACTTTATATACAGCTGTGTAGCATGTGCTTTACTTTGCTTATTTTGGTGCACTTTAAAAATGGAATATTGGAGCATGCAAGAAGAGCACAGGGAACTAATTAATACAAGAGCAGATCACAGTCAATTTACTGAGTAAGAGTGATCAAACCATAATTGCATTTAAATGTTAGGTGCTATCAAGAGTTACAGTCACATAACACTTCAGGAAAGGAGGTACGGGTAAAATGTGACAGGTCCTAATATTAACATCAAAGGTTGCCGTGTCTTAGAAGGAACATGAACATTACTTAAGGAAATGATAATACCTTTGCAGGAAAGGCAATGTAATTATCTCACATTTTCCTAGCTCAGTTTTTTCACACCTTCCACTGATGCTGCCAGTGTTGAACGCTTTGACAAACCTTGAACTGTTTGAGCAACCTTGCAGATCTGTCATATGCTGTTGCCATTGCTAGCAACAGGTCATAGTTCTTGTAGCTTTGTTTTACTTGTTTTAGTTGTAATACTAATTTCTCTAATTGACAAGTTGTCTGTATCTAATTTGTTTTAATTCTTCTTATCTTTGCATGATACAACTAGAATTTTACACTGTTACAGCGGGGATTACTGTAACAAGCATATATCAAACCAGGAGTCCTGTGGAAAAGAAGTATATATGGACGTGTTCTTGGTAGATGTTTAGAGATGTTTATTTCTCCAGCCGCATGGCCGGGGCTCTGCTCAGGAACTCCGCAGTCACGGGACCCGAGGGTCCTTGGCCACCCTGTGGAACACAAACCAACCAATGGGAAACAAAGGTGACCAGGGGCAGGGAAACCCCGTGTCTCCCCTCAGGGCCCCTCTCCCAGGGCTCCATGGCAGGGGGAGAGACCCCAACATTACACAACAGTAACAAGCAGATTTTCAAGGTAGAATGAGATATTCCCACCTTTTCTTTCCCACTGGCAGTAAATCATAACCATCTGACTGTGGAAACCTTCCCTCACTCATGTAGACCCCACTGTTTTCACAGGAATCATGTGTTGTGTACTTATTTATACCTTTATCTGTAAGGATCTAACTTCCAGTAAAACCAGAGTTTGGCACTTGAACACATTTCTGAATCTGAAAGGACAAAGACACTGTGTTGAAGTGTGATCCCCTTGCTATGGAGTACACAGGTGAGCCTGGTGCCTCAAAAACTCGGATAATTCACAATGTTAAGTGACTCAGAAGGAGGGTAATGGTAGATGGTACACTCAGCAGGATGTTGCTTAATGACAGGTGAGGAGCTTGCTCTTTCCTACTGATTGAAAAGTTTAGCTGCCCACTCAGACTTGGTATTAAAAACAAACCTGTAATCATTTCTCATCTATATTCAATCAACAAAATTTCAGTTAATTTTAATAATTTCCTAAACATTTCTTTATTTTTTATCTAGATAATTTCGATTCATTGGAGGAATGTTGTGCTTATGGCCTCAGTTATGCTGACAAATGTGGGGAAAGCAAAGTGAAAGACAACCAGGAATTCAACACGTGACTCCAACCAAAGGTAATCTAATAACAATCGGTCCCTTTTGCCTAAAAGCAGAATCATTTTTTGAAAAACACATGATATGCTTATAAGTATATTGGCTTAAAGGAACTCAAGTAAGATAGAAAAAGATTCATTTGAGAATCTCCATGTGGTTTTGGAGTGAATTAGATTCTTGGAAGGATCTTAGCTGAGATGATTCAAACTCAGTTCTTTGATGCTGAAGTACCACTCAGCAAGTTCAGAGAATTTCCCAGGAAACCTTAATGCATGAATCCACTCCAGATCAAAGTGCCTATATCTGTACTTCCAGCAATTCTAAGAGCCTTTTGCAGTTCTAGTTCCATAATCCACCTACAGTTTTACATATATCAAAACTTTAAAAATGTTACCTTGATTTCCTGTAAATAAAACAAAGTCAGTCAACAGAAGAAGAAGAATAAATGTAGAAAGTCAGGATTAATTCAATACATGGTACTTTTCTTACACACATTTCTCTCCATTTATTTCTTAATTTCCATTCTTCCACAGATAAAAATTAATCCAATGTAGAATTAGTCTACTGTTATATAAGGTAAAGTCCTTTTCCTGAGAAATCAATGATCAAAGAAATAAAGGTTATTGTAAAACCAGGTTTAGTCTTTTTTAGCCGTGTATGAGATTGGATTTTGAAGAAAAGATAATAAAGCAAGCAGTAGAGATGTGGTTGAAATAGGAGAAGATACTCTAAAATCAAGACTACATTAAGTCCTGTGGGGCTCAGGCTGTATTAACATTCCCTGGACTAAGTTGTGCTGCTGATACCTCCCTCGAACATTTGGGACTCCACAACTAGAAAAGTGAGTGCAGGAACCAGGGGAGTGGTGGAGATCTGGTGAGCAACTCTCCATTACGTGCCCTATGGCTGAAGTTTGTTTTTTTACATACAGTGAGAACACTGACAACCATTTTCTCTGTTTTTAAAAAGACCAAATCCTCCTTTAGAATAATTTATTTTAAGGGACAGTTCATTTCTGTATCTTTATCTTTGGCGATTAAATTGCTTCTTCCATTTGATTCACCTTTCCCTTCATCTATGCTTCAGTTTATCAAGATTGTTGTGTCTGGGTTTAGCTAGAGACTAACACTGAGACTAAGACATCATTTGAGGGGCTTGATTTTTTTCTTTAGATAACAGCTTGCTTACCAGAAAGAATAAAAAAAACTAGCATTGTCTTTAGCTCTTCCTCAAGTTCCTGGGTACACTAAAAGTTGTGCTCTAAACCTGACTTCCTTTTAGTCTAATATCTTGTGTCTAATATCAGTCTAATGTCAAATATCTAATGTCTAATAATAAGAAAAGCACTATCAGAGTTTTGGATTGGGTAAATTTTTTGGGACATTGGTGCTTAGACTAGTGACTTTCACCGAAGTCTGCGTTGATAGTTTTTGATGTTCTTGTATCTCTAATTTTAGTGACATAAAATTACAGTGCAAATTTTAAGGAGAAAGGCACTAGTGGAATCACATGTGCTCTACAGCACACAAAAAAGTCTTGATCAGCTATTTTTTTTTTCGCTATGGTTGATTGTTTCACCTTCTTCCAACACCTTTCTCACAGCAAATAGTACAGATTTGCTGAACTACAGAATATATTTAATAGTAAAGATACATGAATCAAAATCTGTCAGCTAGAACTTCAATACCAGGTCCCAGTAACAGATTTTGTCCCATTCTTTTTGTGTAGAAGATTGAATTTTAGGCAGTAATTTGAATGGCACTACCTTGGTATTTGCCGCAAGAATACAGCAGTAACACAATCTGGATTGTCAGCACAGTTAAGTGTTAACATAACCATGAAAATATTGCTTCCATGTATGTAGAAGAATTTCATGTTGATGTGTTTGAATATATCTTTGTGAAGCATATGTGCCAATATCACAAGAGCTGCTGAGAAGACATTTTATTTGTTTCATATTAAATAGCTTTGACGTAACTTCTGCCTTGGAGACAGATGTATCTCTGCAGCCAGTTAGTTGGTATCAATTACACATTACATTGACAGTTTTGCTTCTTTCTTGAGAATGCAGATTTGATGTTTTTCCTCCTTCTGCTACACACCAAAATCATAATCTGAATTCTTAGATGTAATGAGTGGCTGATGCTCGTTGTCTACCATCTAACACATTGCATAGATGCACATTTTACAGCAAAGGCTGTTATTTCATTGCAATGACTGAGATATTTTTAGGCATAAGTGCTTTGTTACACAAGGGTCCAGTATCTGTGGAGAGCTTTTGCACCTTATTCCATCCTAATTTTCTAATCTGCTTATTTTTTTTACAGCCTTTAACTTTCACTTGGTCTTTTGCAGAGTCCAAAGTGCAATTTCTGTACTACAGTATGAAGTTTGGGGGTAGGAGTGCTTGATAAGTCACTGACTGATTAAAAAAAAAAAAAAGTACTCAAATCTCTGAAAGGGTGCAGCTACTCCACAAACATATATTTTGAGAATACCAGCACCAAAGAAAGGGTTAAAATTCTTGTTAAGACTTCAGGTCCTGTTTACCTTTTTATCAGATGGGTAACAAAAAAATTAATAAAAACCCTAAAGAAGTAGAAAGAAAGAAAGTTAAAAGCTCTGAGTCAGACAAAGTATGAAAAAATGGTGTTAATCAGGGACATGGTCTGATTGGTGGTTGAACAATTATCAAGAGGTAGATAAATTGCTGTCTGGCATTCTCAGCTTTGTAAATTTGAACACTTTCACCCACCAGTCCCCAAAGGTGTCCCAGATGTCTTGATAGAAAATATAGTGCACAGAAGAAAGTTTAAAGGGCACGTCTCTAAAATTCATCTCTTGTGTTTTCACCACAAATGCATGAACTGCTTAGTGTATTACAAAATAAAAAAGTAAACATTAAAAAAAAAAGAAAATATTAATCTGTAAGCTTTGCATAAAAATATTTGGTTTGTCCCATAGAGAGTTTTAATCCACAGAGATAAATGTACTTTAAGGCAGAATAAATAAGAAAGTGCTGTTTTGAATAGATAACATTATAGGTCTGAATGCTGCAAAGTAATTAAAGGATATAATACCCCATTATAAAAGATCAATATGCACTTGAGATCAGGGCAGGATCTGTTTCTGAAATGATATAGCACGCACTGATTTCTATCACATTTTCAGTATTGATTTGATGTGAACCTTGTTGATTTGACTTCTCAGCTTGTTGTTTGCTGAGGTTTTAAGACTGCCTGTGCCTCCAGAGTGAAATTAAAGTCAAGGCTGTTAGCATGTCTACATAAACTGCTGTTAGCAGGTCTCAGTCACAGACTCTTCAGTAAACAAGCTTTTTATTCCTTTGAAATGATCAGTTCCAGATCTGTTTTGACAATTTCTTAGAAACTGATTTTCATAAGAAATTCTTTGATGGGAATGGTGAGTGCAAGCAGCACAGAGCTATAGCCTATTGCCTTCTTTTACATGTTGTTTGTTCTTTTATGCATGAAGAAGCTCTTTACAGTATTCTGGTCAGAAAAGTGCTGGTGGGGAAATTTTTGCAATGATTCTTAATTGGCTTTAACTTGACATAGATGATATCAGCAATTATTTGAATACAAATGAATACATTAAGGGAATGACAAGAATCATTGCAGCATTGCTTAGTAACAAGACAGCCAACAGAATGGGACAATCTCATTTTTCTCAGTCTATTAAAATTGGAAACTCCAGAAAGAAAACTACAGATTTTATTTACACATAGGTCTGAGATATCTTTCTCATTTCACCCCATGAAATATGAGAAGAACAAGTTCTTTGGACAGCGACTGCTGGCACTTATAGCCGTTGACATGGTTAGAGGTTGGATCCCAAAAACTCCAATTCTCAAAACTATTTCCAAGGTTCCACATGACATTTCAAGTCCACAGATTCAGGTGGCAGTAGTTAACTTTTATTCTAACACCAGGGAATGTTTAAAGCTTTTTTTGAGATCTCACTAGGAAAGATTAATCATAGTAAATAATGTGCATAAAACATATTGGGATTATAAGACAGAAATTGTGTCACTTATTTGTACTAAGTTTCTGTATGCAAATTTGTTATATAAAAGAGGAATAGAAGAGAACATATTTCCCTCTTCTCCCCATGTACTTGGCATTTCAAAGGTTATATGTCAATTTGAAAGACCTGGGTTTAAGTATAAATTTTTATATTTGTGATCTTCTGATCATCATTACTATGAGGTTAAGCTGTTTTGAAATGTCATCCACCATTCTTCTGAAAGGCTCTGGATCCATTGGGTCAAACTCACTGGCTTGAGCACTGATTTTAGCCACAGATTTGAAACAATAAACTATAAAATATATTCACATGCCTATCAGAGGAAATGAGGTGTGTGTGGGAGGCAAAACAGAGGAGTAGGCTCTCGTGGGCATGGTGAATCTTCTGCCTCTGACACGAAGCAGAACAGCTTCATAACAAGTGGCTGAAAGTGAGAGCGCTCCTCCCCAACAAGTGCCTTCAGCCTGCTGATTAGGACACTTGTGTGGGAGGTGAGATATGGGGTTTGGTGCCCGGGACTTTCACATCTTATAGGAGGTCTCTGATGCTCCAATATGAAATGAAACGATCACAGTAATAGATCCTCCCTCCAGCTGTCTCCTATAAAAAGCAGTGACTCATGTTCCATTTAGAAGGAGAGGTTAAAGATATGTTATACACCAAGAAGGCCTGGGGAACAGAATTGCATCTCAGTAGCACAGAGTTCATCATTTAGCACAACTACTGCTTTTTGGAGTTTTTCTGTAGGCTGCTTTCGGTAGTTTCAAACTGAATAAATTGTTATATAATTTTGAGACCTATTCTGAGCTGCCTAATTTTCTTTAGACTGAGTGAAAGCCCAAAGTAATTTGGTTATTGAGTGTAGATTCTGTTTGCAGGATCAGAGACCTCAGGCCCTTTTTCTACCGGAGGCTGTAACTCTTACATATTTTCAAAATTTCTGTATTTATTTTTCCACAAAGGAGCAATGGAAGTTCTTGATTTTGGGGTAAAACCCAAACCAAAACTTTTTAAAGGGAAAACATCTTGTCTTTTTCTACAAAGAATCACTCACTTCTTTGATGATATAGAACCAGTAGTTGTATTTTACGCATTACCTGAGAGTGTCTTGTTATATTTCCATAAATTCTGCTTTTTGGTCAGTATCAAATTTGCAAAAGAACTCTTCCATCTAGAATCCAAAAAAAAAAAAAAAAAGCTGTTTCAAAAAGGTAATGTTTGTTTGCTTTGTAAGTCTCTGTAGCTTAAACTTGCATTTGCCTTGACTTCCAGGTATATCTGATTTTAGCTTGGTTGTATTGATTTGCTTATTCTAATGGTAAGATAAAACTTTCCATGAAAGGGTAGCTTCTTAGATTGGGTAAATCAACGTAAATCAATTGACTTTAGTGTTATGATGATCTGCACAAACTGGGATCTGGCCCAAAGCTGAGCATTTTATTACCTGGAACTTTTTTATTTTTAATCAAAAAATACTTTTTTATATTTTGTCTAGATTTCTAATTATGCAAAACAGCTGACAGCCAGTGATGCCAGTGCTATCTAATCACTGTATACTACAGACAGCAAAACAAAAGATTTGTAATTTATCCCCATGCCTCCCTGAATCTTAAATCTACAAGATTAAATGCTTAAATGTTGCAGTCTCTACAGTAGCTTAACATTCAAGGAGCATTTACTCTGTTAAATCACTTAAGTGGCTTGAGGAGGTTAATGGAAATACAAAAGAGCCTCAAGCTTCCTAAATAGAAGCTGGAGGGAGATTTTCAAAAGCTAAAAAATACAAGATCTTAGACATTTCAAGAGGGCAGTGTAAAGATCCCTTACCTGATCTATTTAACAATATAATAGGAAAGTAAATATTATCAACCTATTTTAGCAGTTTCTATTTGTTTATTAACAAAAATTTCAGCAAATGATGGGGGGGAGGGGGTGTTTCTGGGTAGTAAATTAAATAAGATACACAGCAAAAAAAATGTATACACAGAGACATATTAATAAAATTCCCACTCTGTTTATGTAGGTCCATTGCCAAGAATGATGTGACCACCACCCTATTTGAGAAAGCTATTTGAGGAGGTTTTCTTGACTTCTGCTCAGTTGTGAGAGACAGTGTCTTGGAGTCAGCTTCTCTGCTGGAATCCCAGCTGTACTGCTACTCTCAATTTCCCTTGGAAAAATACGAATCTCTGCCTTAAACACATTTTTACAGCGAATTTATTCAAATGACCTCCCTGTTCCTCAGTAAACCTGAAGGTGTAAATTTTTAAAGCATAATTAAGGAATAAAAAAGTTGCAGTGATTTCTCACAGAAACCAAATATGTGTTGCTGCCATGCCTACCAGCAAATGTGTGTGTATGAGGTTAGATACACTGGACTTGTAAACTTCCTCTTATAAGCTAGTGCAAAGACCAGACAGACCCAAACAATGCTAAGCAGCAGTGGTATTTTTTACTCCTTTAAGAAATGTTCTCATTCTTGGTATCTTTTGCTTCCAGGCTGAAAATGTCCTGTCGTCCTATTTATATGCAATCTAAAATACACAGATGACTGGACACCAAGTATTTTTTTTAATCATGTTTTCACTTATGCAATGTATAGTTACAAAATGACCATCACCTATGTAACACAAAAATGAAATAAATTTAATAATTTCTTAGATGTTGAAGAAATCATCTATCAAGAAATAGTAAGAAACCAGAATGTGTCTAAAGGGGTTTTTTGACTGTGCATTTAGTTTGGTGTTAGCCAACATCTAATGATAAGATGATAGATTTTAAGGTAGAATTAAATATTTTGTTGTAAAAGTACAGACAAAATATTTTCTCATTTTCTGCAAAATGATTTTGGAATCTCTGTGTTTACATATATTGCATTAAAGTTTTTTAGATTAAGCAACAGTTCAAGAAAATAAATCATTTCTAAATGTTTATTGGAAAAAGCACTGCTTATGTTATTGTTAATGATAAGATTCACCATATATATATATATATACACACATATATATATATATATATATAATTCATTAAATTAAAAGTATTACTAAGTCCTTTGGAGAACTGATATGTCTGTATTTTTTTTCTGGTGGGGGTCTTCCAACTTTCCTACATGTTCTAACTAGACCAACTTGGCTTCTCACTAATATTCTTTCCTCAGGTGAAGTGCCCTCATTTTGTAAACCTTATTAATGCTGTAGGCAGAAACTAAGCAGGCTTCTCACCTGTAACTATTTTTAAAATACTTAAGTGAATATTTGCCATTTCAGGGTCAGTTTGCATTCTGGCTGAATGCTCAGATCTACTTTGTTTATACTTGCTGATTTACCCTGGCTGCCAATTACTACCTGCTTGGCATCCAGAATCACATCTCATATCTCACCATTTGTGCGGATGTTGTATGTCATCACTTCACTCTAATAAACATCTGAGATCAGTTTCTCTCAACTCTTAGCAACTGTGTAAACAAAAACGCAAAGGATAACCTTGGAAGGAAAAAAAAAATAAAGAGGGGAAATAAACCCTTTCACCTGTGAAACCACAGTCTGTGGTGGTAGAAAGAAATAGGTTTAGCTTGGCTCCTATTAATTTCTTAACTTACATCCCAAAATTGTCATGCATAATTTGATCCAAATGGAGAGCCTTGGTTTCAGAAGGGGAAACACAGCTCAAGTAACGGAAAAGAGTGAATCACCTGTAAGTTATTGAGAAGTCAGACTGCCTCCTGGGTCAAGGTTAGGGTAATTAGCTGGTCAGCCTGAGCTGCGATTTGCCTGAGGAGAAACAAATGAATTTGGTCTCCACATTTTCAGCATGACCCTTGTTGAATTCTTCCTGGATCCAACAACCTCTTCTTTATGCATGACTGAAAAATATCTTTCCCACTGCTAAAATACTAATATTTCTTTCAAAGACAGTACTGGGTATCAGCACTCAGCTCCGTTCATGAATGTTTCTAATTTCTTGCCAGTCTGCTACAGTTTTCACACTTCTTATCATTGACATTGCAGACTAAGTCAGCTGTAACTAAATTATGCATGCCTTTTATTTTTCAGTTCCCCCTAATTTTCTCAGTAAATACAGAAACCTGAGCTATTTGCTGCAGCACATTGCCTGAACTTCTTTAATACAAGCACATTTATTTGTGGTACTTGTCTCTTTCCCAACATTTTTCTCATATTGTATTTTTAAATCTGAGACATTTCTTTTAGCTTTATACATGTATAAAAATGCCCTATTTAGGAACAGAATTGCCTCTGTTAAAGACAACAGAATCTTTCAGCTGACCTCATTATCTCACCTTAGGCAGTGTCTAGAATGGTCACACCAAAGGATTAAGTTCAATCTAAACAGTCAGTTCTACTTGGTGCACCAGGAAAATTCAAATTAAGATTATTTCCATGTGGGATTCTTTAGTCAGAATCTTCTTTGCATATACACACGTGCATGTGTGTATACACAACCTCTAAAGTGTGAGAAAGCAGTAAACCAGAAGATTAAGATTGTACCTTCTCTGGTCTGGAGCTTGGCACAGATGCTTTCCAGACATTCCTCCCAATCCAAATTATTCTGTAATTTTCAGGTGGTAATGGATTCTGCTGACAGTTTCTGGCAACAATTTCTCTGCTAACTTATGAATATCCCTATTGGATAGATCTTCATGCACTAGAAATGGTAAAAAGACTTCTCAAGTATGTAAGGTTAGTATTCCTATTAATAGGATAAAGACCTTCTGCTATGTGTTCTATGAACACATGAGCAAAGACAGCCTAAACTAATTCTAAGGGTCTGTTTGTGAAACTGGAGGCTTTGGCTCCCATGGCATTTCTGCAAAAGGAGTGCAGCTGTGATATTAAAGAATAAATAGGTCATTTACAGCAACATGTGGGACTGACTGTCACTGTCCAGAGATGGGCAGTGGAGAACAAAGCTTTCTGAATAAAGCTGTTAAAATCACGCTGTCAGTCTAAACTAGATTAGCACAGAACTTGGGTGATACAGCTTTTTGCCTACGTTCAGATGGGCAAAATAGAATTGACACTTATCAAGGGAAAAAAATTCTTAGGTCTTGTTAAGTAGGATGGGTAGTCTATTAGAGAAACTAAAAGAGTTTGAAAAATCAAGAATCCTTTGAAGAACCACACTGGTGCATCATTACTACCACCTTGACTCCTAGCCCTTATACAACCACACAGGGTCCAGGAAAATATCCACAATGCACTTGCAGGATTTACTTCTGTTAAAAAAAAAAAAGTAAATCCATAAAATACATTTTTTCATGAGGGACAAATTCTAATTTGGGAGGAAAAGTTATTTAGACCTTCTGTAGAGAAAGATATCTGTTTTCCTATTAATCAGTCAGTACCCTCAAGTCAAGTCTAACCTTTTCAGATCATGCCCTGTGGTTACCACTCAGCTGGCTGTTACTTTGCACAGTTCACTTTGTTAAGATATGATACTATGAACTACCTTGAACTTTTACAAAGCAAAGGGCTTGTATATCAGCAAATCTCTGTCATTTTCAGCCCAGTATAAATGTATCTTGTTTCTGTTTGCTTTCCTTTAGTAAACAATCTGTCTTTTTCCATTTCACATTTTCCTGCCAAAAAATATATCACAGTTGCTTGAATTAGTGTCTAGGCAGAACTGCAGGGTGAATTCCTTTTTTTACCCTTGGGGGAAAACCTGTGAACACACAAATACATATATGCACACACCAGCAGAGACAGCCTGAGGCTTAGCAGCAGCCAGTTTCGATTGCTTCAGGACAGAGTTTTTGTAGAACATTATTACGCTATTTTTTTATGGGTGACTTATGATAAAACAATGTTTCTCTGACTCTATTTGTAATTTTTAAATAATTTACAAAAGCACTGGAAAACTATCCAACTTATTTGGCTTTAAATACTTTAATACTGCCACTGAGTTTGGAGAAAGCAATTCTCAGTTTGAAAGAAAATCAAGGAAAGCAAGTATGCTTACACTGTGATTATCAAATCAAATTTAATACACATTTAGATGCCATGCCAGCCCATTCAGAAACATTTCAGTTTATTAGGCTACGTTTAGACCTCATCTACAAGCCATTCAATCTAAGATTCAGTACTTAGCTTTAGGATAGGATGCACTAGGACACCATAATCTTAGTGATAGTTATATGCTACACAAAATACACCAGGCACCTCAGAGATCAGGATAAATATGCAATTTTATTCCAAAGGAATTTGGTATCACAGACAACCTATCTGGTACATAGATATCTTTCCTAAACTTTCTGCTTTTGATGAAAAGGAAGAGTTTAGGCTTTTTCCTTCAGCTTACCACAATGCTGTGAGACAGAGCAATGTTTTCATGCCCAGCTGGGATGGCCACCCCAATACAGCAACTGAATGATCAGCCAGGCTGCCTTGCCTCACAAGATCATGACTGATACTATTATCAGCCTAATCAGCCTACTCCAGGTGATTCTACTGGAGCAGGGGAGTCAGACCAGATGACCTCCAGAGGTGCTTTCCAACCTCAAGTAGCTAGTGATTGTGTTCTGCATGGCATGTCCTTGTCATGCAGGTTTGGTCAATATTTTAATTAAGGAAATTGATGAAGTAGTGTTAGGTAAACACCAGGAAATTGTGCAAGATATCAAACTCAAAAGAAATGCAGGGCAAGTGAAAGCCAGGATTAGACTCCAGCATGATCTTGAGAAACTGGATAAATAAGCTGCTATCAGCAAGATAAATTTAAATGGATAATGTGCTACACTTATTAAAAAAAAGTAAAAATGTGAGACCAGTTTAAAATTGACAAATAGCTGTCAAATAATTGACGTCAGAGCAGCTCTACAAGAAAGTGATCGGCATATAGTAAGCATCGAGCTAGCTGTGAAATAAATGGTATTTCTAATTATTAGTATGTGTCTCACTGAAAAACAGGAAGCAGTTGCGCTTTTCTAGCTGAAATTAGTGCAGCTTAAGGCTAGTACTACCTGCTGTTTATAAGCTGGATAAACATAAAATGGAGGAGAAACTGAAAGAACTCTACTGGTTTAATATATAAAGGTGAAGGCTAAACATGGGATATTAGAGTAGTAATATATATGTATTATGTAAGAAATTAAGTATCAGAACCAACAAATTTAGATTAACAATGTATATAGTCGCAAAATGGTACCACAATCTGGAACATCCGATGGAATTTTGAGAATCTTTGTGATTAAACAGTTTGGAGGCTTTTTTTTTTTTGATGTTCTGTTTTTCATCAGAGTTTAGATAATTGTTTTTTAGTGGTAGAATGAAGGACTAGATGTAGTAGGTCATTGCTAAGAGCATGTTCTAAATAATATTCACAAGTTCACTTTCTTTCCTGCAGTTCAATCAAAAGAAAACTTAATTATTTTCCTGTGAGTTTACACTTCAAAAAATTTAGTTTTACTTATTGTTTTTAAAAAAAGAGTAAAAAATAAGTTTGAGAGAAAATATTTTAATTTAGAACTGGGCTCTCATTTAAGGATAGGTGATTTGCAAAAATATGTTTGTTTGTCTTTTGTTTAGTAATGAGACAAAACTGCATTTACATTCTAAATAACTGAAAATTCATTGATGGCTTACAGTTTTTGTTCCTTCCCTCTAATTATGTTCACTAAAGGTATATCAATTCTATGACCTTAATTCTGAATAATGAACAAATGTATGTTTAAATCCATCCATATGGATGGAAAAAAAGTGAAAGCTATTTTCAAAAGGTGTGTGTAAGAAACTTAAACACATCTGCATTTTTACAACACACATTTGTACATTTACACATCTGCTTGAGAGTTTTGCTGATGAGAGGTTTGTAAATTGTATGTAAATGGATGTTTCTATAGCAGATCCCTCTCTTTATATTTTAATCAAAATCTGCCATGATATAGGATTTTTTTTTTTAAATCTACTTAAAAAAAGGTTGAAATGTGTCAAATAAAAAAGAAAAAGTGAGTTATAAGGATAATTGCAGTTGGTCAGAGTGGATTCCTGTGACACTGATGGATACAGAAGCATTGCTGGAGATGTCAATACAATGGTAAACAGAATCTGACAAGGAGACAGATGCTGCTGTCAAAAAGAGATAAAAATGGCCTTCCATTTTGTATCTGTTTGCTGTGGTTGACAACACCAATACACCACCACTGATTCTCTCAGATTAATTAATCTAGTGGGAAGACTCTCATAAAATACATTTGTTCAAGGTAACATCTGTTTTAGGTTACTTACTCTGTCCTGTGTTTAATATCTCGTAAATATCTTTTATTTCATTTTTTGTGAACATTTGCCTAAGTTTACTGAGACAATAAAGATGTCATGTTCTTATATTTGTTGAGTGAAGGCCTTTTCCAGAGTACAGTCCTCTAATTATCTGCACTGTGTACCCTATTTGTTTTATAAAAATGTATTCAGTGGCAATACGTTTCCTCAACATAAGAATTTTTTTTCTGCTCTTGATATGGCTAAGTAATGTTTGAGAATTGTTTATTTGATCCTTGCTTTTCCCTCACTAATTGATGAATACATTTGTTCACTAATGAAATGTGTTCATTATTTGGCTACATTGCAGATGGTTGAATACTATTAAGAAAGATCTGCAATATTTTCTACTTTTAACTTTTAATCATTGCTAACTCTCTTATCTCATGTAATTTGGCATCCCATTTTACCCATCACCCGATCCACATTAATTTATCTTCAATATGAATCACATAACCATTAAAAAAAAAAAAAAGGACATAAAAAGTTTGCCAGATAACAGCAGGCTTTCATAATACAGCTCCCAGGGCTTTCTGTAGTATGTCTAAATGGTCTCTTAGGGACCACAAAACTCCCCCAAACGTGTACCCACTGCCATTGCTGCCTCAGTTCCACCAGGAACGGCTTCTCCAGGGCACAATGCACACTGAACCCCTGGCACAGTTCCAGCAATGCTGGATCAGGTGATCCTCAGAGAGTCTGGTAATTTTTGGCTATGCACTTGTATGATGGGCCAGGAGAGAACCATTTCCAGACTTTATTGTATGGAATCTTCTGAAGTATGTTTGTATCTTTCAGAGTATTACAGCTGTATCCAGAGCTTAGTGATGTTTAAAACTTGTGATGTCCAAACAGAAAGAAATTGCTGGGTATGTAGCTAAAAGCATTTGACCATAAAAGTTTATATTTGAGAAACCAACGGGTTTAATGGACTGTGTCCTGAAGAATCCAACTTCAGCTCCTGTGTTGGCCTCTAATGTTTTTTCTAAACTGTGTGAAAGAGCATTGTGTCAGCTGTGTTTTGTCAATGTTCCATTCTTGCCTAGAGACTTTGGTCCAATAGGTAGGATGTGCAAATGAGTTTTCTTTCTCACTTCAGAACTCTTCTCACATTTCACTTCATCTCTCTTGCATTGTGTGCTCCCCTTGTGTAACACAGGAATAAAGCTTATGTCATTTTTTTTGCAATGAATTATTTGTATTTATAATTTTAGGTTATATACTGACTATTCTGTAAAATGCCATTGCTATTATATGTTTGTATCAAACTAGCACAATGGCACTCCAGCTTCAGTTGGGTTCTAGGCACTACAAAAGAGATTGATAATAAATAATAAGGAAACAAAAATATTTGTTAGAAGATGGGGAAGTTGCAGATTTGGAGCATCTTATAATCATCAGGACAGAATGAGTTATATCTTTTATACTGTTCAATTTAAGCAGAATAGGTAAAACTCATCTACTGTAAAACTATGCTTATAAATTAAAGCAGCAGAAAATAATAATTCAACCTCAGCCAGTGAGAAACTCTTTTAAGTTCATGTTTTATTTCACTTTTGAAATTCAGTCTTAGTATTTTTAACAGTGTGCTCTGACCTAGCTGTCTTTCAAGAAAGGTATATTTTAGTCAAACTTTAATTCCTTTACTTTGAAACAATAATAAAGCAGATTTAAACCAATATCCTCTGGAAGCTGGGAGATTATTGCACTGTGATCTCCTTATTCTAGGTGTCTAATTTGTATAGACTAATCTGTAACCAGACAGCACATTATATTTAATGTAGAAATTTCAGTTTAAAACTTTGCTATGAGAATGCTGCAAGAGAAAGACACAATTCAATGCATACTCATGTGACATCAACGTGATATCTTCACCTAGAGATGCTATAGATGGTATGATCTGGCCTTCCTGTCCTATAGGTTCTCTGTCTGAGAAGTATGACTAGTGGTGCATTATAAAGTAGAATTTGTGCAATATACTTTTGCATTTCAATGAATGTACATAAATAAAAAGCTACATTCTTACATTATCAATAGGCTCACAGACATCCTTAGAAGGAAATAGGTCAGATTACAAAATAAACTCTGTAACTTCTTGTTGATTAAGAACTGTGTCAAGAAGACTGCCTTTCTGAGCTCAAATTTTTCTCTTTTGTGTTCAAATCATTCAAACTCCCCCCTTTTTTTAAATTGTGTTCTCCAATGAAATCATGGCAACAAAATTTACAGCTCAGAGCAATCTGGACTCTATGGGCCACACTCACTACACTTCAGTGAGAGAGGAATTCCTGATGTCCAAGCATAGGGATAAAACAGTACTGTAATAACATCTCTCTTTTTCGTCTAAAATTTTGTATCTATTCCACCCTAAATGGAATATACTATCTTATTCAATATCCTGTAGTGTTTCTATGTTCATGTCTTGATTTCATTTCATGATGGGAATATTGGAGCATTCTATTGATCACAACAGCTTGAAAAAGAGGAGGGATAACCCTTCCTTTCAAAATTTCTGTCTCCAGTTTACTAGTGAGAGGGATATGACAGTCTGCTCTATTTTCTCTGTTTTCTCTCTGATATTTAAACTGGTTTGCTTCCATTTTTCCCCTTAGTAATGCTATTCCCTTTCATTGATGGAGTGTAGATTTTGAAGAACTTAGGAGTCAGCCCAGTTGCCTCTGCTAAGGAGTCAAGAAAGATTTCTTCACTCTCAGGTAAAAATGGCATGAGGGATTTGCTCAGCTTCATCAAAGTCAATAAAGGGTATACACTTCTTGGAGACGATTCAGGAATTTCTATTTGCCATCTATAAGAATATTGTGCCCAGTGTGGATAAAGATCAAGTAACCAATTTTACTAAGTAAGGAAATCCTGGCATTTCATCAGTGGACCTCGAAAGAAGAAGAATAGAGATGAATCAGTCTTCACAAACTAATATCTTCATTTGAGTTCCTTTCACCTATTGCACAGCTGTGTAAGATAGTAGGATAAAGAAGACTAATGAGGATAGCTTTTGAAGCTGTTCGAAGAAAACCCTGTCTCTGTAATGTATTATACGAAGTAAGTCTTGTAACTTGACCATTTTAAAGGACTGGAAAATCAAGGTAACACAATGAATCCTGCTGCGTAAATTGTTCCTGTTATTTCAATTACCTCTATATTTAATTACTTGTTGAATTTTATTTTGATCAATCAGTTATGGCTAGGAACTCTCTCTCACCACTGTACTGGCTCTAAGCATTTTTAGTCTATACTGGTGGGATGCATAAGTTTATTTTTATGAAGGATCCTCAATTTCAAAAGAATTCAAGGTAACTGTTGGAGAGGTTCAAAGAAACTTCTAGAAAAATTATCAGACTTGGATTCTGAAATCTTTTGAATCAGACAGCAAGGTGCCCAGTGAAATGGAAATCAAGGCCAGTAGCTCAGCCAGTAGAGGGAACTCTTACACAGTACAAAGTCAGGCAGGAATACAAGGTAATACATTAGGGATATAAATATGCATGAACGTGTACATTGGAAAAATCCAACAGTAGTTTTTGGCTTCTTTGTACATAGCACATTGACCTTTGTATTTTTTTCCAACTGCAATTTATTGCAGCGAAAGTACAACTATGCTAAATACAAGACTGAAACAGTTCAAAAGTCATTTTGCAAAACTTTAGTGAATGTTTAGGGGGAAGAATAGGGAGCATCTATTCTGACTACTCTTTTTATTAAAGCCTGCAATTTGTCTTTGAGAGTGGCAAAACAGCTTCATTATTCCCCTGAAACATTTCAGATAGAGAATTTTTTTCGCAGAGTACAATTGTTTCCCTCAGAAATTTTCCATGCTCTAACTGTGCGACTTAATTCAAGTGTTTTGCTCCCTGTGCACAAGACAAATATTGCTGACTAATGTGAGCAACATGTATCCTTCTGCTGGCCTCATGGGTTAGATTTACAGCAGTGCTTATCATCTCACTCGCAGGAAGAGACATCTAGATTTCTACAAGTGGGTTTAGGCATTAAGTATTTCAAAAATTGCTTTCAGCAATCACTAAAGATTTGTCCCCGTGTCTCTGTTGTGTTTTGTCCAGATCCACATCTATTAAACATTTAAAACTCTAATAATCATTTTCTGAGCCTTTGATAATCAACTGAGTGATGACTGTTTTTCATTGTCTAATCAACCCAGATATTGCTTCAGGACTCATTTATTGAGAGTTTGCAAGAACACTTAGTTTTCATTGGATAAAGTATCTTTTTCTGTTTCTATTTGATACTGGTGTCAGTCCTGAAGTGTAAGATTCTACATTTATCAAAGGCAGCTAGTAATGGATGAGCCCTTACAATTAGGCATACTGCCATCTGTATTCCTGCAACCCACTCCTGTCTGGCAAACCAAATGCAGTGTTTACTTTTTCTTTCTCACAGCGCTTCATAAGCTTTCTTTCTGTTATGAGCATTGCATCGTTGCTGACCTTCTACAGAAGAAGAATCTCACTCTTTTTGTGGCCCTAACCAAGTATTTTTCTTAATTTTTAATCTTATTTTTCGTACTTTCTCTCTCCCTAGTTTTGGTAGTTTCTGCGCATCTTGTTACTGGTAGTCATGACCTTATTTCTGATGATTATGAATGTGTGTCAAAGTTTTTTTGAGTTCTTTGTGGTGTCCCTCTTCCATCTATGGCAGCAGAACAAGAGAGGTACACAGTAGACTGGATTATGTTTTCTCAGTGCTGTAAATTCAGGGTAACATCTCTGAGGACATATATTCATCTAGTGTTCAATGAACATATACTTTTCTTAGCACTTTCTCATTTCCTAAAGAAAGGCAGTATGTTCCCATACCAACAGGTTGTGATGGACATTTTGACATGTAAATAAGTGATCTTTTTTTAATCCCGCTCATGTCATGCAATCACCAAGGCTGATAATTATCTTTTTCAATGTTTCCATGGAGTTCAGAAAGCTCTTTTCATAAAAGGAAGCTGAAAACCCAGTATTTAGGTCTGTCCTTACTTACAAAGCATTTTGTGATTTTAGAAGCTATTCTGTATGGAACCCTCCCTGTTTTGCTTTTTCTCACTTGGAACATTTTGTTACATATTTCCTGACTTTATTTGTTAACGCTTCAGCCTTTTGGTCCCACAGGGGTAGACGCACCATAGATGACTTTGGATCTGCTGCTTGTACTATCCACAGAAACATCCCAACCCAGGCAGAATTGTGACTCCATTAGCTCAGAATTGCACTCACACTAATCATCTCTTCCAAACAGGTAGTGCCAGTTAGCCTTCTAGAAGTTGCTCTGTAATTTCCAAACTTGAGCAAGGCATCATTTAGGATTACCATATGGACATGTCAGATCTGATATCTGCTAATCCAGGCATCTATGTTGACACAGAAATCACTGCATTGTCAGTGAAAGTATGTTTAAACCAAAACTTTAATAAATCGTAGCAGAGATCATCATACTTAACTTTGCATTGAGGAAGAGAGTGTAAAAAATGGCTAAAATGTAGTGTTTGCACATTAATCATGAAGATACACTCTTTTCACTTACATAAAGCAAATATCATTGAAGGCAGACTAGCAAAGTCAGTTCTATCCTTCATATGACAGGGTTCTTTGTGGTCCTCACAGTGAATCTTTGGAAGCTGGTTAAAGGGAAAAGAAAGGAAAATTATATCACAAGTAGCACAGTGAGAAAGAGCCAGGAAATAATGGAAATCACACCACATTCCCCCAGCAGCCCCCCTCTAGCACATCAGATCAAAGCCTTTCTATTTTAGAACCAAAGCTTCTTTATATTAAATACCCAGAAAGTATGTTTAGATAACATTAAGAGACTGACTTAAACCATAAAAGTCAGGAAATTCAGAATTAAGGCTGACACTCAGATCTTAAATCACACAGGGGAGAAAGGCAGGAGTGGGGATGGGAAGGTGAACTCAGGCACAGCAGAGTGAGGATGGAAAGTGAGACCTATCTTGGCATCTTTCTACCTGTGTCACTGGAAAACTAAATATTGAGTTTTTAGGGGTTTATTTATGACCACTGTGCCACTGCTTTCCTTTTTTTTTTTTCCCTGACAGATTGGCCAAATAAATATCTAAAATACATTTGCTCATCTCAGATCAGCTACGTTTTCTATAGCTATCTTATCCAGCCAGGAAAAGAAAAGGTGATGTAATTAGTCAGCTCTGTTTTCTTTTTCTTCTGAGATTCATGCTGCTCTTAGCCCCACTGGTATTAAGTTAAAACTACCCTGTTCTGAAAGCTAGTTTTATGCCTTTTTTTAAAATTTATTTAATTGAAACCCCAGTTATCCTTATAGATTTTCCTATGCAACTTCAATAGGATATGGTTTTTCTCTTCTTAAATTTTTTAACATATTGGTTTTTAAAAGCTGAATCTTTACACCCAGAATGTAACTGAAGTGACTAAAGTGATCCTTCTATATAGACACATACAGACTGTATAAACACAGTATTCATGGCTGGGATTATTCACAACAAAAGAAAAAAGAATAGTATAAATGCCACTGTGTTTATTCCTATGAGCAAAAATTTATTATTTTACATCATTGAGAACAAAGTCATCGATTTTAATTTTAAATATATATTAATGTGTGCTTGATAAGAAACACTTCATCTATGTGTAAGACTAAAAGTGACAGCTCTGAAAAGTCTGTTGTTAGAACTTCTTTGCCTTGTGGTTTAGTTTCTATTCAAGATTTTCAGATATTTACTCCTGGTGTGCTGGTGTTATATGTTGGGAGTCAGAAACCCCAATTCCCCACAATTCCTCTTTTATTTATTAAAATTAGAAAGGGTAGAGATTGTAATAACTTTAAATATTAAAACAGTGAAATACTTTTTCAATACACGTTTGTTATAAATTATTAAAAATAAAAATAGCAATACACTTTCCTCTTATTTGATAAAATTAAATGAAAAATACTGAAATATAAAATGAAAAAATAATCTGAAAACTACATATCTTATTTTTCCATTTAGTCTTCATAATCATAAAGAAATATTAAATTAAAGATGATGGGACACACCACTCATTGCTTTCTGTTTTGGTTTGTTGTAACAGGAGCTGAACATTGCTAGGTAGTCTCACAGAGAAATTTGGTTCCCATCAGTGTTATCTTATTTAGAAAGAGAAAGTACTGAACAATCCCAGAATTGTTCATCTATATTTTGAAATGAAATGTTCATTTCTGTATTTGATCTTCACATTGTTCACAATGAATTAGCACTGGGATTGTTTTGGAAAGAAGTTAGTGCATTGGGACACTAATCAGAAAAACTGTAATCATATAATCATGAGCAAGTGGGAAAAGCATAAACATACCTGTACCAGAAACCTGATCTAAGAGAAAATAAATCTAAGCAGGGTAGAAATACAGAACACATGAGCATAGCATGATTGTGTGGAAAGGATGATATTTGCATAGTACATCCATATCTGAGGTAGATATATAAACATTTTCACTTTTTCAGTTCAGTGAAAGAAATTGGTATTGACAATATTTTGCAAATTGTATTACTTTAATGCTTTTTTGTTTATTTTTTCATCAAATTTGTATTGTCATCATTTGAATTGAATAACTAGGTTGTATTTCAAAGAAAAAAATTGTTTAAAGTATAAAGAAATCATAAAATGATTCTTGTTTCCATTTAAGCATGTAAAAGTGAAATGTGTCTTCAATTTCTAAAACTCCACTTGATTCTTCTTTTGATTTTTTTCTGCTCAATTAAAGAAGAATAACTCTCCTTTTGTATGGAATACAGATTTGCCTTTCAATGTGCAGTAGTGAAACAAAAATAGATGAGAACATTCTGGCTAGTTGTGCATGGAAAAAAAGTGAAATTTTATTTCACACAAGACTGTAACCAATATACCATTGGTTCTTATCAATTTTATTTTCAGTTTCCGTTCCATCCAATAAAAATATTTTATGTATAAAAAATTGATTATAATGCAATTTACAGATCTGATAGTCTTTATAAGTTTTAGTTCCAATAAAGTTCTAAGTACAAAAATAGTTGAAAGACATCATTATTTTCTACTGGAGACCATCAATAAACAGGCTTATTTGTTTATATGATATTGCACAAGTAGTACAAACACCAGCTTTAAACATACTGAATATTACGAAAGCTTTCATGCCATTGAAAGTTACATAAAAATGAACTATATTTATAGAATTGATTTTTAAATTTCTATCCACATAGTCTTTTCCATCAGAGGGTATTAAACTATTTGGTGAAATTAATTAAACTATGTGACATACATGTTATATATTTCACATTAAATATCTTGTCTCCTTTGCAAGGATATATGCTTAAGTGTAAAGAAATGATAAGTGCAGTGATATGATGTAAGGAAGTGTTATGTAGGCTTCTCTGATGAGAAAGCTATATAAACTGATTAGGATGCCAAAATCAGATACAATCTGTAAGACCAATCTATTCTAGCAGTGTGGCTGCTGACCTGTTTTTTTTTGTGGGGTTTTTTTGGTGGTTTTGTTGTTTGTATTTCTATATTTTTTTTGATTTTTCATTTTTTATTACACTTTTAAATGGGTTAGCTCTGATACAGTTCTGCATTGTGCCAGGCAGACAAAATATAAGTGATATTTTGAAGCCAGGGCAGAATTCAACTTCTGTTTCTTTTGGACAGAAGTAATGGCATGCAGACAGAAGCAGATGTGCACTAGGAGATAGACATTTACAAAACTAAATGTATTAGCACTGGAATGATACTGGCTTCTCCAAATGATATCTGACTGACATTGTTTAATGCCAACATAATAAAATCTGACACTGCGGAGGAGGTAAAAACACAAACAAAAGACATTTTTAGCATAAAATGAAAACTCTCTCATACTGGTTCATTTTAATTAAAAGTTAAATCTATTCTTTTGTAATTTTTTTTAAAAAAGTCATTAAAGTGGCCATAAGGTTATTTTTGTTATATTTCACTTAAAAGTATATATTTTTGCCTAAATTCTGGTGCCTGTCCAGATGCTGCTGTTATCATTTTGGAATCTGCAGCTTAGAGTTTTCCAGTACAATCTTTTTGTCTTTGTTTAAATAGGTCAAAGATATCCATCCTACATTTGAGAAATCTGGATGCTTAATTCCAGTCTCAGATAATTCATAGTGCAAAAATGTAAAGTTCTTAAGATAAATATTATTGTGGAAATGCTGAAAAACTTTTATCTGGTACTGTAAAGACGGATTCTGTAATCAGAATTAGGTTAACTACACTTTATTCTTCCTTATTATAACTGGTTTCCTCAAGTTAAGACAATAAAGTGATGCTACCAATATACATGCAATTGATCTTCACTGCTTTAATATAATTAGCTCTTAATTCTCTCATTAGGTCCTCTGGATCTGTTTAAATTTTGAAAGTGATTCAAAGAGATGCCTTAATTGTTATTGTATACAGTTTAATGCATGCTGCATAGAATCTCAGCAGTGAACACCTACAAGTTCCCCCTCTGCCTTTTTTGTCTGTGTCTGTATTCAATTTCCATGTTTCTAACAACCAAGCATGCAGTCTCAACAGACCCTCAAAGCAGGTTAATTGTTGCTCCATTATAGCTTTCATACATCCTGGACTTGGCATTTGGCTGATTTACATGAAGGAAACATTTTTTTTTTTGTCTCTTTTTCTCTTTTTCAGTGTCTTGGTATATAAAATTGACAATATTGTTGTCTTATGTCTATTAGGATTTGATCCTATATGCCTTAGCAATAGCCTTCTTCATACAAACTTGTGTTAGAAACGAGGAATCAAGAGACCTAGTGAGCACATTGACTAATACTAAGCAAATTGGCTGAAAAAAATCTGTCCAATATTTGGTAACATCATATATAGTGTGTGTAGTGTAGTTCTGCATCATAGCAGTCACCATATAGAAAGCCTCCTATTTTTTTGCTGGGCTTGTTCTCTGCTTATTTACCCTGCAAATGAAGGACACACCCATTGTATCAAACTAGCTGTGTTTCCCCTGTAGTTAATAGTTTTGAGAACTTGCAAGCATACGTCTTGTATGCAGATGTTGGCTATTAATAGAGTAAGAAAAGACATTGCTGTTATTTGGAGTGATGCAGGGCTATGATATACTAATGTGTGCATTCATTGAAAAACAGGAAGAGGATAAAAAAAACAAAATAGAAGATTTCAGAGAAAAATTGTCTCAAATATTTATTCAGAACAAAAGAGGGGTAGAATAATGCAGTAATCTTAAACTTTTATTAAACCTCTTCCTCCTGTGAATATCGGGACAGGGCAGCTAAAATACGTTGAGCGGCAAAACAGCCTAGTTATGAATCTAGAGCTGAAAGTAGGAGGCCCTGGAGTTCCACAAAATATGCAGCAGAGCTTTCTGGAAGTCACACACTACACAATGTTGCTCTTCCAATGTCCCACCTCATGAAACGTCATGCAACCATGCAGCTTCCCAAGGCCATATATCAGAGAAATTCATAAAACTGGCAGTACTTTTCATGAGAACAACTTGTTTTTGACAAAAAGGAATTTTTTTTCAGAAAAAAAATCAATTATGTTTTTTGTCTGCAATTTTCTGATGAAATCTGCCCATAGATAGGGTGAAAAATCTGTCTTCTATTAATGTCAAAGCATTGAGTTTTAGCCTTCTTTTACTTCTGTGGTGTGATTTTCAGATATAAATCATTCTCAGAATTTCCGGAGGACTTAACAATTATCATGGATCTATCTTATGCCTTCTCATGTATCCAGCAGGGACCAAGACCACATCCTTCAGCAGAACACCACAAATGATAGCTGTTACTTATGATTACATCTAGCCATACTTCATTAAGGTTAAGTCTGATAACTAAAGATCATTAATATCTGTACAAGCATCCAATACAATCTTATAACAACTATGACCTTTGTAGTTTCCTGGGAAGATGAAAGCTAACTCTCATTTTGAGTTAAAAATGTTTCTTTTAGAGGCTTTGATTTTTACTCTTTTTAATTTTAGTGTGGCCTGTTGTTCTTGTATCACAAACTATTGCATTCAGCAGCACCTGAAACAGCTCTGTAAACTCTATGCCTGTGTCTTTTGCCAACTCTTCATTACTTAAATTTCTAATATCCACTTTTCTGGAAATAAGAGGATAGATCAATTAATTTTTTTACAATACCAGTTATTAAAGGATATGTTATGAATTGGTTATTTTTTATTTCTGAGTACTTACAGTAAACTTGGGATTTACTTGAAATTATATTAAGAGATACTATAGAAGTTTGCATGTCTTTTTTTTTTTAAATTGTCTTTTCCATTTCGAAAGTAATAATGATTATTCTCAAAAAGTCTGTGTTAGTACATATCACCTCATGTCACAAGAAAACATCATCATTAGTCTGAACAGCTTGGAATAAAGCCCCAGGAAACTAAATTCATATGATACTACCAAGCTAGAAAAAAATGATTCAGAGAATGCAACCTAAATCACCTGGACTAATTCAAGTTTTATGTTTTTAGCTATGAGGCTGAACTGAGCCAAAATGCTATCAGTTCCCATAGAAATACATGCCCATGTGTGAATTTTTAATAGCAACCATTGTCATGCAAGTTCAGAAACACTTGGAAGATCTGGTTTAGTGGTGAGCCCTCTGGTAATTACAATAACAAATAAAGAGGTCACATACTGAACACTAAAGTAACTACAATGAATGGATCTATTAAAATAGATATATTTTGAAGTATAAAAGGAGTTATTAAGATGTAAAGAGAAGAAAAAAGTAAAACAGAAGTGTAAAGAAAAGGTTATAAAACTACATTGGGAGCATAAAACCCAGATTCAATATTATACAAATGTTGTAAGGGGCGATTTTCATTTATTTTAGAGAATTTCCAATTAAAATTTTACTGGAAAGAAAATCCTTGGCATTAATTAGTTCTTCTAAGAGAAAGATAATCTCCAATAATTAAGGGGTTAGAATTAATCCTTTTTAAAGAGAGAACATCCACCTTGTTCACATTAAATTGTCTTCTGAACATTTTTTAAAAGGAAAGAAATTGTTCAATAGGTACATGTTCTGTCGAAAACCATAAAATGGAGGAATTTACAAATTCAATTTTCTTTGCAATGACTTGAAATATGCTACATCAGATTATCTTTATTATTATCTACCATAACATACAGTGTAAACAGCCTGTATTTATACTCATGGCTATTGTAAAATTGCTGTGCTGTTGTGTTGGCACTTAGAAATATCAGTTTTCAAGCATTTCTATAATGTCAGTATATAGAATGTCTTATAGGAAATGCAATCTATGTTTTAGATCAGTACCATGGGAGGTTAATAAACTTTTCCAGTAAGTCTTTCCTCTTCACTTTTCAGATGCCACCCTCACAATACTGTGAACTTGCCTCAGTGTGAAATGCATGAAATGAAACTGAAAATGCGGAAAACTCTCAGTTACACACTTTAAAATTATTTCACCTTGTATAGTTTCAGCATTGCATTTATGTCTTCCAGTTCCCTGTCAGAAGCTACCATATACAGCAACTCCTAAGTCAGATGCTAAGTTTAAAGATAAGATATAAAAATTTGGAAATACGACTGTTACAAGCATGTGTGCTCTCTGGTGAAAAACAAGAATTTGAATAAATTCACTTGAACAGGCAAATGCCAGAACATGCCTTGAAATTAATTAGGATGATGATGAGCAGCCTGATTGCTGGACACTGGTTTTGTATTTTCTTTGCAGATTTTCACAAATCAGTGAAACAGCTAGCAGAGAGCAAGAAAACACATGCAGCAGCAAATTAGTCTTCGTAAAAAACCTGTAAGGATGAACAGTAGCATTGGAAAGGTAGATAATGCTGAGGATGATCAGACACCCCTTCCAGACAGGAAACAGAAGTTTCTTGTCAAAAAATAATTGTCATTATTAGATTCTAAAATGACTATCAATGGATGATTTGGTGATATAATGGCAAGGGTCAGATAAAAGGATGGCAAGGGTTAGATATTTGAAATTTAGGATGGAAGATATTATCCCTCTATTTTGAAGAAGAATTACGGGGTTTTTTCTATGTGTTTTTTTTCATTCTTTCTTTTCTTTTTTCCCTTCTTTTCCATAAACTCCAGATTCTGGAATATCTGAATTAATCTGATTATCTAATTAATCTAGACTCTGTGTGGTAATGGCCACAGATTCTTTTTCAAGGCAAAGAAATGCTTAACTAGAATTGGATTTTAATACTGTCCCTGCCCAGCTCCGTGGGGTCCCGCGTGCCCCCACAGCAGCACGGGTGGGTTCAGTGTTACAGTCGGGAGCAAAGAGCTGAGAAGGGCATTTGCGTGCGTTCCCACAGGAGCATTTATTGCTGCTACACTGTCCAAGGGTGCAGAGGGAAATAGGAGCGTGATCCCAAAATTCACAGTTTTATCCGGGGGCGGGGAAAAGGCAGCACCAGGGAACGGGGACCAATGGGGAAGCTCTGGGGGAGTGACGAGGGGCAGAGGCTGACAGGCAACCCGGGAATCCAAACTGGGGTAGATGAACATAACAGACCAATGCAGCCTGGGAGAAGCCTTTCTGGTCACCCGAACGTAAAGTGGTTCTTGTGGCACTAGGGACTTGTCTTACTGAAAACTCTCTGTCCCTTGTCATGTCACTGGCCACCACAGGATTTTGTGCTGTTATGTTTCCTCTTACATTAGATTTAGGTGAGGTAATGAATAGGTCAGCAAGTAAACTTAGCCCATCCCTCTATTTGCATTTTACTTCAGAATACATCACATTGATTTAATTTGAATTCCTCGTGGGACTATAGTAGTCTAGTCTGAATGTGCCTCAATTAGGAAGATAAAATCCTGATTCCCAGAACCCTCCTTACCTATGTTATATATTCATTACATAACCTTTCTTGCTTCTTCTTTCAGTCACAGTATATTACCTATGCTCACGGGCAAACTCCAAACTCTAAATAGTCCCACTGGAATGTGGAAGTATTTTGGGTAAACTAGTCTCCTTTTCTTTGCCTTCTGAAAATTAAAACAGCAAAGTATGCATGAAAGCTGCTTAATTCAGGCGTCAAATAGCAGGTCTCTGCATTTAAAACATGGCTTGTTTCTTCATATTTCTTTCTGATTTCTGCATCCTTTCCTGGCAGACATTAATCTTCCCCTCTTTAACACAGAATACTGAAGGAAGGAAGGGGCACCAATTAAGACTCTGTTATCTCCGTAAGGACAGGCAATTTCTTCACTAATTGAATTAAAGATTGTGGAGGGCAGCCATTTGCCTTTAATCCAAATTTGTTTCTGTAATTAATAAAATATGTCTCTGATGCTGAAAAGTTACAATCATAAACTTAACTAATATTTGACCTCAAGGAAAGATCATTTTTTCTAACACATGAACAAATGTATTTTCAGCAAAGTATATTCAGTAATAAGAGCAACTGTGGGATAGGGGATTTGTTTATGTGTAAGACAATATTTTCTTAAAAAGAAAGAAGATTACACTAGATGGTGGTATAAACCCTCATAAATGGATAATGTTCTCACAGAGAGAAACAGCAAATGTAATGCCTAAAGGACACCACTGGATACATAATGTAGTGTATAAAAAGTGAACCTATGCCTTGATACAAACTTTACATTGTGTTTGGATGCTGGTACATATGAGGAATCTGAGGGTATAGTTTTCTTTTATTTTACAGCCATATAAAAGTGAAAATAAAAATATTCCTTTTTTTATTATTGTTCTATTTTTCCTTTGTATTTTGTTATAAAACTAGAATCACAACTGAGCATGTTCACTAGCATCCCAACCCTCCTACACATTTTTAGTTGCCCATATGGAGGTGTCAGATATAATCTGAAAAATGGGATTAGTATCAACATTCACAGTTATTACTCTTGTGGCAACCATTTTACAGAGAAGACAGCACAGTTCACCATGTACCAGTGTGTTATTGTCACAGGAGGTGCAGAAAACAGTATGTTTATGCAGCTTCTAAAGTGATACTTTAACTGCGGGATAGAATCACTGGCAGTGTTTAAGGAATAAAATAGTCTCCAACCCAGTTAGCTATCCTTTTGTTTTCTTGTCATTTTACCAAATTTTAAATCTATTTCCTGAGATCTAAAATATTTTCCAATAAACCTGTAGAGAAACATGATGCAGTCTTTGTCAGAAACATTTACAAAGTGTCTCTTTTCACTTTTCACTTCTGTTGATTCCAAGTTAACAAGATTCTTAATTTTATGCCCAAGATTCTTGACTTTAATATGTCAAGTTGATGATTTAGGTTTAGCACAGAGTACAAAAGATCATAACTCATTTTTATGAAAACATTGGAATGTAGATTACATGATGCACATTTATTTATTTTAACTCACATTATTTAAGAAAACCAATTCATTTCATATTTAATTAAATGAGGAACACATATTTAAAAATAAGCTGAAGACTTCAAATGAAAACTCTAAAGATTAGCACTGAATGTTCATACTCTAAATTTTCTTCATGAATATTCAATTAAATGGCACAAACTCCACAAGCTCACAGTTTTCCTGCTTTCCAAAGGTCTCTAAAAATAAAAGACCTAATTTGCTAAAATAATAGTTGGAGGTTTATGCTGGAATAATATTAAAGATGCCAAGAGTATTACACTGGTATTTTATTGGGGTAAAGTCATGGTGATTTAGGACTGAAAAATTTTAAAACTTATTGAATTTGTTTCTCTAAGAGAAAGGTCTAAACATCTGAAGAAATAACTCAGTAAAAGACCTCAAGACATGCAGAGACACACACCCAAGCCCTGACAGCTTGCTTGGAAGCCTCTTGCTATGTAGTACAGCACTCTTCTTTGTATTTTCATTCTTTGCAGTGCTAGTTTCACCCTATATTCCTTCATGACAATGTCCAGCATTTGCAGTATAAAAAAGTTAATTCAAAGAAAGGAAGAAATGAATTCAGAAACATAACTAAAGGGAGAAAAAAAGAAACATAAAATTTAAAAAATTGACCCACAGAATACAGTTACTGGAAAACAGAGGTTTAATTTCTTAGCCAGTGTAAATCAGCACAGCTTCCCTGGCATGAACAGATCATTGCCAGTAAACCCAAGAGTTGAGAAAAAAGACAAAAAGGTTATTATGGTGGAAATGAAAGGATTAGAACAATAGAAGATTCAGAAACATCCTTTATTTTATTGCATACACATCTGTGCTTCTTAAATATATGGGTGTGCATTTGAAACCAGATGTAAAGTTTAGATTTAGTATTTTTTTACATTTTTAGCGTTTGGATAACTTAAAAACACATGGTCCAAGTGGAGAACTATCAGTGTTTTTAAAAATGTGGAAAATTCTTGAAGAACATACTTCTCAGAGAAAGGCAAAGTGGAATAAAAGTGCTGTAAAAAATATCCACCTCTGCACTGATAAATCAAAACATGATCGTATGCTGGCAGGAATAGCAGTGTCATATCATTTCCAACTGTTGCATACTCGATCTGAATTCTGGTCAGAAAGCTGCAGTAGGTTGCTATTCTGGCAGAATATGCCCATTATGTGTCTCAGTATTCAACATGAGATAGGCATCAAAGACCAAAGAGTTGATGAGAGCATGAAATAAAGGGTTTCCTATATTTCCATGTGAAATGTTTACCATTCTCATTGTAGAGAAGACAACTTGGATAAAATAGGCAAGCCACTCTTATGTGATTAATAAATATAACAGCAAATTACGTCCACTCATTCTGGAAACAATTTTTATTTCTTTCTAAGATGTGATAAATCACAGGATCACAGAATATCCTGAACTGGAAGGGACCTGCAAGGACCACTGAAGTCCAACTTCTGGCACTACCCAGGACAGCCCAAGGAACCACACCATGTGCTGAGTTCATTGTCCAAATGTTTCTTGAACTCAGACAGACTTGCTGTGACCACTTCCCTGGGGAGCCTGTTCTATGCACAGCCACTCTCTGGCTGAAGAACCTTTTCCTAATACCAGCCTAAACACCCACTGACACAACTTCAGGCCATTCCCTTGGATCACCGGAGAGAAGAGGTCAGTGTTTGCCCCTACTCTTGCCCCCATGAGGAAGTATAACTGCAATGAGGTCTCCCCTCAGTCTCCTCCAGACTGAACAGACCAAGTGACCTCACCGCTCCTCATATGACTGCCTCTCTAGGCCTTCACCATCCTCCCAATCACCTCCTTTGGATGCTTTCTAATAGGTTTACATCTTATGTTGCAGTGCCCAAAACTGCTCACAAGACTCAAGATGAGGTCGCAGAGCAGAGCAGGACAATCCCTCCCTTGCCCAGCTGGCAATGCTGTGCCTGATGCACCCCCAGGACATGCCTTACTCCTGGCTGCCAGGGTGTGGCGATCTGTTTACCCACTGCTTTTCTGATCCTATATTCCACCCCCCCCCCCCCCCCACTTTCCCTTGGCCTAGACCTGGCCACTCCCTGAGGTTCTCCCTATTGGTTCCTGTACCCCAACTCTGCCCATCTACCTCCCTTGAGCCCCTGAGAAAAACCCCCTGCGCACGGATAGCAAGGTATCTCTGTGTCTGGGGATCGCAGGGACAAGATGTGATTAAAGTCCTCTCAGACCCTCATGGAGAGGCCCTTCTCACCTCCTTTGCCATCCCCGTGTTGTAAGGCTGATAGCTGGCCGGAGCAAAACTGCGGAGCAGTCCGAAATGGACTATGGGATAGCGACCGGGTCGCATTGCCCTAAGCAGCCCTGCTGAGCTTTCAGGAAAGCTACAGCTGCTAAACTAAACCTAGTGATTACAACATCAGGGCACTGCTGACTCATCTTCAACTTTCCGTCAACCAGCACTCCCAGATCCCTTTTGCAGCACTGCTCTCCAGCCTCTCATTCCCCAGTCTGTCTGTACATCCAGGGTTGCCCCATCACAGGCACAGAAATTGTCACTTGTCTTTGTTAAGCTTCTTACAGCTGGTGGTTGCCCAGACTTCTAATTTGTCCAGGTCTCGCTGCAGGGCCTCTCTGCCTTCAAAAGAGTCAACAGCTTCTCCAAATTTACTATGGTCTGTAAACTTACTTAGTAACCCTTCAAGTCCTCCATTTGGGTTGTTAAATGAAGGCGTTGAAGAGAACTAGCCCTGAGATAGAGCCCTGCATAAGCGCACTAGTGACAAGTGCCAGCCTGATGTAACCCCATTTATCTTAACCCTTTGTGCCAGTTGTTCACCCATTACATTAAGTACTTATCCCAAAAATGCCTGTTTTCTCAAGTACGTGCATCCAATATAGGTAACAAATTAAAAATATATAAGAAGACTCTCAGCCTGACTGCAGTGCCCCTTACATTTCTTACATGATCTGTTTCCAGTTATGACACTTAAACAAAAATCTCTTATTTATTTAGAAAGCAGTGTTCTTAATTTTCATACAAACGTGCATGTAGAGATGTTAATCTTCAGTATTCTTTCTTCTCTGAAATTACTGAAGTACATTTGGCATGACAGCCTTGTAGTGTCTGTGTGTTGGTGGTACCAGCAATAACAACATTTATGAATACAGATACTTCTGTTCTCTGCATCTTCAGGATTTATATGTGTGCTTGTTAGGAAGTAATTGCAGCCCTTGCACAGGTTTTATTGTGTTCTTATTTATTCTCACACAAGCTATTGGTATTGAAACATTTGCTGTTCTTTTTTTCTGTTCAGTTCTTGTGTGAAAAAAACTTACTAGTTTTATCCACCTTATCTGTGATAATCCCAGGAGTAACACAGAAACTGAGGAAACTTTCACCTAGCTGGTCTTCAGCATCCTCATGAGGGAAAGTGGAGGGGCAAGTATGATCTCTTTGCTCTCGTGACCACTGACACAACTGGAGGAAACAGCATGAAGCTGAGTTAGGGGAGGTTTAGGTTGGATATCAGGAAAAAGAGTTTCACCCAGAGGGTTGCTGAGCATTGGAACGGGCTCCCCAGGGAAGTGCTCACACCACCAGCCCTGGCACAGTTCAAGAAGAGATTGGACAATGCTCTCAAACACATGGGGTGACTCCTGGGGTGTCCTGCACAGGGACAGGGTTTGCACTCTATGATCCTGATGAGTCCCTATCAACTCAGCATATTCTATGATTCTACATGCCGTGCTCAGTGTTACATCACTCTTTCTAGCCCTTGGCTCCAACATTCTTTGATCCATATTGACTCAGATACAAAAAAAGATGTAAAATATCTTCATTCAGTCTGTGGATAAGCAGTTAAATTCTTTTCTCAAGAAGGGAGAGATTGGGTCTCAAAGACTTCTGGCCTATGGAAAAAAAATATTAAAACAGGAGTCCTATTTGCAAAGTGAATATTTTATCCAACATATTGATATGCAAAAATTGTGAGACTATAGTTGTGATGCAGTGTACTGGATTCAGAATATAGATCTTCAGAACACTTGTAAGGATATTAAGCAGGTTGAAGTTAATCTCATATTGACAATAAACAACACTGCTAAAGCAGAAGATTAATTCCTGGATAGTATTTGCTCCTGCTACTCAATCCCCAAGGCTAGTTTACCATTTAAATATAGGTATTGTAGACGAATATCTTGGTATTCAGCAATAAAATTCACCAAAATCCTATTTTAAGGAAACAAAGTAAAATTTCTGCATATAATTTCTGTTGCCTGTTTTACCAGTGTTCTGCTAAGTTTCTCTCTGCTATCTTTTCATATTTTCTCTGCAGACAGTTTAAAAAAAAAATGATTCAGTGCTGTTTTCTGTGAAACATCCAGTTCAAATTATTTCCAACCTTGATGCTACTGTGATAAAATTCTTTATTGCTTTTTTGTGGTTTTTACTTAGAACAGGATGCTTCCACATTTAGTGAGGCTTTGCCAAAGCCACATGTGTCTCTTGGCCGGTTGGACAGTAGAAAATAGAAAGATCCATCAATCAAAAGAATTGAGAAAAGCAACTCATGTTGAAGATTTTCAATTTGTTTCCATTTTCATTTTGATCTAAGTTAGACCACTTAGTGTGGTGTTCTGGCCCACTGGATGCTGTTTGATCACTTGGACTACAGTCAGTACATTCCTGTGTGTGCTTGGAGTTTTGCTTGTTTGCCAAATGCATCACTACAGTCTATTAGACCTTGAACTCGTGCTGGGCACAGCAACGTGGCCTGACACTGACTGTTGATGAGTGCAATGTACGTGCTGCACATGTATATTAAATTTATGTACTTACTATTTGTTCACCCTTACTTTTCTT
>NW_008237222.1:1948323-1983871 GCF_000691975.1 Corvus brachyrhynchos | reverse complement strand
TTTCCCTAATGCATTTCTTACTTCATGCAGTGCAATGGAAACATGTGTCCAACTTGTAGCAGCAGATACAAGAAATCAAGTGATGCCAGACTGTATTTTTAAATAATGAAGGATACAATAACAATATTATAAACACATTACACAAATCAGTGTTTCATCAGTGTCTTGAATATATCGTTCTCTATAGCTTTTAAGGCAGTTGTAAGCTGCTTATATTTGTCACACTCTTATTACCTCTGTTATATCTTTTTACTATCATGACCCCAATTAACTTACGAAGTAGGAATAATTGTTTTTTTCTAAATGAATAAAAATCTGGAAGTAACAAATATTTTCAGTATTAAGACAATGAAACTGTTTGTCTACAGCTATTTTTTATGACTAAAAAATTCACTAGCAATGACTGTGAAAACATATCTGAGCAAAGCTGAGATTCAGCTCTTTCTAAATTCATACAAATTCTACTTTTACACAGCCAGAAATACCAAAGATCTAATGCAACCTACTGAAAGAGTAATACTCTCTCATGTCATACTAAAAGCACAGCTGCATTTTGCTTTCATGCAACCATAATCCAAGTTGCAAAACATTTCAAACACGGGGATAAAATACAATTCCTGCCATGATTAACTTGTTTTTTTATGCATATGCAGTCATAAGAGGTAGATAAATAAAAAATCTCTGAGACAATATTGTCTAAATCAATATGCAGTAGGAATGGGTACATCAGCAAATGGATATCAACATTTTTCATGAGCATCATGATGTAGAATTTTAAGGGGAGAGATGAAATATGGTAACAGTTAGCTGCTCTGAAAATATTTCTGAGAAACTCCTCCCATGTCTGAGAGGTAGCATGAAGCTTTTTTGAAAATATAACAAATAGTGGCACATCCACTTGAGGTATGAGGTGACATTTTATCATAAATAAGATATGGTAGCTGGCTGTTCGAAGGTTGTTAAGGTCCTTGAAAATGAAGGAAAGTGGATTATGCTTCATTGTAAAGAGATGAAGAAGTACAAGTAGCTGATGGAAAAATTTTAAAAGGGAGGGCAAAAGCCAGGAGAAAGTAAATGGATGAATAAGTGGGTCAAGACTTAACAGTGGATGTCAAAACAAGGAGAAAATGTTGTTTTAACTGAAAAGCAGGATGTATCTAGACAAGATCTTTAGCTCTATAATTTGCAAAAAACTACACCTAAACAAGTGCAAACAAAATTAGGCTCTGAAGAGCCAGAGTGATATCAGAGACAAAAAATGGCACTTAAAAGTGAGCCCTGTCATGGCACTGTATTAGCAGTTCTTTAGAGACCCTGCTGGGACTGTTACCAAGAGATGATGTAATGGGAGTGACTTTCATTTGTCAGGTAAGAAAGTTGTACTGAAACAATGAGCAGTGAAAGGCTAATTTGATTGTAAATTGTTCTTGTGCATCACATTTTCTGTAGAAAAAGGCCTTGTAAGAACAAAAGTAAGGAATTGGAAATGGAGGAGGGAAGGAAAAAGACCACTTCCTGCTCTTTGAAAGACTAACTGTTTTACACAGGTGAAGAGTGACCAGGAAAGGAGAGTCAAGAAACAAAAATCAAGCAAGTTTTCAGAAGGATCTTGGTTAACAGCATTGAAGGCAGTTGATCAGTCAGGGAGCATAAAAGGGGCATAATTGTGTTGAATTTAGCTAGGTTTCAAACCTGTAAGAAGAATATCCTTGTGTCAAATTAATAAGTGATTACATAGCATTAGTCCTTCTTAAATTCTATTGCTCTGTTTTTAGTAACACACCTGGAATGCATAACTGAAAGGAAATACTGTTGCCATACAGAGGTTTTAGAAGTTATTATTAATAGTTTTGTTTTGGTTAACTTTCCATTTCTACCTTCATTCCTCTTTCAGGATGCTAAATTATCCTGTGATATCACACAATAAAGCCAGAATTTTCCTTGCCTCTTTTTTTAATTTGTATTTGAAAACAGGGATTTGAATTTGGGTCTTTTGATTCCAGCAAAATACAGTTCAGTTGTACTCAATGATGTTAAATGTCTTTTCTCACTTTAATTGTTCTATGATTCTATGAAATTTGTTTTAAAATTTTACAACAATTTCCAAAAATTATACAAAAGAGACAGAAAATTATTTCCGGTGCCTGTTTTTGGAGTAGTGGGTCCACAGCAGGCCCACTAATGATACTATCTCTTTCTTTAAAGTCAACAAAATCTCATCTTTAGAAAAAGCTCTGGAGGATTGACCTATAACTGACTATTACCTACAGCTAGCTGACTATTCAAGGAAACTATCTGCAACATGAAATAGAAAGAAAATTTTCAGCAGAACTTTTAGGAAAAAGCAGTCTTTTGGACAAGATCCCATAGGAAAATATGCTTCTCTGGCTGTATAAGCTTTTATTTCCTATGCAATGCAATCAGCATCCAGAAACAGTCAGAAATCTTTAGAAACAAAACAAAACAATAGAACTTTAATGTACTGCTGAAATACTAGAAGTGCAGAGATACTTTCATAGTACCAGTTCCTAGGGTTTTTGGGTGGGTTATTTTTGCATTACCTGCAAAACAAAAGGTCATAGTACAGATTTCTTTAGATTTTTATGTGTCTAGAGTGTAATTTTAGTAGAATTTGCAGTAGGACTGATAAACCTAGATTAAATGGTAGTCTGGCATTCAAGCTACTGGAGTGTCTTTATTAACTATTGTCAGAAATCTGGTCTGTGGTATTTTCTTTGGTTACAGATCTCATAACTGCTATGTTTGTTACCTCAAAAACCAAAATACTGTAAGTTTTCATGCATCTTTCACTTCTGTATTTCAATACTATTGAAATACAGCAGCTAGTCCAGAATACATATGCTCATCTCTTATTTAAATTTTTTTTTCCAGAAAAACTTACTCTGTGATTCTCCCCCTGTTGCCTTTTCATTTCCCGGTAAAAATGATCATGAGGCATGTAAATGTTTGAGTCCTACATACCTGGACATCCATCCTTCTCAGACATTGTACCAGTAAGGATTGCTCTTCTAATTTTCCCTTTGGATCCTCCTGTCAAGTGGAAAATGTCCATGGCAGGAGGGTTGGAACTAGATGATTTTTAAGGTCCTTTCCAACCCACCCCATTCTATGATTTTATTAAAAGTCCATTGTAAAATGGCCAGTATTGACCAATTTTATATTTCTTCTTCAATATAAATATTTTCCCCCCTCAAAAAAGCAGATTGGGAGCAATGATTTTCCATGTATCTATCACTTTATCTTTCAGCTGTCCCTCTAGGCAATGACTTCTTTTCTGTGCCACTTTGAAGTGCAAATTGTTGATGTTAAAAAGCAACCACAAGTGTACTTCTCAAACAGCAGCTGTCCTCTTCTCAGATGAAGTTTGATCCTGGACAGGCTGTCATGCTAAATTCCAAAACAAAAATCACATTTCATGAGAAAGAATGCTAAATCTACAAATCTAGAATTGCAGATAAATACTTGCTGAGTGCCAGCTGTATTAAACAGTTTATACAATTCAGGCACTATTTAGCTGAGCAAAAATCAAGTACAATGGCATTGACATAGCTTGTTAAGGTGGAAATTTCAGGTGACTTTCCAGAGAGCTATTACAGAGAGAATGTTGGATGCAACTAAAAAGTGAACTTCGCTGCCTGGTAATGGCATTGAATCTATTATATTAGAGTGATAAAACATTTTCAAGAACATAAAATACTGCATTAAATTAGGAGAAAGTACCCTAAGGAAACCTCTAGAAGGAAATATGAAAAAATCTCCAAAACAAACCACTGAAATTTTAAGCCCTAATACCAGTTTCAAGAAGTGCAAACAAACATGACAATTCCATTTGCATTTCTGGTGATTCTCTCATTCCTCGTACTCTTATTGTGCCAAATGCTTTGACAGGTTCAGTTTTCAGGTTCTATCTAATAACATCTAGTCGACATATGTGTTTATTCCTTTTTCCTGTGTTAGTTGCTGTGGACTGGAACGATTGTACTGAAATGTCTAAGGAACAGAAGAAATGGAAGATTTCCAGATTCTCTGTCAATCAGCTTTTTTTTAATTACCATCATTTTTAAAACATTGTTTCCTAATAGACTATGTCAGTTGAACTAAATGGAAATACAATACAGATAAAGAGGCCAGCAACAAGCTTCTCACAAAGAAAAGTTTTAAAGGTGATGTATCTGAACAGCAAATATCATGGCTCAATGCACTACCTGCAATGCTAGTGCAACTCTGTGGATCATTAAATATAGAATATATTTGTGTCTATTTTTTTAGTCTTCATTCTTTTTGAGAACCTCTGTAACAGTGCTCTCACACTGTGATTAACCCTTTCTCCTGCTTGTGCCTTTTCCTGCATTCTAAATAACCCATGGAGAGATAATCAGTGTCCTGATTAGAAGATAAGCAAATATATGTATAGGAGTGGGACCAATGTCAGTTGCAATTAAGAAAACCACAAATTGCCATCTCATTTAAAATTTCTCAGTTGTACTTGTTATCTGAAAATTACTCCCCTCAAATAGTCTTTTAATGTCACAGAATCATGGTTGGGATTGCAAGGTATGTCTGGTGATTATCTATTTCAACTCCCCTGCTAAAGCAGGTTCATCCAGAGTAGGTGGCACAGGATCATGACCAAGCAGATTTTTAATATCTTCAGAGAAAAGTTAGTTTCCATAGTTACTTCTAAAATTCGACCCAAATGAATTCACTGTCTATCTATCTATCTGTCTATCTGTCTAATATTTGTGAAATTTTACACTAGCTTCTTTGACATTTTGAAATCTGCACAACTTTAGTCCTGAAAAGGAGTGTTTTATTAATGTTGATTCAGAATCAGCCACAGATGAAGGCTCAATTCAGAACTGTGTTACTGTAGCAAGAGGTTAGTCCAGTCCTAGTCGTTATTGATCTTCTTTCTTAAAGAAAGGATGGTTATGCACTCTCATAAACCTGGAAAAGAGACAAAACTCTTGTTAAAGTTGCATGCGCACAGAGAATACGGTGCATTTTCCCTGTGGTTCACTGGTATTTACTTGTGATATTTTTTCTTCTGTTAGAAAGATAAAGAATTAATTTAATAGCACTTATTGTGAGATTATAAAAATTGTTTTACCTTAATTTTGAGATGTTTACCCTGAGAAATATAAAAAATGTTACACATTATATTACAATCCTCTGCATATTTTCCCCAATTTTTTGCTTATGCATCTTAAATAGGACATTATAGAAAGAGAAAAAGAAAAAGAAGAAAAGAAAAAGAAAAAGGAAAAGGGAAAAGAAAAGAAATAGGAGTCAATATATCTCTATATAAAGGGTTATACAAATATCCTGGTACGTGGAAGAAGTGCGAGTAAGACTGGAATGTTCTGAAAATATGGAAATAAAGGAAGGTCAAAGGAACTGTTTTAGTCTTAGTTGGAGTAAAAAGAATCATAGCAAAGATTTTTTTCTGCAGTTAGGCTCTATTTTATCTTACTGCACTATGTATATTTTAATGTTAGAACATTGTCTCACATGGCCCAGGAATATAAAACCTAAAATTAACCTTTTTGTGATAAAGAGTTGCCAATGATATTGTGTATGTACATGTTGAAACCTCGTCAAATGTTTCACCACCAGGGATGTCTTTTTCCCAGAAGGATTTAAGTAATATTAATAGAGCAAGATAAATTCTTCATTGTTCTATAACATGCTCTGGTGAAACTCTTCAGGCTGCCAAACCAATGCTGAATGTGTGGGAAAACTGTGTTTTTGAAAGCAATACACAACAGTAATCAAGAACAAAGAATACTTTTACTTACATGCAGTTGGGGAGTGCACTCAGAATAAGCATGAACATTCTGCAAAACCAAGGAGAAGTCCTCATTTTATTACCTCTCCTATATCCTTGGCTGGACAGACTCTGCTCCAGATTGTCAGATTGCATCAAACATTACAGCTTCAGTAATGGCAAAGTTCATTAGAAGGACACTTCACCAGCCTATTAAAGGAGCCCCTTCTGCAGCAGATTGTTTCTTTGCTGGTCAGGAAAATGGATGCCCCACAGCACAGCTTTTAGGGGTTAGCCTGTCTGGCAAAGGGAAGAAGTGTGGAAGAATCAAGAAATGTCTGATTACTTATTAATAGCAGTAGACAGCAAGAATTCTTGTTTGCAGGACACATTCTCATTCTAGCTTAGAAAAGATTTTTTTGCAAATACATTTTTCTCTTAAAACGTATATTGACAGTCTTGTTCTTATAAAATAAAGATGCCGACATTGTTTTTCAAAACCCTTGTCTGAAATATGTTTAAAGTTAAGATAATAGCTGGTTTGCAGGGCTCAGCTAAAACAAATATTGCATTTTTTATTAAGTTTATTCCCTGTGTATATTTATGCATACATATAGAAACTAAAAATTTAGTACATCATAAATACCTGAGCTGGAAATAGTGCAGTTTGGAATTAAATCAACGCATGTTCATTTTGAACCCACAGGTGAATTAATTAATTAAATTCAGGAGAATATGAAATCATTTTATTTCATACAAAAAAAGAAAATATTTATATTTCACATAGTAAAATCTACTGTAAATTCTGTAAAAAAATCTCATCATGTTATCAGGTCTATGGATGTGGAAATTATACCTACTTGGTATTATGTGTGGCAATAAAGGTCCAGTTCAGCTTTTAAATAGATGAACACTGTCAGAATAAAGCCTATTAGCTTATGCTAGATATTGATATAATATACTTTGAAGTTTATAAAAAAAGAAATGAAAAGTGATTAAAAATAATGTCCCAAGCTTAAAGCCTATTTATTGTGTACACTTTTCACATTCACAAGAGCATATATTGCTCCATGAACCAATTATTAGAAGAGAATTTTATTATGAAAGAATAATCGTCTGTCTTTATCTGAGGATTGTATATTCAGTATAAAATGAAGTTCACAGGAAAATAAGGTGAGTACTTTTACAACAAGCAGGCATTTGAACATTTTACCTCTCTGCTAGAACTTAAAATTTTGTAAGACTGGGATTTTGTGTGATAATATAAACATCTTAACCAAAAGGGTAAAAAAGACAGATATAAAAAGTCTTAGGGGAAGGAGAATAAGAGTGTGATAATGACACCAGTCCTTTGAGAAACATGATTTCTAGAACACCTGCCTTCATATTCTTCTCTTAGAGGTGGGAAGATGCTTGCCATTATATTAGAAGGTCAGATTATTCAATAGGTAGGTCAGATTTTCACTGATCTTCCTTAAATATTTAAGGTAAATGCATGCAAGCATCTATCTGCATATGCAAACTCACAGATTATAGAAATAATTTCATGAGCATGAATTCTTTTGGGAGTTTTTGTGATAAATCACTTCAAATCACTCCATGTCTAATAACCTGGTTATATTTTTTTCAGGTGTAATTGCTCACTCAACAGCCAATGCCTTAAAACATACCACCTCTTTATTTTGCCATCTTTCCTGCCAAGTAAAGTTGATTTTTCTGAGGTAACTGTCATAAAGACGTGCATACATATGTGTGTATGTGTGTAACCATAGAATATTTTAGGAAGCTATAAGTATTTCATATTAGTATTTCATGTCAGCCTTTTAAAACATTGCTCTCATAGGAGTAGGAAGAGCCAAAATCAAAAACATCTGACTAAATCTGTAAACAATTTAGTTGCCTGCAAATTTTCAATATTTTCAATTTGTAGTATTCAGTAATTTTGTCTGTCTTATTTAACACACATAAAAATAGTTTAGAAAAAGAAATTTAAAATTAACAGTTACATTTACAAATTTTAATAACTTGGAAGAATTTTTCAGTATGGCGGAAAATACAGCAATACATCAAATTAACCAGAATAAATAAGGATCATGGTCTAAAATATTATAAATTAGACTGATCTTATAAAAAGTCCAGCTCATACAAAATCTGGCAGATTATATCTAATAACAATATCTAGTGATAAAAGTACTTGGGAAATTGTCATACTGCAACAGACCACGATTCAAACGTAAGGTCAAATGTACTTAAGTTTATAATGAGATATAATTTCAGTGAGAAAAAACCAAACCAAAACAACAAACAGTGTTTCATTCAACAGAGCGAGAGAACTGTTAAGTGAAAATGCTGCACAAGTCAAAAAGGGATAAATTCTTGTACTATTAAGTATTGATGAAAAGCAGCACCAAGGTAAATATAGCATCAGGATTTGTGCCATCCAGGCTTACAAGTACAGTTGAAGAATATATTTCTCTGAGAAATATAATAAAAGGTGTGCTGGTATATAAGAAAATGTGTTTGTCAAATATAACTTTCTGGATAGTGTTCATGTTAGAGAATTTAGAAGGTACACAGTAAAAGTTCTCCTTGAACATTAAAAATTGATGATAAAAAGAAGGAAGAAATAAAGAGAAGATTCAAAAAATATTCTTTGGTATTTGATGAAGACTTTATCCTGCTAAAATGTTTCCTAAGTTTGCGTGGTCAGAATGTTTTCTTTGGCAATGAAAAAGTGCTCTCTGAATTAAAATGACACAACTGCATTGCTTCTACAATAGGCACAGAAGCTTCAGAGCTTACATTTTGGAGTCTGTTAAAAATGTTGAAATATTTCACCTTGAAACGTCTGTATTAATTCTCTTCCTCCATTCCCACTTCTTCCCAAGTGCATTAAAAATTCAAGAAGTTTGAAAGCAGTATTCTTGTGGCTGTGCAAAAGCTTTTATTGGCAGCTTTTGCATTTTCTCTTTAGCAAATGGATTTTTAAAATCTTAATGAACTCTGGATTTGTGACCCACCACATGATTTCTGCTAAAGAAACAAACCATCTGGACAACACTTCTGTGGGTTTGTTTGTATTTATTTAAATTAACAGCAGTGCATGTCATTTTCAACCATAACGAACTCTTTCCATTCAGGTGAATTCTCTGAAGTCTTTAAATTTTATGGCTTGAAGCATTAAAGCTATAGTGAGCACATTGAAACAATTACACCAAAGTAAAGATGATCATAAAACCAAGACTGTGTGCCTCTCATGTGGAAAGCACTCATGGAAAGAGAAGGAGAAAGAAGGAGAAGGAAGAGGAGAAAGAGAGAAAGAGAAAGAGAAATATTGAAAGAGGCTGGCCAAGGCAGATGGGTACCCAAATCTGTTACTATATGCAACTGAGTGGAATACAATTTAAGAATACTTTGATGATTTTTCACTTAGAATGAGGGTACTGACACAGAATTAAGAACTGGTAAGGTAGTCCCTGTGGGTACTTCTGTCCTTAATTTGATCTTCAGTTGTGCCACATTCTGAGAGCTTTCCATATGTTAAGCACAGGGATTTAGTATCCCCTGTCATGTTGTCTTGGTTTAAAAGACAAATGTCTGCCAAGGAAGGTGGAAACCTTCCTGGGATGGAAAGACAACCCCTCCCTCCAAATTACTGTGACTTCGAAAATTACAGGGCTTCCAGGCAAAAATATGGGAAAAGGAATAACATTTCTTTTCTAGAATACATATATCTATGAAACAAGACAAAAAACCAACAAAACAAACAAACAAAACCAAACAATACCAGTATTTTCCCACCCGTCAAGCAGTTCCCCCTTTGGTGTAGCTATGACCGCAGCTGGCAGGAGGTGCTGTTGGCTCAGGTGAGGCAGAGGGGCTGCGGTGACTCCTGAGCGGGTTAGGAGGCACTGGTGGCTCGGGCGAGGCAGAGAAGGTGCAGTACATCCCCCACGGCTTAGAGGGAGGGGGTGGGGGTTTTGGTCTCTCCTGCAAACACCCACAGAGACAGTGAGGGTGGCTGGTGGCCGCCTCAGTTGCAGCCCATGGGCAGCTGAGACCCTCCCTCCCTCTTGTAAGCAGCAGGCTGACCAGTGGACAGCAGGGAGGACGTCATGGCAGTGCCGAACCCCCAAGCAAGAGAAGTCCAGCACCCAAAACCACAACTGTTTCTCCTCCAAGCAAGGGAAGGGCTGACCCCAGCTAAGAACTAGCAAAATTCCTTCCCCTCCCCAAAACCATTTCAGTGGTATGTCAAGGTACTTGGCTGCTCCTTTTGTCTCTTAATCACTGCACCAAGAAAGCCACCCCCAGCATCCCCCTGACAACAAATGGGAAGAAATTCCCTGAGAAACCTAACCCAGAACAAGTGTCAGATCATTAATATAGGCGTAGTGCATAGCCGAGTGATAATACAGATGTGACCTCAACTACTCAGTTGCTTCTTTTAAGATAATCCACTTTTCTTTTCAGATCTTCTCTTCTTGGCTTCTGCTTTTAATCTTGCTTCTTTCCATTCCCTACATATTCAGAGAAAATCACAACAAACATTCTTTTATTCAGTTATTGGAAGAAATATTTTGCTGCACATAATGCCATACTCTAGCAGTCATAATGCCAAAGCTCACAGGCATTTTTCCACTACTCTATGATCTCAGGAATTGCACTTTTATCTCCACAATATCTGCTAGAAACACTTTTCTCTTGTGTCTTCTATATGTTCACACACAAACAAACATAATGGCTTTTTAATTGCACTGAATTAACTAAGATGGAATAAACTAGAAATGGACATAAACTATGAGGCTTTATTGCAAGTTGTGAGCACATAATTGCAAAATTTTCTGATGTTAAACAGCCCTGTCAAAACCATGTACAAAACCTGCAGTCTTAATTGGTCATGAAAACAGAAATTTATACTGAATACGAATTGTTGTGGTTTGAGTTTTTTCCTCACCATCCATAATCAGACTTTTACATATGGTTTCTATATTTATTTGATGTGCAGAATATACATCATCCATCCAAGCTGACACTTCCGGAGGGGAAGAGAGTTTGCTTGCACTATTGCCTTACAGAAGATGTTGGTCTATTCTGGGTATTTTGATGGCTAAAATGATAGTGTTATAGCTGGGTTGCCTTTGCTGCAGCAATACCTGCTTTTATGCCGTAACACGAAGGACTGGAAGAGTGGAGCCAACCACAGGTGGGAATTCCACTTATTTTTCTCTATGGGCAAATTTCTTTTGTTTTTCCTGCCTAAGGAATTGTTCTGGAGTTCTACATGTGCATCCAGAGGGATGACCAGTTAGGAAGACTTTGCATTTAATGCAGAGAATATATGCAAACAGGCAAACACAATCATGACAAATGGCCTAGGAAAGGGAGTAAACACATCCTAAAATGATTACATTTTTTCCAAATGTTATATAGAAAAAATCCCAACTGCTTAAATTTATTGTTCTTTATTGTAATTTTTTCTCCTTATTGAAGAAAAAAATACCATGCTTTTTTGTTCTGATGCCATGATGATTTTTTGCTTTTTCTTTTATACCCCTTTTATATACCTTTTTATACCTTTTTGTATTCTTAGTGTTTTTTAGCCTACATTCTTAGACTTATTTTGTTAAGCTAGGAGACTAAGCATCTTAGAAGCTTCATAGCTAGGGATCAGTGTGCCCAGACACCAAGGTCCTCTCTAGAACACATTCTGTAAACCAAGATAGAGCCATCCAGGGGAAGGTTCCTTGGGGAGGGGGGCTCACTCGAGCCTCTCATTGGGGAATCCTTGATAGGTATGCTAATTAGTAAAACCTTTAATGCTATACCCAATCTATTGGGGTGTGCATTGCGGGGTGCATTTTGGTGCATTCCACCTCGACATGGTGCACCTAAGGATCCTTAAAATAAATACTGAAGTAAAACCCCTTTTTCCCTTCTAACTGTGTTTGATTCTTGATTTTAAGACCAGGAAAAGGCATCAGATCCATTTTCTTTTCGGCCTTCTTTTAGGAGACTAGTCTACCGTATCTATGGGAACAGTTATTCTTAAAAGGGAGCAAGAAAGTACAACACCTACCAATTTTGCAACACAGTAGGGTTAAGCTCCACTCTGGTGTAGATGAGCAGCCACCAAATGAACACAGTAGGATTAGTTCACAAACACAAAGTCTGAGTTTGGCTCCAAGAGATCAGTTTGTTTAGATAGGCTACAGAAAACTCAAATTACTCTACTACAGCCAGAATTTCACTCTTTCAATTCTTCTGTTTATCTACTCCAAGCCTCTGCACATTGAAAAATTCACCTACCTATTCATCAAGTCACATTTCAAAAATAGAAAGGATTCAAATGTTGATCTGTTTTCACGGTTCAAATTATTTCCTAGGCTTCCTGATGCACTTTGTGGCTCAGTTTCGCCATCAAAGGCCATTATAAAAAACAAACTGCCTTACGTTGCAGATGCAACAAGTTCCTTTAAAAATTAGTATTTAGGTACTGTGATTCCTGAGTTTCTAAAGGCAAGGCTTCACTTAACAGATTGGCATCTATTCTCAGTCTTGCATTTTTCTGGTTATTTGACAGGTTAACAACTGTTGTTGAAAATGTCCATAAGTCTGTGTTTTGAAAAAAGATGAAAATTGTTTACTTTCCTCTTCTAGTTCAACAAAAAAAAGACCATTCAAAACCATTTTTGCTCTACAGAGAGTGAATTAGTCACAAAAAAAGAATAATTAGATGCTTTGAACCATCTGCCTCACATCAAGAGTGGCTTGCTCTGTAGTCTCCACCCGATAATTAGAGCTAGTCCTTCTTTTGCTAGAAAGGTGGTAGATTAGAAAGACCAATTCAAGGCTATACATTTCAGGTGATGGAAAGCTGCTTTCTTTGACCTTGCAGTGGGATATCACATCTTCTCACTGAATTTCCAGTATATCTTCATCCTTTCTCTTTTTTTTTTTTTTTAGAGCCATCTGCTAGTCAGATCAGATGTACGGAGACTGTTTTGAATTTCTACCCTTGGTGCTCAGATCTCCCATGTAGCATAGGTTAAAACTATGTATTTTGTACTAGATACAGACACCTAGGAATTAGGCACTGACCATTGGCAGTGAATTTTTCATTTTTTCCTCCGCAGCCCTATTTAATATTTAATATATAAAAATAAAGATTTTTGGCAGAAGTACTTTGTTGCTTTGGTAATGAAAATAATAATTTCTTCAGGATTACTAAATATACATGATTCATTTATACAAATAAATGCAACCTCCATATGCATAAAGCTAAAATTTCTTGATGTGTTCCATAGTGTAGTCTCTACTTCATGCTTCAAATTAACAACCTTTCACATAGTTGCTGCCAATATGCTCAAGGGTTTAAAATGAAAAGATTTTTGTAAACATGGAAACCAGCAGAAATGCTAAGTCCTGAGGTAACAATAGGTTAAAGAAATTAAAGAAATTAATACACTGTATCATAATTTCATGCCCATAACTGCCTTTTTTTTTTTTTGTGGTTTTAATTAGTTGATTTGACTTCAGTTGATCTTGTCCTTGCACTGAGAATAATAGAATAGAATAGAGTAGAATAGAATAGAATAGAATATTTGATGGCTGAACTGTTTTTTTGCTAGCTACAGCCTACTCTGCTTTCCCACAGGCATCTTACTTAGGACTTTAGGTCTTGGCCATAAATCCATGATCTGTTTTTCCTTCATAAAAATATGTATTCTAATGATGGGAAGATTTCCTGTCCCACATGAATCCACATTATAGGCCTTTCTCCAGGGAAGATGGGATGCTGAGTGATCTGCAAGCTGAAATGGATGAACTACAACTGTTGAGGAAGGCATGCCAACCTTTTAAGACTACAGCAAGACTTGGAAGGAGCAGAATAGACTTACTCAAAAAAAGCAATCTGAGATTTTGGACATTTAGAGTCTTCCTTTAGGGAGAAGCCATCACAGACTTACAAAATGTAAGCAAGTGTGTATAAGTAAGAAATACAAACCCTGATATATTCAAATTAAATTGCTTATCCTTAGAAAGCCCTGAATCATCTTTACTACTCAAATATATGCTTTAAAATTCTGACTCCTTTTGAACTCACCTTAAAACTTTTACAGTATTTCTGACACTTGAAATGCCTTGAATGTAAAAGAATTTTTGTGTAATCAATGATTATTTTGCTGTATGTTTTCTCTGACTTGAGCAAAGATGGGGAAGCGCACTGAAGCTACTGCTTCAGATACCTTGTTGCACTAAACCTATTGTATGATTTCAGAAATAAATGCCAGTTTATTATTTGGATGTCATCACATTTTGCTACAGGGTCAGAACATACAGAGTCCTGCTTTTCTTGTTGCTAAAGAAGGGACCTTGAACAGGGCATGCCCCATGGCTGGAATCATCCCTTTGTCCCACCCCAGCAATGTTCAAGGCCAGGTTGGATGGGGCATTGAGTGACCTGGTCTAGTGAGAGGTGTCCCTGCCTATGACAGGGGGATTGGAACTAGATGATCTTTAAGATCCCTTGTAATCCAAACAAGTGTGTGATTCTATAATTCTATGACTCAAAGGTAAGACTCTGAGGGTAGGTAAGGTTCCTGGATCTACCTATGGTTCTGAACTAATGAGCTTTCAGAAGAGAGTATACTTTTTCTTTTATTAACTCAGAGTAGATATGGGTTGAAGTGGCTGTAAAACAGCATCAGAGCAGACTAAAAATGATGAGTTGTCTTATGATCTGTATGATCTTTAGCTGTAGTTCTAAATTGAAATAGGATTTAAAGAACAGAAACAAGAGCTCTGACACATTATCAATCATTTTATTCATGGTTTACAAATGTGTATATATGTTATACATTCTCCCTCATAATAAAATGGGTTGCATTGTAAAAAGCCTACTTTTAGTGAGACAAAATCTGCAGTTCAAATGAAGAAACCATCATTGCTTCCTGGCTAAGATATTGGGCTACAAGTGCAGTGGATCGATAATAAAGTTTCAAAAAAATGAAGACTCCTGGTTCCTATCTCTTACAATCCTTCTCTAATAAGAACTCCTGATTAAGAGTTTGACCTAACCTTTCTTACCCATGTGTAAGAAATGAGTATTTCAAGATAAGGACTCCTCCAGTAAAAGATGCTACAAATGGTCTGGGTCAAAAGTACTTTGTATCATATGTGATCATATACAGACATGAAGGTAGACAATAAAAGATTCTTTGTCCTGAGCATTCCACCCTTTTGGTACGATGGTGAGGCTGTCAGTAACCTATGACCCAGCACACTCACTCAAGTGTCTGTTTTGTTCTTTCTTCATTGCTGACTTCAAGCTGAAACGTTAAATGCTTGCCCAAAATACTGCTGCAGTTACATAAAGCTTTTCAGGAAACATCACTTCACACAGATGTTTAACCTTCAAGCCGTGAAGGGATAGCTCTGCCAGTTGCCAGGCTTGTCAATTAATTTTACATTGACAATCATGCTAATGGAGTTTGACACAGAGAAGTTTTGCAGCCAGCCAGCTACATCACATAAACAAGGTAGATGACTGCAGTTCACTGCAAGATACATCTGAACACACAGGCCACCACAGCATATGTCTCATAAGTAGCACTGCTCAGTTTCATTGCAGCTACCATCCCAGATGATCAGGGGTATTAGTAAAATAATTTTTTTGCTCACCTGAGTACTCTTCCAGTTTATTTTGTAGTCATGTTACCACATATGTGTTCAGGAAATATGAATATGAAATATATCTGAATACTAGGCTTACAATATGAACTGCCAAGCAAGATAACTACTGCTGAGATGTCCCTGAGATAAGTTCTATATACCTGAGGCACCTCATTCAAATTCTGTCAGCAAACTGGAAGTACCTTAGAGAAGAAGGACAAATATTTAGGGTTTGGAAGCAATGATTTATAAGAATACTTTAAATAGGCTGGATATGTGCAACTGGGCACACTAATGAGAAAGGTGTGATGAGGATATGATAATTGGCTAGAATTACCAAAAAATAAAAGCAAACAACAGTAGCTGCAACACGAGAGAATGAAAGTAGATACTAGTTTAAAGTAATAATGTCAGCTACACCAGACTCAAAAAATATTTTACACCAAAGAGAAGCTGTGGACTAGTTGACCCAAGATAAATAAATTGACACTAACTAGAATATTTAGACTAAGGCTGAATACAGCTTCAATCTGGAATCAAACATATATTGGCCAGTGAGTACCTTTAAAGGTGTATGTCCTTCTCTCTATATTCAAATTCTGAGTCTCATTACTGAGAATTATTATTTTTAGGTTTGAATGAGATTGAAAACTGCAGGGTAAAAAGAATTGTTGGAGGTTTTTGATTTTCTGTTCTCTCTCTTGTCTTATGAAACTGAATTAATTCTAACCAAAATTATCACTTTTAAAAATTATTTGAGCATAGATAAAGCTTTAGAGACTGCAGAAAAAAAATCTGAAATTTTAAAACTGACTGTTGTGATGAATATAAATGAGCTTAGTCTAAAACCTATGAATTCAAATTTTAGTCCTTGATGCTTCCTATCAGTAGTATATCTTTATGAGTTTGACTGACAGCTTGATTTTTTCCTGGTTTTTCATGGTCATGTAGTGCAGCTGAGGGTATAAATTACAGTATCTTTTTATGTATATGCTGATTATTATGAAAAAAAAATAAGCAATATGACAGGATAGCACAAAGTCTGGGGTAGTATTGTATGTTCTGCATGCAAGCAAAACTTCTTTATTTCTGCCTGGGCAGACTGTTGTAATCCTTCACCACGTGGACAGTCACTCTATAAGTGTCTTGAAAAATCTGTATTTCATGCTGTAAAACAAAAACATGACTTTTTAAAAAAAATCATTTTACAGCAAGTAGAAAAGTCAGAATTACAATGTAAGCAAGTGGCCCTTTAGCCAGTGGTTAAATAATTGAGATTCCATCAGAACCTGATGCATCGACAATGATAACAACAAGGAACAGGCAGTTACTTACAAAAAGTAAAAACTAAACCATAGATGTTTCTAATGCAAATACTGTTTATATGTGCAAATATATTGTTCCTGCCTCATTTTATCTTGGAGCATAGACCCTCAAGACAGAGACTGTAGTTCTGTTCAGTTTTTATGCATCATTTAATCCAGGGGAAAAGACCTTTCCTAGCCTGTCATCAACAATGTTGAGCAACTAAAAACTGCTGAAACACTTACTGTCTCCATAGATCTCAGTTGTGATAATGACAGCCTCAGCTTTAACTTTTCAATTGTCAAAGCCCCCATCTACAACATAATCCTGAAATGCAGGTTGAGACCATTTATTTATCAATAAAATCCAGCTCTTGTCTTTATCTCGTTCATGGTGATGATGATAATAATAATAATAATAATAGTAACTAATTTAAAATAAACATTCTTTTTTGTTACTCTGTTTTAGAGGAGCAATTATCTTAGTAAAACTATTCTGCAGATTTGGCTGATTGAAAAGCTGCGCTATATCTCAGTTGTCATAAAAATTACCCACGGAGCTTAAATTATCCACAAGCTTTCTTAGAAGTACTAATTAATTAATTAGAAACTATTTAAAATTTATGTAAATAAATAACTCCTTGTCTGAGAATTGTTTGCAAACCATTCTGTATAAATATTATGGTTTTTCACTATGTTTGTGCTAGGCAATGCTGAAGATAAGGGAGCAAAATTAGATGTATTCCCAAACAAAAATTAAAATTTTTGTATTAGGAAAAGATGCCATGAACATTTCTGAAAAAGTAACAGTGATGTTGGGAGAAAATCTATAATTTAGCCATTATTTTAATATAGATGTCAGAGGGACAACTGTGATTGTATTGTAGACATTAAGAGACATAGATATCCTAGCTAAACAAGGCCAACAGCAGAAGGTTGCTGATCAGCAGAGATAAAAGGGTTTAGAGAAGAGATATAATGTAATTGTTTTGTGACAGAGCATTCAGAAGAGGTAGAAGAATGGAGAATTCAAAATTTTCTGGAAAAGAATAGATGTTCAGAGATGAGGCTGGAGGTAAGATGAAACAGGTCAGAAATTACAACCTGTGCACCTGGAAAAGAAAGCAGAATAGCAGTCACTGAGATATAATCCAATTTTTTATTGATCAATGATATAATAATTGATTATATAATGGTATACTATATTTTCTACTCCCTGAATTCTTTGCTTATATTCACATACAGTCAGGGAGAATGGGCCTTGATTTACTTTGATATTCAAAGAGAAAGATAAACTGTAAAGGCAGAATCTGCATTTTTGTTGATTGGTTGAGCAACTTTCAAGTATTTGTGGTGGAATGCATTATTCAAGAATATTCTTCCTGGTAGAACGCATTTGACAGTATAGTTTTATAATGTGAACACATAAAAAGTTATATCCTTTCAATTAAAATAAATACATTCGGAATATAAATGCACCATCAGGTATTACTTCCTCATCAAGGCTCTTCCAGCTGTCCATTTGGGTGTCCTTTATAATATTCTGTCTTCTCTTGTAGATCAGAGAAGAAGGCTAAATATTTGTAGTTCAGAGCCTCAGACAACTCATAGGATTTCCACACACTAACCGGTAGTGAGCTCTGAGGAGCTTTCAATAATTCTCTGTCCCTTGTAAATAAAGGCAGAATTTGTTGCAAACTTGTGGATTTCTGCCATCTTTTTCAGAGAAGAGAGAAGCTAGGAGTGAATTGATGAGAAGGAAGCAATAAAAGTGAAATGTTTGTTAAGGAAGCTTGGTTTTCCTTTTGTGCTTCTGTTTTTAGGAACAAGCTTTCTACCACATCTTAGAAACTAAACATTAGAATTCAAAACTTTCCCTCCTGGGGTCACTTTCCTTCTCTTTTTTATACTTCTCCTCCTACTGGCAATGAATTTGCTAAGCTCTGCCAGACAGATCTTTAAAACTCTCATCATTCTTAAAAAGAAATCCAGTGTTGGCAAGTTCTGACACTGGACAAACATGTCAACAAACATTGAGAAAGTGCTGCCTCCAAACCACAGAGCACACTAGGGCTGTGTTTACTCAAGCTTGTCGCTACCAGGCTTCATTAAGAGTGATGACATTTTTAAACACCATCTCTGTGGTAGTATGTGATACAAATCAAATCTAGCAGGCACACTAAGGCCTTTGTCTCTGCTCAAGACTTGTACCAACTTATGTTTTTAAAGATATGACAGCATTTTCTGGCTGAAGGAAAAAGACTGCAAGGAACTGAACCTAAACTGAACACAGTGAATAGGAAAGTTCTCTTTTGATGCTGGTGGGTTTAGATTTAAGCATTGTACACCTCTTCTCCCTGCCTTCACACAAAAAATCTGAAGTTGATATACAGAAGGCACAGAGAGCCATTGTTTAATTCTAGAGTATGGATGTGACCACTAACATTATTAAATTGCTCCTTGTACTAGTTTGAAAGCAAACCAGTGGGAGATTGCAAGTCAGAATTATAATTTAACAGAAAAATTAAAATAAATGCAATAGTACAAGAACACTGACAGTCAGGATACAACCTGACACCGTTAGTGAGGGTGGTGGTAGCAGTCCAGATGAAGTGGTTCTGTTGAAGCAGTGATCCTGTAGAAGGGTCTGGTCTTCCTCTGATGGTCCAGTGGTAGCTCTTGTCCTCTGGAAACCCGGTAGGTAAGGGCTACTGTGGTGTTCCAAACCTCAGATTATATCCAGGTAGGAATGCTTGGTTCCTTCCCCTGGGCGGAGCATCTCACAATGGGATGATGTAATTCTATGAGTCATGCGGTGGGTCCTTGATGGCCCATTAGCAGAAATAGCCTCCCCGGAGGGAGTTATCAAGGATGAGTCATGGTAGAACATAGCGAACACTGCCCCACCTTCTTTAACAGCTTGTGAAGATGATAATAGAATACATACTTTTGGTTACATCTGACACTGTAACCTAGGACACTCCTACTGTTAACCAGAAGGGTACTTTCTGAATTTGAGCCTGCCTTTTCAAAACAAAGAAATCTGTCTTTGTCCTGTAACACTATTTTCCATATTTTTCAGCACAAGCACTGCTTTATATGTTTTTCCTTTCATCTTATTGAAAGAAATTCTTATATATGAAGATAAATATGAAGGTCCTGATTATTTCCATTCAACTTTAAGCACAGATATGCCCAGTATTATGATATTGAAATATCTAATACGTGCATATATGTTGAGCAGCAAGTTGATAGATTCATCCATTAAATGCACACTCAAAGAGACACTTTCAAAGAAGGAGCTATACTGTAAGAGGATGGAGATGACTCACTTTTTCTTTGGCGAAGGGGATTAGACTTTAAGATATATTTGGGACCAAGGTGAAATTAATACAATCCTACAAAGAATAGAATAGAATAGAGTAGAATAGAATAGAATAGAATAGAATAGAATAGAATAGAATATTTCAGTTGGCAGGGACCTATAAGAATCATCTAGTTCAGCTGCCTTACCAATTCAGAGCTGATCAAAAGTTAAAGCATTGTTGTTAAGGGCCTTGGACAAATACTCTTAAGCACTGATAGACACTGTTCACTTTTCTAGGAAGGGTTTGACCCCCTCTTGCAGGGTTTGACTTCTAAATGTCCAGTCTAAACAACCATTCACACAAGTCCTACTCCTATCACTGGATCCCAGAGAGAGGTCAGCACCTCCCTCTTTACTTCCCTCCTCACAAGGCTGTAGAGAGCAATGAGGTCACCGAGAACATCTCCACACATCAGCCTCCTTTTTTCCAAACCAGACAAATCCAAATTCATTAACTGCTCCTTACAGGACATTCCTTCCAGGCCTGTCACCAGATTTTTTGTCCTCCTCTGGACACATACAAAGAGTTTCACATCCTTCTTAAATTGTGAGGCCCAGAGCTGCACCCAGTACTCAAGGTAAGGCCACACCACAGCTGAGTACAGTGGTGTGGCCTCTCTACTGACCAACTGCTTGTGCTGGGTTTGATGCACCCCAGCACCGAGTTCACCCTCCTGGCTGCCTGGGCACACAGCTGACTCACACTGAGCTGCTGCCAGCCAGCACCCCCAGATCCCTCTCTGCAGGGCTGATCTCCAGCCACTCTTTTCCCAATTCACACTTGTGCCCAGTTTAATATAATAGATAATATAATTATTACTGTATAATATATAAAATATAAAAGATGTAAGTTATAATGTATAAAAATGCATAAAATATGTATACCTACACTATGTGTCGACTTCTACCTGTTACCACATTATCTCCAAGATAGCAATATGCAGGCTTCCATTTACTCGGCTTTGTGAGTAGAATTCTTAAAACATATAGAAGCCTTTTTTTCTGAGCAGTTTTATTACTAGCAGTTCAAAAAATGTTTTCAAGTGAGAGATTTAAAATAGCTGGAAAAGTTGGAAAAACATTTTCTAAAAGTGAATTACAGAATCTATTACAAGCCCAGAGAAAACAAGTACATTTACAATGTGGAAATTACATAGGCTGGTGTTTTCACACATATGTGCCTCTGGATAAGAGCTTTAATTCCTATTTAGGCACTAAACCAGAACAAGCATGTTTTCAATAGAAGCAAATTATAGCAAGGCAATTATATTGGAAAACACACCAAGATAAAACTCGCCAGCAAGCATACAGTGCATAAAAATAAAAATAGCAACCAATGGCATCTGGATTGACTTGTACTGATTCCCTTTGAAAATATAAAGAAACATCTAAATCCCTAACTTCAGAATTCAGGTATGACTCTGACAAGTGCCTTTAACTTGAAGTGTATATTTGACTAGCTCTTTATTCAGAAAAGCATAAACTTACATGCTTCTTATTTTCAAATGGATATAAGTATAATTTATATCGTTTGTTACTGACTGATGACCAAAATGCTTAAGCTAAGATACTTGTGACAGAAAATCTATTACCTGTGCATGGTTACATGAAATAACAATTCTCCTATTGCAATATTTCTCCCAAAAGCATGCAGATTGCTGGATAATAGTTAGGAAAGAATTTAAAAATTGTCACTTTATGTAATGTTTGCAAACAATTTGGCTTTGCCTAGATTTCAGTAGGACCAGTGTTTGAATTTTGATGTTACATGAAACATCATTTATCAGTGTTGGTGTTTTTTGCCAAACTGATACAGTAAAACTTTATCCACTATTTGACAATTATGTTCTTACTTTGTAAAGGTCTTTTCGTGTTGGCTTTTGGGAGTTTTGTTGTTGTTTTGAGAGGACTGGGGGGTGTTTGGTCTTGTTTTTTTTTTTCCTAAGTAAACAGGATTCAGTTTTGTAAGACTGTCATTCACTGATGGGATTTACTCCAGTTCTATGTTGTCAGTTGCTTTCATTCTTTTGTTGGTTTTTCTTTCTATACAAAATCGACAGCAGCCAAATGTACCTATTTCAAAAAATGCACTGGAAAGAAACAGCAGGGAAAGGAAAGAAAGTCTCCAAATATTTAGAGACAGAGTAACACTACGAGCAACAATGAAAACTTTATAGGGCTGCACTTTATTAACTATGTCCATTTCAAGCTACTAATAATTAGCTGAGCTCAAAATGATTGCTTAGCATTCAGCAGAGAAGGTAGCATTTCTGCAGAAGGGACTATGTTATTGGAGACTGTTTTTATAAATGCATAGTTTCCTTAATTCCAGTATAATGGTCTTTCCTGACTTAGTTATTGTTGTTTTAAGTGGCTAAAATAAGCACTCTTGTTCATGTACTTTCGAATGAAAACATGAGTGTTCATGGCTTTATATTACTGAAGCTTTCCCTTTTTGCCCCTACACACCCCCTTTTTCTTTAGACTACAGTCTCTAGGTATTTTGATAGTTTATACTTTCTTCTCACAGTGAGGTGTTGTAGTAATACAGTTCCTTTGGCAGCTACCAAAATATGTCACACTGACTGTAACCTTTGAAAAAGGAAATGCTCCATGGAGCTTTGATTATGTAAACAGCATATTCTGTCCTGAAAATGGGGACATTGTCAAAGGAGAAATTATATGAAAGAATGTATGTATTTTTTTTACTTCATTTCTATACTTAGAGGTGCCTCTTTAAGACTTCTGTGCTGTACACTCATATTGCTAAGATAAATTATCACTTTTTCCACGTGTAATGTTATTGTGAGCAGATGCGTAGGAGGCTTTGGTTACTGTTTTGAACTCAGTTGTTTCCTATGTTGCCAAAGTCAAAGCAGAACAGCTATTCTACAGGGGCTGCGACAGGGAATCTGAACAGAATGGAGTGAGGCACACAAGTAGGTTTTATTTATATTCAGTGTTTGCTAAATTTTGGGTTACATCTATGAAAAACACTGGTATCATAACCAAGAGATTACCAAGCTGGGAAAATCCTTCACAGCAGAATTATATCTCAAGTTTTCCTGCTAATGCTGCAGCTTAAATCTTGCAATACAGACCTTGGATCAAATTAGCATGGGTAAGAATTTTGTTAAATTGCAGAATGTTTTAATTTAAGATGAAATTCTTTTCTTTTTGTAGAAAAGACTGTATGATCTCTGAAGATCTGAAGTCACCACAAGGTGGGAGGATGGAATAACCATCTGCAAAACCCAGACAGTGTTTGGTTCTTCCAGATCATCTCTTACTTAGGACAATTTCCCTATTCAGAAGCCTATTCTAAGGTCAGTGCTGGACCTTGGGCAATTCAAGATTCTTTCAGGATAATTCACTTCAAGTGTATTGTGAATGAGTGCATCCAAGTGTCCCATCAACAACTTTCTAAAAAGATATGGGCTTAGACTTTAATTTATATATATCTTGTGTGATAGTTTTTCAGTAGGGGACTATAGTTTTTAGTTACTACATTTTCTCCTTCTGCCTTCCTTCACATTTTTGCATACCACAGTTAAGTGGCTTTTGTTGAAGCCTTATTTAATCTGCTGTTTGTAGGTGGATAATTACAGTTACAGGAGATGATAGACTTTAATATGATGACATATCATATTAAAGTTTAAAGATTCATTCCTAAGTAGCATTTTAGAATTACTTGGGAGCTAGACCAGGGAAGTGACACATACATACATGAATATGATTTGATTTAAAAAGAAAATTTTCCACAGTTTAAAAGAAATTAATTTTGAATTAAAAATGTTTTCAGAATTAATTTTCCTCCAAAAATATACTGAAAATTGACAAACTTTGGTTCTCCTAGTTATAAATAACTTTCTGCTCTCACAATCAATGACTGTGTCTAGTCTAAACTGAATGTTTACTAAGCATTCATCCATCACCAAACAGTGAATTATCCAATTCTTTCCCTTCAACTGTAGAGTGAAATTAAGGTCTTCTAATTTGAAATGGGGTAGCTGCCTGCTCTATTTAATGGAGTCTTAATTGTGATTTTTTTTTTTTTTCAACTGCTAAAGAATCAGGGAGCTCAAAGTGAGTAAATCTGCCTAGGACCAAGATCTTCACACCAGTTTTTAAATATAACTTGGAATAGTTTTTCAAGTGGTACAGTAGAAAACTTTGTATTTCCTAATTAATTTTCTCCCTGAACATATAATTCACAAAACTCCTACATTAGGAATAACCACTTTCTTTAATATCTGCATTTGACTTTTCATGAGTGGCTGATGTCACTGTTTTTGTCATTCAGTTGGCTTGTACAACTATATTGTTCTTAAAATAGCATTCCTTTTGTTCATGGCTACTTATACTTTCATCTTCTACTACAAAATTATCTGCTACTCTTACAAGCTTTCCTGTGAAGTAGCAATGCTGTTATTATTATGTTTTCAAGGTTCTCTATTTGTGACTCCTTCAAACTGAGCTATTCCACTGCAGTTCTTGTATCTTTGTTCCTGTACCAGGCCTTGATTCAGGTTACATTTCACACAGTATATATGACTGCATACATGATGATTTGAAGACTGATTTCAAGCTCTATATTCATTACTGAAATGATTGGGGTATAGATATTTTAAAAAATTAGTTCTATGGTTTTATTTTGAGTCTGTTAACAATTGTGATCTGGTCATAGTCTTTCTTTCCACGTCTATATATCAACTTCAAATCTCAGAAAGGGCTAGTAAAAAATCCTCTGTAGAATCCCTAGAAGTAAATGGCCTAAATTCCCAGTTACAAAAAAGTATGAAATTTACACTGATTCTCACTGGTGGGATCCTCAGATCCTCCTGTGTCTCTGAGTGTCCAGTCACCCGGATGGGCCACAGGTCCCTGTGTTTTTTGTTATCCAAAAGGTCAGCAGTTCAAGGTCTCTTGCCTTGGGCTCCCCTCACTCAGAGCTTTACCTGCAGCTCACACTGCAGCTGTACCCTGAGCTACCTGCACTGAATGGATTCCTGAACATTTTGTCAATGTCATATAGAGGCTATGCCAGAATCTACATTTTTAAATTAACCATTCTGACCTTGTGAACTAAGTCTGTTTTGAAGTTTTAAAAAACTAAGATTATACCGTTCAATAATGAATCAGTTCAAAGTGGGGATATGTCTTAATCATTACAATTGCAGAATCATAGTTTTGTGGCAAATAATTGAAAATTATTGGAAGTGAGAGAGAAAAATATCCATATTGTAAAAGATTTTGAAATGTTTTAATTTCAATAGAGTAGTGGTGTGGGGAAAGGGAAAAATCAATAGATATTTTTCAGTCATGTGTGATGTCATTTCTTTCTACAGCAAAGTACCCAGTCACTTCACTGTAGCAGTAGCAGGTTACTGTCCCCCTTTCTTTTTTTTTTTTTTTTTACTAATTGCTCATAATGCAAAGAAGCAAAATCAGAGTACTTTCTAGAAAAACAAAGGTCAGATTTGACAGGCTGCTTCAGAAATTTTAATCCAATACATTGTCAGACATAACTTTTCCACTTTGAATATGACTTTGGGTTTAAAATGGATCATCTGAAAATGTGAATTTGGATTGGATTTCATTTTGAAATTAGGAGCTCTATCCACAGCTTACGATCCTATAAACCACTAGACTAAACTCCACTTCTTACTAATACATTCCAACCTGCAGCCTTATCTTCTTTTTTCTGTAATATATACAATGTCAGCTACCATTTAACCCACTTCCAGTATGTTAGTTTTCCTATCATCTCCTTGGTTGTCTTCAGAACTGACACCCATTCACCATTTACCAAACATGATTTACAGTTTCCAGCAGTTCTCTACCTTTATCATCAATTTTTTATCACTGGATCACAGCTGAATCCCAGGGAGGATGTTGTTATATGCAACTGAAATAGATACTGGCTCTGCATTTTCAAAGAACAATGTTGCCCAAATGAAAGTTTTGCCCTGCAAATAATGACTAAAAAAAACCCGCACAACCGAAAGCAACCAAAAAACAAACCAAAAACTAACACTCATTCAGGAAAACTATTTACAATTCAGAAGGGATCTGAACTGTTGTGTGTAGTTAACCTATGTGAAGTGTACCATTAGCAGCACGTTTTCTTAATCAACACAGTGTGGTGGCTTTCAGAATGTAGGAATTGTTATTATTTCCAACATAGAAATTCCCTCCTTTCATTTCTTTCTGAATAGTGTCAGCGACCTTAAGATGTATTCATCTGAATCAGATATGCACATGCATAATATATGATTTCATTTTCTTTATATTGCTTAAAAGATTTCCCAAAAGCCAGGTAAATGAGTATATATATTTTAAAAAACATATACCAACAATAATCTCTGGTTCCCTCACTTCTATTAACTGAGATCTCAAACCAGTTTTTATGTATTAATTAATTAATACTCATACGTAGTCTGTGACATTAGGCAGTGTTATAAGTTCTGGTTTATATCAAGGATGTGATGCTCAAGGTAAAGGAAGGATAGGAAAAGTAATTCTTTTAGTAACAAGTACTACATTAAAACAAGGAATTACCTGAACTAATTATACCATTTCCTTTCCACTTTGACTTTATAATAAGCAATCAATTCTTGTATATAATTTGCTAAGTTCTATATTCATGGTTTCTTAAGAAAGAAAAGAATACAATTTCCTGGGTGAAAGGCCTGACCTGCTGGAATCAGGGAAAAGAGAGAATGGCTGTGATCTGTGACTATGGTCTGTGACCCAAAAATAGGAAACATTTACTCCTAGTAAAGTAGGGGAGGGAAAGAAGTCAGTCCCCATCTTCCTCATACTTTGTAAATTCATCCTGGCTGGAGCAGACTGTGAGACCAAAAGGCTGGAAAGGAGCTATTTGCAGAAATTCATTGCTATTCAATACCCTTCACTTTTCAAAGCAGGAAGAACCTGGAACACACAAAGAATTTGAAAAGCTGTTGAATTTTAGGAACTTAATATGCTTTTTTGATATTTCTGGCTCAAATGTAATGACAATTTTCAGAATAACTTTTTTTCCCCACTTTTCTCAAAACTATTCATAGATTCCAGAAAGGCTACACCTCTTTCTCAGAAATTTTTAATATTTAATTAAACTTTTCAGAAAAGTAAGGAAGGTAGTTAGCAGAATTGATACCTTGGGCCTATTTAGGGACCTTGTTGAGAGACTCCCTTGGCAGGCAGTCCTGAAGGGAAAGGGAGTGCAGGAAGGCTTTAAGAAGGAAATCTTAAAGGTTCAGAAGTAGGCTGTACCCTTAAGTCAAAAGATGAACCAGTGGGGAAGAAGACTGGCCTGACTGAACAGGGGGCTTTGTCTGGAACTCAGGAGAAAAAGAGAGTTTACAGCATTTGGAGGAAGGGGGAGGCAACTCAGAGGACTACAAGGATGTTTTGAGGCTATTCAGGGAGAATATTAGAAGAGACAAAGCCCAGCTAGAACTTAATTGGGTTACTGCCACAAAAGACAATAAAAATGTTTCTATACATGCATTATCAGCAAAAGGAAAGCTAAGGAGAATCTCCATCCTTTATTGGATGCAGGGGAGAAACATAGTTACAAAAGATGAGGAAAAGGCTGAGTTACTCAAAACTTTTTTTGCCTCAGTCTTGTAATAACAAGAACAGTGGTTTTCTGGGCACCCTTCCCTCTGTTCTAGAGGATAGAGATGAGGAGCAGAATGAAGCAGTCCAAGGGAAAATGGTCCATGACCTGTGACACCACTATGACTTGAACAAGTCCATGGGGCCTGATGAATCCACTCAAGACTACTTGGAAGATGGCAGAAGCGCTCACTGAGCCACTCTATCATTTATCAGGCGTCCTGACCAAGGAGCATCCAGATGACTGGATATTAGCAAATGTGACACCCATCCATAAGAAGGAGGATCTCGGGAACTACATGCCTGTCAGTCTGATGTGGCGCCAGGGTCATGGAGCAAGTCATCTTGAGTGCATCACAGGACAAACAGGGTATTAGATCCAGCCAGCATGGGTTTATGAAAGGCAGGTCCTGCTTGACCAGCCTGATCTCCTTTGTGACAAGGTGATCCGCTCAGTAGATGAGGGAAAGGCTGTGGATGTTGTTTACCTGGACATCAGTAAAGCCTTTGACACTGTTTCCCACAGCATTCTCCTGGATAAACTGGCTGCTCCTGGCCTGGATGGGTGCACTTATTGCTGGGTAGAAAACCGGCAGGAGGGCTGAGCTCAGAGAGTGGTGGTGAAGGGAGCTGCATCCAGCTGGCAGACAGTCATGGCTGAACATGAGCCAGTGTGTGCCCAGATGGCCAAGAAGGCCAATGACATCCTGGCCTGTATCAGCAATTGTGTGGCCAGTTGCACCAGGGCAGTTATCATCTCCCTGTACTTGGCGCTGTGGAGGCCACACCTCAAACCCTGTGTTCAGTTCTGTGCCACTCACTACAAGACAGACATTGAGGTGCTGGAGCATGTTCAGAGAAGGACAACATAGATGAAGAAGGGTCTGGAGCACAAGTCTGATGAGGAGCAGTTGAAGGAGCTGGGATTGTTTAGCCTGGAAGAAGGGAGGCTCAGACAGGAGCTTGTTGCTCTCTACAACTACCTGCAAGGAGATTATAGCCAGGTGGGGATCAGTCTCTTGTCCCAAATAACAAGCAACAGGACAAGAGAAAATGGCCTCAAGTTGCACCTAGGGATGTTTCGAGTGGATATTAGGAAAACTTTCTTCACTGATAGAATGGTCAGACATTGGAACCGGCTGCCAAGAGAAGTGGTTGAATCACTGTACCTGGGAATAGTTGAAAGACAAGTAGATGCAACAGTTAGGGACATGGTTTAGTGGTAGTCTAAATCATGAGTAAGTTTAATGTCTGGACCTGGTGATCTAACCGGTCTTTTCCAACCTATGATTCTGTGATTATCAGTTCAAGGAGCTTACCATGAAATTATCACCAAAATGCAGAATGGAAGCTGAATTACATTGTCCAGCTTTGCAAGTTTGCTGCTCACAAGTAATTTTTCCATTCATTCTGAAGAACCTTAGAAACTGAAATTGCACCAAAATATGCAGGAGTTCTTAAGCCATCTAAGTTTTTTTGAAAATCCATTCAAAAGTGTTAAATATCCTTTGAACGTTTTGATTGGAAAAAATGAATCTCAAATCTTTCCACCGCAGTAGAATTTTAGTAAAATATATTTATCTACTACCCTGGAAATTCCATCAGGTGCCTGAAAAAATATATATATAATGTTTTTTCCTTGTTGCTTTTCAGATGTAAGAGCAAGCTGGTTTTAAAAATATATTTCTTTGTTTTAAGTCCCCTAGAACATTTTTTTTAGACTTCAGCAATTCCAGTTCAGGAAATATGGGATTAAGACTTTCTGGGGTGCTCCTGTCCCCTAATTTCTGTGCTTCCTTCCCCCTCCAACTCTGTCTACAGCTAATCTATAATAAAGGTTAATTTTGAAAAGCGAGCTCCGTAGTATTTACACAATGAAGTCAAACTCTGAATGAAACACACTTGTAAAAACAACAGCAGCCTTTTCCTTGTGCAATATAGGATGTGGTCAATCATTTGGCAATTCAGTTTTGGCACATCATGAACTATTTATTTGTTAAGGCAAGTTCTTGAGATTGCAGAAACTCTGGGAGGTTTTTTCCTTTCTTTTCTTCTTTTTTGGTCCTTTTTATTTCCTCCACTGGAAACTATTAAATTTGCAGAGCCTGATGTTTATTTCACACTGAAACATGCACTATTGTATCAATAAATATTTAATGGCACTGGAGTTCAGTAGATATAGCCTCATATGTTTCTTTTAAAAGGTGTTTTATAACCTGGTGAATGCACTGTGGTCAACAGAGCAAGAAAAAGCAAACTAAAACCAAAAACTTTCCACTAGAAGATGACACAGGGTTCAGTTTCAGCTTGAAGAGGGTGTGGAGGAAACAAGTAACCATATATTTTTCTGAGTCTCTCAGTCCTGGCAGTGCTCAGACAATTCCATTTGAGATAAACATCAGGGGCATTACATAGATCATAAAAGCATTTGAGCTGAGAAAGACAAGTGCTAGAAAAGATAAAGTTCTAAAAATGGACTATCTCCAACAGACCTCGAAAAAAAAGAGAGGTAAATCCATTTTGCCCTGAACTGCTGCACCTTCTATGATAGATTTGCTGTGACATGTTCATGCTCAGTCTGTAAGACTGGTTTAAACACTCATGCAAAGTGTTTTCAAGTATTTCTGGACAAACATTTGTTAACATTAAATTTTAAATACTATGTTAAATTATTTAAACATATCTGCCAAACTGTTAGCATGCACTTTACCTAATACTGCACTTGAAACTACCTGGAATCACTTTGGCAGGCTAGGACCAAGCTATAGCAGCGCAAAAATCCTTCACTGATAGGTAATAACAAAAATTACATTATTGATATTCTCTCGCTTACATTTGATTCATATTCCAAACATCTACAGCTCTACCAACTGTCTGAACAGACTTGGAAACTAAATTTTACTTTATCCAGTTTTAAGTGATAACTTAAAATGTCCAAGTAGAATATAATTTCTTGTAAAAACATTGAAGATTTCTTAACTGATTATCTATTTCTAAACTAATCTCCAAGTCATAGGTGTAATTTGATAAATCTGAAAAGCTGTTTATATTTTTTTAAGAAATCTCATGGATTTGTAAGTAAACACCATCTACAGTGAATTAGGGCAAAACTCACAAAAAGCTTGTAATTTGTAAACGACATCAGAAATCCCTACAAACATGATGAATAAGATCAATGAATCAGTATCTTGTAGGCAGTGTTGTTCTCTCATTTATGGTTAAGACTCAGCAGCTGTCAAACTTACTCAATAACTTAGTTATAAACTAAATAATTTAAGAGTAATTCAGGAATCTTTGAGGATATTACCTCTGCCTCAGTGGAATTGTTCAGCAAAAAAATCATGTACTGTTGTTGCCTGAAAGATGCTTGGTTCAAGATAATAGAAAGAATAAAAATAGCAAGAGGTCAAACAACCTGCTACCCTGATGGGAAATGACAGAGCTGAAAAATGAAGGCTAGGTAAGAATAATAAAAAAGTTGGTGAAAACCATGGTGCCAGAATAAAAGGAAAACCTATCTGCTTGTGATGGGTCTTCTGAGCTCTTGTGTTCTTTACTTCATGGAGTTTTAAATGTAGGACAACAAAAATTGCCTGAACTTAAGTTTCTACCACCCAGTCAGAGACCACATATGTATATCAATAAGTAGGAATCACAAATATACAGAAAAAGCACACATTTACAGTTAGGACCAGCGTTCTCTCAGTGACACGTATGTATCAAGAATACTGTCATATATCAGGAAAATCTCAATTACAAGCATGTATTGAGTCTGGCATATCTGAATTCCCAGGCCTTTAGAGATTTTAGCTAAGTACTTTACATAATTTGGGTGTTGAAAATTGTAGATTGCTTTGAGGTGCTTTGAGCTGAATACGAGTTACAGAGCTTGGGGCATTAAACTCTTTCTGAGCACTAGAAATATGGCCCAGAAAATGGCCTCTTATTAAAAGAAGTGGTTTCCCCTATCTCTATTTCATACTTTCCTCAGATCCTCTATTCATCATCACAGACAAAGATCTGTCTTTTTCTCCCAGCATTATTGTAGTGCAAACTTAAACTTGGAAGCCAAAAGATGTGGAATAATTTGCAGCGATGAGTAGTGTCTTCTGGGAAAAGAAAAAGAAGATACCAAAAGTTATACATACCTGCACTTCTTATTTTACCTATAATTTCAGGGTCTTCCTTGACATATTTTTTAATAATTCTGCTATTTATTCAATTTTATTGTAGAAATCTGCTTTATCTTGATATCATCAGGAAACAGTAAGTGGTTCCTGAATCTTTAAATCATAATAAATATGATCTTCCTAAAAAAATACTTGAATATTGCTTTGTCTCCCTTTTACTTTATTTAAAGAATGGAATCAGGATCCACTGTGATTGTACAAAACTATACTGAAGAAGCCCAAACATGGTTGTTAAACAGCAGTCAACATCTGTCTGTGATGTATAGAAATGAAGCTAAAGAAATTAGTTTCCATAAGTATTTGTAGACTGAAATAACTGAGTTAAACATCCCTGTACATTCCACTGCTATGAGAAGAAGTTATTTGCATACTCATATATGAAAGGTACGCTTTCAAGAAGGCTGAGAACTGGGGCCCATGAAAAAAAGACTATTTTGTTGCCAGAATGAATTGTTTTATCACGAAAATTATACCATTTCAGTTCCCATTCAAAGCAACGGCTTTAAGTAACTTGACACAAAGAAGACTTTTCTTGGATGTAACAGAGTTTTATCTTCTTTAATTTGCAATGTTTGCAATTGAAAATCAGACAAAATGAGTTTGAGTTCTTTGGTTCCCACTGACTACACTGAGGGAATGCTATATCTCACGGGAAGCCATCAGAGCCAGCACCTCACATGACTGAACTCTATGACTTTTATGGCTTTCACAGAGAGATTTATCCAGTTTTTCTGGCTTTGGTTTTAGCTGAAAGCAAATGCTGCTATTTTCAGTGTATTTCTGAACAGAATGAGAATGTGAAATAACGTAAATCATTCAAGGAAACTTTTACCCACAGGATTGCTAGAAACTTTAAACAAGAAGCTTGGGTTTGTTTTGGTAAGCATCTGCACTGAATCTCTGAACCTTTGAAGATTAACCTGTTGCAATGAAGTTTGTGTGTGTGTTTTTACATCATAGTAAGAGAGAAAAAAAGACATTCTCTTAAATGTGTGCCTCACTGGCCACATTAGGTACCTATAACTTTCTCTTGAGAAAGATACCCAGTGGGCCAAATGTTAAAAGACTAAAACTTTGAAGCTCTGCAAGCAGAAGACTAGTTCCAGTTCTGTGTGTGTTCAGAGTTATTTCTGATGTCTATAATAATTATCTCTTTTGACTGTACCGAAGTATTTGTTATTGTCATTAAATTTAGCCATGATTTTTTGCACATTTTTCCTTAGTAGGTGCTTTAGAATGCTTTAGAAGAAAAAAGGTAGGAAGAACATCTACAGTGGTGGTGGCAAGATATCTCTGCATGGTGTGGCTGCCTTGAAAACATGTAAATTCAGTATTTCAAGTGAAGACTGTTACTTGGACTTTTCCAATGAAATAGAAGCATGGAGTAAGAAAAAAAATATATCTAGTAGAGAATAGAATGTAGATCCGGAAATGATATGAAGGAAACAACAGTGCTGAGATTTCAACACGTTGTGTCTGCATGAGAGGAGACACTGACACGTAGAGGAGAACTCAGCAAAATGTGTGAGCATCCTATTTCACTCATATCTGACAGCACAATGTGAGTATAGCAATACCGCAGTGGTAAGAGATCATTTTTCTCATTCTGATGAGTAGGCCACATCAGTGTCTTTCTTTATTCTCTAACTACATGACACTTTGGTTCATAAATTTGTATTCTTACTCTCAATGAGATTTCTACAAACCTTTTTCTCAAGCTAGCTCTATTGTCCAGCTCTCTCATAATCACTGAAAGTACAACATAGAGCTGCTGCAATTTTCTGTCTCCCTCTTGGCCTGGTGAATAAATCATCTTTAATTCTTGACATTGAATTCTTCTCTCCCATGCCATACTTGCTTTGCAAAACTTGAATTTGAACTTGAAGTCTTTTCCACAGATTTTGCCCTTGGATTCATCTTGATCTGATTACCCTTATTTTCTTTTGTTCCTATTTTTTTAGCTGTCATTTCCATAAATTAAAAAGTTTAGGTTGAGAGATACATAAATATTATTGAAAATGACAATAATACAAATTACCAGGTTATTCTATTACCAGAACTGTTTCTGGGATATCCAGAATTTTAGTGGATTGGGTAAGGTTCTACCAAAAAATTTTGTCTTTAGCCAAAATTGATTTGAAATCAAATGAGACACAAGGGGCTGAGAAGACCTCATTTAAGTCATATCATGATATAAGAAGAGCAGGATTTCTTCAGTGCTTGCTGTTTCAGCCGTAGCAGATACTGTGTAGGATAAAGGAAAACAACATATCAGGAGGGTGAGGAGAAAAAAACAACTGGAAGGAATAAGCATTTCCAAAGCCATATGAGTAATTTGGGCAAGGTCGTCTTTTAGTTACAATTAGAAGAAATCTCTCACTTTTAATAGACACCACCAGTTAGTCCTGGACTTTAGCAATGGAGGAGATTTCTTCTTCAGTTTTTTGTAACAGTATCTTTCAAGCCAGAGAAAACACTGGAAAAGATCAAGACATAAAGCAAAAGTTATTTTGCAAACTCTTACTCAGAAAGACACACTAAATTAGAATGTTTTATGTCTCAATTTGAAACTGTTCTCAATATCTTGTCTTTCACTTAATTTAGAACCAGGGTTATCTTTTTTTGGTTTGGTTTGGTTTTTTTGATAATGAGGAGTTTGGCTTAAGTCAGTTGTACCAGTATGGACCTAGACTTTGATCCACCAGCTGACATAATGCAAATTAGCAGCTATATCTTCTGTCTATCAATACAGTGATGAATAGTTTCCAGTCAAATGTGGTTTTTAAAAACATTTTGTGTCAAAAAAGCTTGGTAAGATAAATTGCATAAGCTGATTGCTCTTCCCAGAAATGAGCCACCTTAGATACCCTGATTATTTCCAAAGAATTTGTCTTTTATATTACCTAGTTCTATTGATTCTTTGATATAAGAATATAAACATTTGTGAAAAAGTAGAGGTGAACAGCAGCTTGGTTCTTCTCAGTGTTAGATGTAATTGGTCACTGCGTGTCTGTGAAATTGTCTAGAATTTGGAGCATATGGTAGATCTTACATTACGTTGATGATGATAATGATGATGATCCCCAGCATCTGGAATCCCAGACCTCTCCCTCTGCTCTTGGGATACGCACCTGGAAAGCAAAGGTTTTCAGATCTCATGCTGCATAACTGCGTGACAGATGCTTCCATTACTATATTGCTTGGGTTTATTTGAGTGGAATGGAGAGAGGGCAGGGGAAGGGTTAAAATGAGTGAAAAATGGGCCCGTTCCTTTGGATAGCTGCATAAATCTCAAATAGGCTGTGGAGCTGCCTGTGTCTTCTTGATCTTATTAGAAAGAATGTGTGTGGGCAGGAAAAGATGAGACTGGGATTTCTTGCAGCAGTGCTCTCTGGAGGATCACAAATCTGGTCATTTAAAACTGATTTATTTGGATTTATTGCACTAGTATTCTACAGTTCCAATTTGTCTTTGCTCCTTTCATATTATTCTTGACCCCTTGATGAAACACCCACGTTAGTCCAGATAGTTCTCTTTAAGAATTCAAGTAAACCTTCTTTATTAATTTAAAAATTCTGTTGTTCTTTCTTTTTTTTAC